>NW_027315723.1:19964045-20164045 GCF_026437365.1 Eucyclogobius newberryi | reverse complement strand
GTCCCAGGATCATTTACAGACTATAGGCTTTGTTGTGGCTGGATTAATCTTTTTATTTGAGTCTGCTGTCCCCCCGAGGTCCGTGTGAGCTTTTAGGTAACGTTGTGTCAAAGTTTCGTAAACCCACTAACCCTGAGGTTCAAATAACTTGTGTTTAGCGCTGCCAGATTCATCGCAATCGAATCGAAGTCACAAATTAAACCAGTCAAAGTTCATTGCGATTGCCTCATTTCCGCAGCAAACGACTAAACATCCTGTCCGATCGTACGTAAACTCTGCTCAAAATCTGCAAACCCTTCAGTGTAGACCTTTTACGAACATGTTCCGAAATGTTCTCGCGTTGTTATCGGATCACGTTTCCAGTCTTGTCTCCAACGTTAACGCTCCTGAACATGTTTGAAGAGTTCGCTCCGAGTCCGAGCGGAATCTTACCGAGGCGACTGCGATGCTTGGCGGAACATTTGTAACTTGATAAACTGATAACATCGCAAACTCTTTGTGCGGTTCCACGAGTCGGTCGAGTTGGCGCCGAATTTGCGTCAAAATTAAATCCGCGCGCGAGACGTTTCCGCGCAAACGCTACGATAACGTGTATGCGGACGAGAGAAAAATCAAGGCCAATTGACTTTTCTGTAATGTTTAATGTGTTTGGTGACTGCGATCTAAGGCTAAAGCTACTTTTTAAGCAGTTTCTGGCTTTTACAAATCATCAAAAATACAGTGAAGCGAACAACTGGCATAATTGACTCAGATTTGGAAAAATGACTCAAACTGGAGGCGCGGGATGATTCATGGGGAGTTTTGATCCACTAGTCTTGAACTCTTTGCACATGACCTTTACCATCATTGTACATCATTTAAAATTCGTGACGTTGGCCAACCCTGATTACACCCAAGTTTCCCCCCAAAAAATTATAAAATACCAGGAAATTACAGCCGTTTTTGTGATTATTTGGGCAAAACATCCTTCAGATTCAGTTTTCTCCTACTTGCCAAGGGGCCCCCCATGAGGCGTTTTCGCTGCATACACCGACCGGTATCTCAGAGCTGCGTTTTCGTAGCCCGTGGGCGCAGTCGACGACATTAATGACCGGCCCATCCGCATGAGAAAAACATTCACCGCGAGTCGTGATTTCCATTAGATGAAGATGGCGGGTGTGTTTAGGCCAAAGCAAGCGAGTCTGTTTGTCTTCGAGGAGATGGCGCTAGATTAGATCCCGCTCGCCAGATACCTTTGTCTCCCCGTCGGGACAATGACATTTTTATGAGAGATTATCCAGGATGATCGGCTCGGGAATTAAAATACAGAGGTGGCCACTCGCCCTAACACAAGCGATAGTGTCCGTGGGTCTTTCCCCTTAACGAAAAAAGAAAAAACCCACCCGTACTTTTCTGGCGGTGAACCTGTAATCATCTTGTCATTCACTGCCAAAAAGATTCATTCCGTAGTCACTCCTCCTTTGCTCCGTCATGCCTGTGTTTTGCGCCAGTGACAGTCGGGATACAGATGTTGCCAAAACACGCCTCGCTTAATCTAATGCTCCGAACCAAAAGCCAGGTAAAAGCTACGTAGTATTTAGGCGGTTTGGATTGGGGGGTTTGGGGGGGCATCTTTAATTACCCCACTCACAGGATTAGAAAGAGAACGCCTCCAGAACTCTGCGCGCATGTGGCTGGAAGAAATGTCCACACGCTCAAGCCCCGCGCACACGCCAGAGTCTTGAGATATGGCATAAGATGAGTGCAATTTGAGTAAAGTATTACGATGAATGAACCAGAATAAACACGGGTCTGGTCGTGGACAACAGCGATGTATTATAGGTTTGTGGTTCGATCTCGGACATGACCGGCGCTGTGGAGAGTTTAGTTTTGTCCTTTAACCAAGTATAAAAGTGGTGGAATCGATTAATGATCCAAAAAGTGATGTTGAACCAATGTATTATTTTTTGGTTATCAAGATTAAACCAGGACAATGAACCTAATGAATAAAGAACTCTGCACGGTTATAATCGCGTACTAAAGAAACAACGGCCTTGTCTCAGTACAGGTACAGAATGTGGTCAAAGCAGCTCTCAGGGTCAAAATGAGACCGCTGCGTGCTGTCTACGTCCAAGCGTTTCATGGTCCGAGAACCAGGAAGTGCGTTCTTAGCACACACACTTGTATTTTTCTCATTTCGCTATGAAAAGCTGTTTAAAGAATAAATAAACAGCTTTATTATGTTTTATAAGTTGTGAAAAGCACTTATAAACTCACAGTGAATAAGTCGAATGCGATGAATGCGTTTGGAAAAGTGCAGAATCAAGTTTAACAAATTAACTAGTTAGGTTTAAGTAATGCTTCTTGTATAATAATAAAACAAATAATAACTAATACCTATTTATTACACCGCTGACGTTGCTTCGAGGCTTTATTTTAAACAATAAACTGTAAATCTATTAAAGGCGTAATGGACGATTGTTCGGCGGTTTGAGAACTCAGGCGGAAGTGCGCATGCGCACTGCCCCGTGCGGACTGATACAACACACACGTGCGTTTGTCGAACTGTCTTCCTCCGTCTTAATTTTGTCCCGTACACTGAGGGAACTATATTATGATAGATCCATGCGCTTAGACACAGGCAAACATGCTGCTCTCATGGGGACGAGCAGACACGGCTGCAGGTGAGCGGTAGGTGCGTTCTATGATTGATACGTGGCAGGACTAATCGACTGTCCACGCCACGAGGAAATGAGACTCAGATTTGGGCCAAAAAAAAACGTCCATTACACCTTTAAGTGGATATCTTTTTTATATAGATGCTAGTTACGATTAATCTTGTAATTTTTACTTGTCGACTATAAAAATTAATTCTATCTATGCTAGCTGGACAATAACGGTTGTACAAGGTCTTTTTGTATTGGTTTCAGAGTCAAAGACAATGGCATTGTTAAATCAAAATGTGACAAAAGAATAAACAGTTTGAGGAATGCGTCTTTGTCTTACCGCCATTGACGAGGGTTGCGATTGGCGACGCCCAGAGTGTCCCGAGACACTTGAGCGTTTTGATGCGGCGTTCATTGCCGTCCCGCACCGGGCACATCATTCTTATCTTATCAACGTGGATGATCCAATTACGCTTGGGACTGACGGGACAACGCGACAGGATCACGACCTCGACAGAAGAAAGTACAGATATCGGACCTGAATGCAAACAAGTCGTCGGTAGAACCAGCTTCAGCCACGAGCGCGTTATCCCCAGCACATTTGGTGCCCTAGGCGAGCTACTCCCCTAGTAATTCTGCCAAGCAAAAACAAATATATAACTATTTTTTTTATTTTTTTCCCGAGGGGGGCGCTGTTGGTGAAATGCAGAATCCACTTCCTCCCTTCTTTGCCGCGGCGACCGCGGTGACACAATCACATAAAAATGGCCTTCCTGTCAATGACTGACAGACAAACCTATTTCCTGATGCTGTTATCCACCGTTCACAGATATTTTCAAAACGTTCTGCTGCAAAAACCGTGAACTCCTCTGTATCAAAGCCAAGAGGCATTATTGATCTGAACTCCGTCCCCGGCCTGTGTATGACTTTAGAAAACCGTGCATTAGAACAGCTGTACGCACTCACAACAGTGGTTAGCTGTAGGCTGTGGTTATCAGCTCACACTCTAGTTCTTGGAAATCCTTCTGTCCCGACCAATGGAACCATCCCAGATATGTTAGCCAGGTCCACTTTTCTACCGGCATTGTTTAAGTACTATGCATTCTATATATATATATATATAAACATATAAATCATACATGTTGGAATTCATGTGAAATTCATGTGCAATCTATGTGCTGTCGTGACACATATTCATGTGCAATTACTGTCGTGATCACATGCAATGGTATTTATGTATTTATGTATTTATTTATTTGTCTATGGGAGTTTTTATTTATTTATTTATAGGAGATCTTCTACTGAAAGCGTTTTTCAGACTTCCTATAAGTGATCTGTTCTTTTCTTCTGTATCTACCTCTGTATCTACCTGCGTTGCACCAATGAAATTTCCCCATGTGGGACAATAAAGTAATATCTTATCTTATCTTATCTTACACACGTTTTCATTCACGGCTTTAAATGTGATAAACTGCACAGCCTGATGTGGTGGTGGTCATTAGATTGATAAAACCTCTGATTATGGAAACAGTTTGAGCGTCGAAACATCACAGTCGACGTCCACTATATGTACTGTATTGACACGCTTTTATATGATATTCTTCAAAGCAGAACTAAGCGACTCTGGCGAAAGAGCTCCCCCTGCAGCTCCATTGTGAAAATACATTCAGAAAATATAAATAATTAAACACATCTTCTTTACTTTCTTTGTCATAATAAGACAGTATGATTCACTTTGCCGAATATAAGCAAAGAGCCAGGGTTTCTCAGGAGAGTTGTCTTTGGGTCGATGTTGGCAAAGTCTGGTTTTTCCCCCTAGAGACAGCAGGGGGCGATGATGGACACTTCAAACGCCCGAAAATACGTATTTAACCATCACAGGGACTTACAAAGACGTTAATTCAGGTGAAAATGTTGCTTAGTTTTTCTTTAAGCATTGTTTTTCACCCATAAGTTTTATCAGACCGAATGAGGACGAGAGCAGGGAGGATATTCAGCACTTCGGTAAACAATCTAAAGCCGACTGCAAACAACTTGGCTGTTGCTTTTCATGGGCTTTTATTACCAGCACATTCATAAAGAAGTGTCAATAACAGCAATAGGGCAACTAACAATTATTTTAGTTTTATTTTAGTCGACCAGTCATTATTCTTCTGATTAGTCGATGAGTCAAGCAAAGGCAGTAAAGGCTGACGTATGCTGACTGAAGGCTTTTACAGGGAGAAGATTTACAAATCAAGTGTAATACTGATTAAAAACAGACATAGTTTATTCTTTTTTTTGACATTTTGATGTAAAGCACCTGTCTTTGTTATAAAAAGGTCTGTGTTTTGGCGTCTACGTAGTCCAGATAACGATAACCATGAGCGAAATACGGTCGTCTTTATCGTCGACTTATCACAAAACGTTGATTAATCGCTGCGGCCCTGATCGGCGTGTGCCCACCTGAGACTCACACCGTCCACACGTACTGTAGGTGCGTGGGAAGAAAACAAAGATGGCTACCCCCTCTTCTCACCTGGCGTAGCGTGCGTGCTCGTTTGGCCACATACCTGAGCGTCGCCGCATCGCTCGCTCGCTCGCCTAGCTGGACGTGGACGCCGCGGCCGGCTCTTGTCATCGGCGCATTCCGGGAGTCGGGGGCGGACGAAGCCTCAGATGACACTGCAGATCCAGCCATTAGCCTTTCACCTGCTGTTAACAGTAAGTTGGCGAGACGCGAGGCCCTGCATTCCTACGGCTCGAGACAGATGTATTCTAACGCGTGAGAACGGGCCTAACATGATCTTTAGAGATGCTGAGTGAACAATATGTGGAGTCGGGACGTGATGGAATCATGTTGTGAGCGCTAACGTTGTGAGCGCTAACGTTAGAAGAGAGCAATTAAATAAAATGTTAGCAACTGAACTGGTACACGAACTGCAGAACCTTTCATCACAGGTGCAGCTTCTTCACTTCTGTTATTGGACTTATGAACGCTTGATATCATCTGTCGCCTTCAATAATACTAACATTATGTTGTAACGGACAAAATCACAACAAGGGTTAACTCTCAGGGCGACAGTGAAAAACGGATTAAACAATATTTTTATTAACAATATTTCTTTTTATTTTATTATTCTGGGTTTATGTTTAGACTTAGAGCTAACATTCAAGCTACCAAATAAATAAATGAATACATAAATCAATTCATAAATACAAAATAAATACATATATAAATACAAAAACAAATGCATAAATAAATACAAAAATGAATACATAGTTTTTTATAAGTTATATGTTCTTTATTATTTACTTCTGTACCTACTTTGTGTTGCAACATTGAAATTTCCCCATTGCGAGACAAATAAAGGCTTATTTTATTTTATCTTATAAATACATATATAAATACAAAAATAAATGTATAAATACGAAAATAAATACAAAAATACTTATATAAACATAACAACAAATAAACAAATAAATACATACATAAATAAATAAATACAAAATCAATACATACATAAATAAATACAAAATAAATAAATGCAAAAATAAATACATATATAAATACATAAATAAATACAAAAATAAATGCCAAAATACATAAACAAGATGGTTGGTCTTTTCAGTGGCGACGAAACGTTTTCTAATGCGTTTAAAACATATTTTTAAAGAAGTGGAGGTGTAATCATATCCATCTTGGAATAGTAATTTGAATAGTAGCATTTGGCATTCTGAAATGTATTAACGTTGCACCACACGCAACCATTCTCGGGGAACGACCACCGCCGTCCGTGGAGATGTTATCACGTTGGCCGTGTGGCAGCAGCGCACATCTTCCGGCGCGACCCTGTACTAAAGAAAATGCCTTAGAAATTGCGTACTTCCTCGGCGTCTACACGTCCGCCGTTCTGCTCCGCTTCGTTCTCGGTGAATAACGGTGCCAGGTAAAACAATCGCCGTTGTAGATGTCTAACCAAATCATTTCCCTCCAGACTCTCTCCACTGCTTTGGCCCGTCTGCTTTTACCTTCTGCTTTGTCTACATCTGAACCTGCTTTATCTGACTGTGAACAAGAACTGAAACTTAAATACATAAAAATACACATAATGAATGGAATCTTGCCTCTTTTATGATGTTCTTACCATTGTGCCTTGTGTTTATTTTTTGTTAATTTCTTTATTTTATTTTGGCCATTTCTGAGCATTAAAAACACCCATCAAAATAAATTGTAGATTTATCATTTTAAACAGTGTGGCACATTCCAGGCAGAAACATATTAAAATGATCAAACCTTCAACTATTGTGTGGGTCCAAACAACAAGACGAGCAAGTTTTATGCATGACACAATCTAATCTTTTACTAGAATGTTGAATTTGTGACCGCTCGATGTCATCTTATTCATGACCTCAATAGATCTTTTTTCCATCTCCGATTCAGCTGCCCGGGAAGCTGTCTTTTAAATCTTTTGAAAACCAGTTTGAACTTCATCAATCCACATGTGTTTGACAGCAGAAGCACGACTCTGGGCCGAGCGGAGCACGTGCACATGGCGCATAAAAGAGATTGCGGGCGAACGGGACACATTTCATATAGGTCGCTCCTAAAATGGAAACCCACCAAGGTCAGAGACGGCCAGCTCCAAAGCCAGAGTCAATATTTATGGATACTGAACATGTGGCACACTTCTCTACCCACTAATTTGAGCAACAAGTCCACCTCCAGATTATACGGCCTCTGGGAGATCAGACGAGAGGGTCCACCAGGCTTTTTGTCGCATGTTTTGAATATTGCAGCGAGTGCATTGGGGTTGGTCCCTCCTGCAGACGCGCCGAGGCCGAGCACGGTTTGGCAAATTGGCGCGGCGTTTATTTGTTTTATTTGCGCTTGAATTTCCTGTGAGATAATCTGGCTTTGATCAAGTAATGAGAGCTTTGTTCCTCAACTTTCAGAACGATGTGAAATTAGGAGCATTTCCATAGCAATTATCGACTTAAAACTTAACCCTAACCCGTAATATATATATTAAATGGGCAAAAGCCCTCAAGAAGAAGTCTAAAGAATAAAGTCTGAAGAAAAAAGAAGGAGGAGGAGGAAGAGGAAGAAGAAGAAGAAGAAGAAGAAGAAGACACATTTATTGCACCCAGCTTGCTTCACTGAGAGGCGTTTGGTTGCCACACCAACAATTAGCATGCTAATAGCGCACCTGTGTTACTTCCTAGTTTGCGGACAGAAAAAAAAAAGGATCGAATGAAATTTTTGCCGTACCCGCCGTAAACCCTCTCCCTGTATTCATGATAAGTTGTTGCGTGAGCACGTGATCTCGCAAGTGCGTGATTAAAGCCTGTCACCCCAAAAGTACTACGGAGCCCTGTACTAAAAGTATATTTGCACACATTTTACTTTGAAGGTAGCATATCATGCTCAATCGACCTGGTTACCGTGGTGTTTCCTCGTTATTAGTTCAGTTGGAGTTGTACTTTGATTGATTTGTGCATGTTTGAGTAATCCTGTTTTTTTTGCATTTAAGGCTTGAGTTCTCAGAAAATTCCCATTTTCACCTACCCCCTATCCCCTCTCCGCTTCGTTGTGATTATTTGAAAAAGCAAGACTCGGAGTGATACATGGCGTGTTACATAGCCAAGTATAAATGACAATCCGCCGCTTGTTATGGGGAAGAGGCAGAGCTTATCGGTTCTGCAGTTTTGAACAGGAAGTCAGTGGATCTGTGTTTTATTAAACCGCTTTTAATAAATATTGCAGTTTAAATGATGATCTCCTTCTATTATAGTTTCAATACAAGACAAGGATTGAAGACGATCTCTTTAGAATGTGGTACAACGCATGTGATCTTGAGCCTTTATCGTCTTTGCCTGAAAATCGTCCTCTTTTTAATTTGACCCATTCTACAGAGATGTGGGGTTAAACTTGCCAAGAGCAGTGTGCGGCTGCAGCGCCTTGGAGCTCTCCCCCAGATCTTGAGCCAGGTTAAGCTAGGTCAGGAGTGCTTAGCCGGAGGATTTGCCTATTGTGCGCGTGTTCCAGGTACTCCCCTCGCGATTTGACTTTACCGTAACGCTCGAGGCTCTTCGCTATTTGGCAAATTAGCGCCATGTTAAATGTGTTTGCGCTCGAATTTCCTGCACAAAATAACCCCGGCTTTGATCGAGAAACGAGAGCTTTGTTCCTCCACCTTTATACCTGAACTTTGTAATCAGCGCCGCGCAGTATATCACGGCTATTATAGTGTTTACTTTGCAGCGCATAACCGTTAAAATACCGCAGGGCCGTAAAAACCTAATTCTTCCAGCGAGGGAAATTAAGCGGTGGAATGAATCATCCGAACACACGGGGCGTTTAGCTGAAAGATAAAGGCGACTACTGTACTTGCATCGCAGAGAGGCAGATGCGTAAATACAGGGATCAGGGCTTTGAATGCTGCTTCACTCATAAAGATACCACGCGTCACTCAATTATACGTCTGCATGATTAGAAGCTTGGGCTACGTAAACAGCCAACTTGAGATTTACATTTTACAGTTTAAGCACAAGCAGCTGTTTACGGGCCGAGGAAGCCGGGACAACACTTTACCCACTGCATAAAAGGAGTTCAAATCACCAGAATTCAGAAGAGGAATGTTCATTTGAGGGATTTTGACTGTAGTTTTTGATTTACTTAAGTTGGTACAAGACAAGATTTTGGATTTTGTTTGATTTACTTCAGTTTGTATAAGATTTTTTTTTTAGATTTGAAAAAAAAATACTTCAATTAGCAAGACAAGATTATTGGATTTAACAAAATGTACTTAAGTTTGTGAGACAAGATTTTTTAGAATTTTTTTAATTCACTTTTGGCCCAAATCTGAGTCTTATTTCCTCGTGGCGTGGACTGCCGATTAGTCCTGCCACATATCAATCATAAAACGCACCTACCGCTCACCTGCAGCCGCGTGCGGCTCGTCCCACGTTTCCGCGTGCCTAAGCGCATCGATCTATCATAATATAGTTCCCTCAGTGTATAGGACAAAATGTAGACGGAGAAAGACTGTTCGTCTTAATCCATTAATTTATTTGACTAATGAGAGAACGCACATTGAACGGAACCAAAATACCTTGAAACAAGTCCAAAAATCTTGAGCAATAAATGAGCAAAAAGCTAATTAAAAGTTTGTTGTGCCGCGTGGGAGATTATTGTAAAATGCGACACCTTTCTGTCATTAAATTGTGTTTTTTGTGTGCAGATTTCTCATAATATTGCTTATTCCTTGGGTCGTTGCATGTGGATTGTACACATCGGTGGCCGTCCCAGCCGAGCACGGCGACCTTCAAAGGCACAAACAGAAGGCGGTTTTCATTTGGTCTCGGGACAAAACAAGCTGGAGTAGAACACTATATATTTCATTTTCCCTGGCAGGCCGTGAGCAATAACACGGCGCAGAGTAGCTTTATGTCAGCCACTTTGACAAAAACAATTTCAACCGCACGAGCGAAGATGTGAGATTAGACCACTGCGTGATCCGGGAAACCGAGCGCGACAACGATTTCACGCAGCGGCGGTTAGAAGAATATAAGCTATATCAGATTACTTAAAGGTCCACTGTGTCGCTTTTCTGGTCTCCATGGAAGTGTTGGTTGTTTGCTGGAATATTAAAGGACACATATTAAGCACAATTGACCTTTTGAATTATAATAAAAGCATAGCTCGAGTTGTACTTAGTCTAATTTACATTTTTAACATTTTATTTCTTCATTAATCCTGTTTACGAGGTTGTCTCATTTGAGAGCTCACAAATCACTCCGTTTCAACTTCCCCCGGATTGTTGCGTCATGGGTGAAACTCCGGTCTGCTCTTGAGCAGTTTTAAGTCATAAATCATCACTGGGCTCGTTCCGCTGCCAAACTGTTTACACACAAACAAACGCGTGGCTGTATTAGCATAGCAGTCACATTGCCTAAGGGCGTCACTTCTTTTGTTGTTCTTTCCTACTGTCTTAAAAACCGTGAAAACAGAATTGCTCATTTTAAATGATTTGCAGCAGACCCAAACGTACTGCTTTTACTGTCCTTAAGCCTTCCCAGTGTCCGAACTTTCAGAGGCCGTCACTGCAAAGCTAACGACAACTAGCATGCTAACAGGCGCATTTCCTGTTTCTCGGATACAATAAAACTCTTCATAATCCGATGCAGACAGCACACGGCGGTCTCAATTTGACCCTGAGAGCTGCTTTTATAATAAACATACCCTGGGACGAAACCAATGTAGCTCGACTGCGTGGAAAAGGTCGGCGAGGTCTGGAGAACAGCGTCAGGATTATATATATATATATATATATATATATATACATTTCACGTTACTGTACATGTACTGTGTTACCGATTCACATACACATACTGCAGTTTTCATTTCTTCTAATGCTCCATGGGCCTCGTCTACTTTCTTGCTTGTATGTGAGCCTTGTTCGACACAGGAGGTTAGTGGGCTATAGGGAGGACCTGATTGTACTCTGGCATCAACAGAATGACATTATAGCCGTGCGGTTTCATGATAATAATAATCTTGGGAGCAGCTGTATAAACATTTAACTGACATCCACTCCCTGCGTGTAGTATGTATCTTTAACTCTCCACTGCACTACAGAATGGACTAGACACACACAAGTTAAAGGGACAAGAGTTTAGGAAGTTAATCACGGTAACGCTTTTGGCTTTAAAATGTTTATTTACTTGTATTCATTTGGCTTTATCTTGGTTTAGACCTTGGTTTGCGTGCGCGCCGGATCAACTCCAGGTTTGAGCAAGTTACTTGGTGCGGAAAGTTTGAGAACTAAAATAAAAAATATTTAGAAAATATATATATATATATATATATATATATATATATATATATATATATATATATATATACAATGTTTTTCTGAGTGATTTCCAGTTTTGTACTTTTGCAATGTACCTGTTCTCTAAGATGCACCGTGCCACTTTTCACGGGGATGATCTGCCACCTGGTTGTAGATGTTGTAGCTTTACCTGAAATGTTCCACAGTAGGGCATTAGACTTAGACTTATCGTTCACTAAATGAGATGCAAATTCCACATTCCAGTGTTGCAACACAGATTAGGCACAGAAATATAATAATAAAAAACTCTTTTCGTAATAATAATAGCACTCTCATTTACAGCTGTTATGGACAAACAATATTGCACGAGGGATGATTGACGTTATGTCACAGTATTGCACATAAATATCATAATATTGTACATGATTATAACAGTATTGAACATGAACATAACAGTATTGCACTTGAGTATGACAGTATTGCACATGAATATAACAGTATTGCACGTGATTACAACAGTATTGCACATGAGTATGACACTATTGCACATGAGTATAACAGTATTGCACATGAGTATAACAGTATTGCACATGAGTATGACAGTATTGCACATGAGTATAACAGTATTGCACATGAGTATGACAGTATTGCACATGAGTATAACAGTATTGCACATGAGTATGACAGTATTGCACATGAGTATAACAGTATTGCACATGAGTATAACAGTATTGCACATGAATATAACAGTATTGCAGATGAGCAGAATTGCACATGAGTATAACAGTATTGCACTTGAGTATGACAGTATTACACATGAATATAACAGTATTGCACGTGATTACAACAGTATTGCACATGAGTATTGCACATGAGTATGACAGTATTGCACATGAGTATCACAGTATTGCACATGAGTATAACAGTATTGCACAAGAATATAACAGTTTTGCGCATGATTATCAAAGCTGAATGACACGTGTTCAGGGCAAAAAGGTTCTCTGGGATTCCTTGCTCTCTTGCAGTGACATGAAGTAGTTTCACTATTATTGTTTATTGTGATATTTTCTGTAGCAATGTGTATATATACTTTAAAATGTTTTGTTGTGATCAGGCCAAGTTACAGGTCAGATTTGTGGCGAAGCGACAACATAATAACTACACTTAAAAAGACTGAACAAAGACTTAATTCCCAATGAACACATTTATTCAGAGTTATGACTTTTATTATGTATCTTCAAAGCCTGAATCATTCTTAAACTACTTGTTCAGTATTCATTCACGCTTTATTACAACAAATTAAGGGGCAGTAACTTTAAAATGTTACTGAATACCGGACGTCGAGTAACTTTGACTGCCGTATGTCTTCTTTTTTGCAGTGTAGAAACAAGTCCGATGCGACCGTGTGTCTCCGCCCCCCGGAACAGTTGTCTCGTCTCATTCAAATGTAACGTCTCAAAAATATTCGCCGACCCAAACAGCGGCTAATACATTTACACAAACCCCCGGCGCTGCCCCCTCACGACGCCGGCTATTTCCTGGTAACATTTGTCTCAATCCCTGGCACTTCGCGTAAATATTTACGCCGCTAAACTGCTCTGTATACAGTGAGTCCCCCCCAATCTTCCCCGGAATGCCATTTAATTGGCGGTTTCCTATGTTTACCCCGCGTCGCACTGCTTACTGTAATGAATAATCAGGTGGGCCGAGTAAGTGCGGCCTTAAATTAAGCGTCGCCCCTTGAAAAAGGGAAAAAAATGGCGACGGTGTTTAATGCCCCCCGCCTGTACTTCGTATACCCTCTCATCACATGCCAGATTACCATTATGTGTCATTCGTAATGTAATAAACACTATCCAGATGGCTCGGATTCAGCGCCAACGTAAACAACAGAAGCTAACGGGGACGAGCTGCTGGTGTTTTTAGCGTTTTGCGCACGGACGGCGGTTTAAACGATTTTAAACGTTTGCGTCGGGCGGTTTGTCCGTTAGCGCGGCGCAGACTCGAGCGCGACACTATTAACTCAACTGTCTGTTTCCTTTTGGGGGAAGGAGTGGGCGGTTAGCTTTGAGCTAGCACGTCGTACTTCTCTACGTGTACTGGTATTCTCTTTTTTTTGTGAACTTTAATTATTGTTGGATGTGTATTGCGCACTTTAAGTATGAAAGGTGCAATACATATAAAATGTACTTAGTTTTTACTTACTTAAGACATACTTTATTGATCCCAATGATAAAAGTGGTGATAAAACTCAATGATTCAAATACACATATAGTATAGTATGTGCAAGAACAATAAAAGTAAAATATGGCCGCAAGCGGCAATGATCGGCCCTCGCCACGCCGCCGCCACGCCGCAAGAGGAGGGGGCGCTATCGCGCCCCAATTGTCCTTTTATTACATCTACTGCTGAATCTGTGACGCTGTCACATCTTCTCCCCTTTGTTTTACCATCAAAAAGCAATTTTATTTTGAATTCTTGGCAAAATGTGCGGCTTTGCCGCACAGAGAACGTGACTCTTAGAATAAAAATGTGGATAACTTTTGATGGTCCACCCCTGAAGATGAGTCTCACCAAATTTCAGGTTAATATGTCTAACGCCCTAAGAGGAGTTCGTGAAAGTCTAAAGTGTAAACATGTTCTGGCGATTTCCCCATTGGAATAACATGGAAGGTTTCGGTCATCGTTACGGCAACGCCATAACAATTATGACATGAGTGTCATTGACTTTTTTGATGGGGCCAAAATTGAGTTGTGTGTCAAATTTCATATAATTTCGCAAAACTAAATATTTAACCTCCATATAAAATCTGTAGGGGGCGCTGTGGCTCCAAATTAATTTATTTCACTTCAAGTAGGTTTAGGGCAAAGAGTTTAACAACTGATTCTAATTTGACGCAATTCGGACTTTATCTGCGCAAACGGCAGAAATGTTAAATTTGGGAGATTTCTGAAATTCTTGCTACAGTTTGCGGCTTCGCCGCACAGAGACCGTGACACGTATCAATGTAATTTGGATAACTTTTGATGTCCCACTCCTCAGTAGCATTTTCACCAAATTTCAGCTTTTTAGGGCCAAACGCCCTGGGAGGAGTTTGTAAAAGTACGACGTTTGGAAAAACTCCGAAGTCATGTTTAGCCATATTTGAAGCCATATGGGCGACATTTGGTTGGGCGGACGGCGTTGCCGTAATAATATTTTTTACTTTTCTTGTCACCATCTACCTCTGCGCCAAATTTCATGATTCTACGATCAGATTTTTTTTGGGTCATTTCCCATCTGTCAATGCATTTTTGGTACATTTGGGGGAGCTGACGGGGGTTGGTCCCGAGAAGAAGAAGAAGAAGAAGAAGAAGAAGAAGAAGAAGAAGAAGAAGAAGAAGAAGAAGAAGAAGAAGAAGAAGAAGAAGAAGAAGAAGAAGAAGAAGAAGAAGAAGAAGAAGAAGAAGAAGAAGAAGAAGAAGAAGAAGAAGAAGAAGAAGAAGAAGAAGAAGAAGAAGAAGAAGAAGAAGAAGAAGAAGAAGAAGAAGAAGAAGAAGAAGAAGAAGAAGAAGAAGAAGAAGAAGAAGAAGAAGAAGAAGAAGAAGAAGAAGAAGAAGAAGAAGAAGAAGAAGAAGAAGAAGAAGAAGAAGAAGAAGAAGAAGAAGAAGGAAAGAATGAATAATATTCCGATGCGAAAACAATGTTTCCCATTTTTCAAATATCATAAACTATACATTTTCGGAAAGCGCTCGCGCTTTCCTACCTCATGGTGTGGGTCCCTGGTCACTGACGGATACTTTCGTTAATTTTGAGTGGGCTCTGCCCACTTTGTGTTTTTGGCCCTCTATACAGTAATAATGTTCAATTTTTGTCATCCCAATTTAAAGTGCTCGTTTAGTGCGTACTTTTGCACGGGCTTCGCCCGTTTACAACGGTAAAGTTCCATTTTCCTACTACTAATTAGTATGCACGGGGCGTGCGTGAGTGAAGGAGTGCGTTAGTGAGTGTTTGGAAGTGGGCGAGCGCTTCGCGCTCGATTTTGTGCGCACTATGTGCGCACTTTCGCAGCCGTGCTTCGCACGGCCTTACGAGATTAACAGGCCTCTTGCCAGCTTGTGGCGCTCGGGCCTAATAAAAGTTATATAAAGGGCCTATGACATGTTTTTATGATTTTCTAATTTTGACTTTCTACCTATTGTAAATATAAATTATACTTTTACACCAATCGAGCAGTTATTTGTGGAGAAAACGTTAAAAAATCTGTAGAAAATGACAGGAAGTGACATCACACCAGAGATACTCATTCCAGTCAAACTTTATGCATAATTTACACAAAGAAACAACTTTTTTGACCCTCTTAACATTAATCCAACTAAATAAAGTCACTCTCCTATATTTTTATTTGTCAAATTAAAAAAATTGTGACATTAGATAAGTTTTTTACCAGTGTTTTCTGGGCAATTTCCCACTGTGATGTCATCAATTACAAACAGGAAGTGAAATTCTAAACCTAAAAAAATGAGCTATTCTGGGATAAAATGATTGATCATTTTTAACTCAATTCAAAATATATTTATCTCAACTGCATTTTAGTTCAATGAGTAGTACAACCGGTCAGAGGCACTTTAAGTAAGTAAGTAAACCACTTAAGTGCATATTTGGTCCCGTTTTAAGGATCTGTACACTCTCACCGGACTCATTTTGAACACTTTTGCTATGGCTAATTACCGATGTTGACGCCTGCAAAACAGAAATCGGGGCTGAATTAATTTACTTTTCCCATACATACACATTATTTTAGGTAGTATTACGTGCCATGCTGATGTAGGCGTGTCCAAACGTATGACAAAAGGCCAGAGTGAAGCGTGTTCGGCTCTGTCACGCTGGCAGTGAAGCGTGTTCATGTAGCTCCTCCCCCCGCTCCTCGCGTGTCTTTGACGCCGTTCAGCCGAGCGCGCAGTGTAAACACATGGCAAGAAATGAAACGTTGTGATCTGCCCGCGTCTCCAGCTCCCGCCTTGTCATTTTCAAAATAACCTTATATCCGCAAACAGACGTGCGCGGCCGGCCTGGTTCTTTTCCACTCGTGAACAGATGCGGAGCATGTGAGGTGTCGGAATAATCCATAGTCAAGTATTAAGAGATGGTAAAACTTGTGTCGAAGCTCGTTTTACCTTTTGGCCCGTCGGCTTTATTAGACATGAAATGGGGTCGAGAGAGAAGGGAGGACATACAGTAAACGGGCAGTACTCGTACTCATTTTAATAGGTATCCATACTGAAGATGATCATTTAAGAACACTGCATAAAAACATCTCAAATATAGATATATTCATTTTACAAGAAAATGTATTCGTTTTTTTTCTTTCTTTCTCAATGTTTTTGGAAAAGCCAAAACAGCAAAAATTGGGGATGTCCAAATCTAAAAAAACAAAACATGGATAGAGCCAGAATTAAACGTTTTTGCTTCATGTTGTTGACTTATTGGATGCAAACAAATGTAAATACTTTTGTGTAAACGAGATTTGACCAAAAACTGGCATTAAAAGCAATATTATAATAATAGTAATATTCGCCTCATTTATTGAGTTAAAGCGTACATAATATACATACAAATTAAACCAGGTTTTGATTTAGACAAGTACATTGGTGTAAAATTTGCAGCACAATATTGGGAATTATTGTGATATTTTTGACAGAATAATTTAAGTAATAGTAAAAATAAAATGCACATGCCTTAATTTATTAGTTAAACTCTTTCTAAATAAAAACTTAAAGCTGAAGTACCTGATTAATCAAACTGTGAAAGACGTATCTCACTCGCTGTAACTAGTTCTAAGCCCTCACAAACCCCTTTGAATATCACGAGTATTTTGGCCTCTAGCGCAACGTTTGAACAGACGTAAAGTTGAAGCCGGGTGGACCACCCTTGGACAGCCAATCAGCTCTCCGTATTGACCCCAACGACTCATTTTACAAGTTTGCCAGAGATATAGTTTTCTAGTTTGAAGAAGACGATGGAGACTGTGCGGAAAAACAGAATATAGTCATATATGAGAAAAAAAGTTTGGCACTTCAGCTTCAACAGAGACAAAACAAGACAAAATCAAGGCTAATTAAAACTTATTAAGGAAAATCATGATTAAAATACAGGGAATTTTGATGCTTTTGTGATAGTTAGTCAGTTACAATATAATGTATTGTGTTTGTCAATATAGCGATATCGATACTTAAGTGTGTTTTTTAAGGTTAACTCGTTGCATAATAGCACAATTGAACAAATGCAAAATAGTGAATTAACCTTTAGTACCTTAAAAGAAACTACCGTCATTTTGTGCTCTAAAAAAACATGTTTTTATCATCTCTGCTGTACTGAAAATTTGTATCAAGCCTTTTTCTACTTATGTTACAATGATTTTTTTTATGGTTATTTGGCTTCTCTGCGTTGAGTTTAGGATGGTCGGAGAACACTGAGCCTCTTGTCTCTGCTCAGTTCTACCTCAGAATGAAACATGTTATTTTCCTGACCCTGGTTAAGTCATCACGTTACCTAAGAGTCCATGAAGTGGAACAAACAGTAGCACACGACCCAAACTTCTCTTTATGTGTCAAGAGTGGCACATTGTCTTTCATCTTAAAAGAGGCAAGTTAAAAGTTGCACAGACATGTTTTAGGAGTCTTGGAACGTGTCTTGGGACTTGACTTGGGACTTGACTTTGGACTTGACTTGGGACTTGACTTGGGACTTGACCTGGGACATGTCTTGGGACTTGACTTGGGACTTGTCTTGGGACTTGACTTGGGACTTGTCTTGGGACTTGACTTGGGACTTGACTTGGGACATGTCTTGGGACTTGACTTGGGACTTGTCTTGGGACTTGACTTGGGACTTGTCTTGGGACTTGACTTGGGACTTGTCTTGGGACTTGACTTGGGACTTGTCTTGGGACTTGACTTGGGACTTGTCTTGACTTATTCTTCCTCATTTGTTGTCTCACAAAATCAGTTTTTCCATGTTTTGTCCTTCGCATTACATTTTGATCACAAAGTAACTGTTCCGTCCTCACAGTTCTGACAGTTCCTCTTGCAGTTACGGATTCATAAAATACATTTCTTACACTTAAGTAACTCGAGTAACTTCCTGGACCTCCGCTTTGTCCTTCTACTCGAGTATTAAAAGTAACAGTTCTCTCGTTGAGTAAAACCTTTTGGCTTCTCTGCCTGAGCCGTATCTGCTCATATGTACAACATCTGGTAAAAGGCCATTTCCACCCAAGTGTTTTAGTATTTCCTCCTAATTAATTTCACATGTAGATGACAAGAGCGCGCGGCCTCCCAGAACCTCCCAGAACCCGGGCACAAAAGCCGGCTTTGTTCCCCCGTATGTGGTTCCCCCGTCTGTGGTTCCCCCGTCTGTGGTTCCACCGTCTGTGGTTCCTGCGCGAGGAACTCAAGGCCATGCTGAGCGCCGCGTTTCTGAGCAGAAATGTCATGTCTCGTGAGGTAGAAGGTCTGCTGGACGTGAACCTTTGGGTGAGGGGGGAACTGTGTGAGGGTGAGGGGGGAACTGTAGGAGGGTGAGGGGGGAACTGAGGGAGAGTGAGGGGGGAACTGTGTGAGGGTGAGGGGGGAACTGCGGGAGGGTGAGGGGGGAACTGTGTGAGGGTGAGGGGGGAACTGTGTGAGGGTGAGGGGGGAACTGCAGGAGGGTGAGGGGGGAACTCTGTGAGGGGGGAACTGTGTGAGAGTGAGGGGGGAACTGAAGGAGGGTGAGGGGGGAACTGCGGGAGGGTGAGGGGGGAACTGCAGGAGGGTGAGGGGGGAACTGTGTGAGGGGGGAACTGTGTGAGGGTGAGGGGGGAACTGCAGGAGGGTGAGGGGGGAACTGCGGGAGGGTGAGGGGGGAACTGTGTGAGGGGGGAACTGTGTGAGGGTGAGGGGGGAACTGTGTGAGGGTGAGGGGGGAACTGTGAGAGGGTGAGGGGGAACTGTGAGAGGGTGAGAGGTCTCTAAGGGGGAGAGAGGGAGAGAGGAGAGGAAGAACAGGCTCATAGGCCGCACAGGAATGGGTGAAAAGTGGGTGCTAAGCCGCCAATCCCGGCTGTAATGTGGGAGGCGGCTTTGAGGAGGAACAGGGCCAAGAAAAGCCTGAGACGGGACGTTACAGTAACACCATGTGACACAGCGGTGTATATAATATAATACTTTTGTATTATATTTTATTCTTATATTCAGCGGTAAAGTAAAGGTACTATTTTTGAACTCAGTAGCTCAGTGGTTAGAACATGCTCAGTAGCTCAGTGGTTAGAACATGCTCAGTAGCTCAGTGGTTAGAACATGCTCAGTAGCTCAGCGGTTAAAACATGCTCAGTAGCTCAGTGGTTAGAACATGCTCAGTAGCTCAGCGGTTAAAACATGCTCAGTAGCTCAGCGGTTAAAACATGCTCAGTAGCTCAGCGGTTAGAACATACTCAGTAGCTCAGTGGTTAGAACATGCTCAGTAGCTCAGTGGTTAGAACATACTCAGTAGCTCAGCGGTTAGAACATGCTCAGTAGCTCAGCGGTTAGAACATGCTCAGTAGCTCAGCGGTTAAATCATGCTCAGTAGCTCAGCAGTTAAAACATGCTCAGTAGCTCAGTGGTTAGAACATACTCAGTACCTCAGTGGTTAGAACATACTCAGTACCTCAGTGGTTAAAACATGCTCAGTACCTCAGTGGTTAGAACATGCTCAGTAGCTCAGCGGTTAAAACATGCTCAGTAGCTCAGTGGTTAGAACATACTCAGTAGCTCAGTGGTTAGAACATACTCAGTACCTCAGTGGTTAGAACATACTCAGTACCTCAGTGGTTAGAACATACTCAGTACCTCAGTGGTTAGAACATGCTCAGTAGCTCAGTGGTTAGAACATGCTCAGTAGCTCAGTGGTTAGAACATACTCAGTACCTCAATGGTTAGAACATACTCAGTAGCTCAGTGGTTAGAACATGCTCAGTAGCTCAGTGGTTAGAACATACTCAGTACCTCAATGGTTAGAACATACTCAGTAGCTCAGCGGTTAGAACATGCTCAGTAGCTCAGTGGTTAGAACATACTCAGTACCTCAATGGTTAGAACATACTCAGTAGCTCAGCGGTTAGAACATGCTCAGTACCTCAGTGGTTAAAACATGCTCAGTAGCTCAGCGGTTAGAACATGCTCAGTAGCTCAGTGGTTAGAACATGCTCAGTAGCTCAGCGGTTAGAACATGCTCAGTAGCTTAGCGGTTAGAACATGCTCAGTAGCTCAGCGGTTAGAGCTTTTTTCGGTTCAAGCTCTGAACAAAGCGCTTTCTTTCCTTGTGTCCTTGGGCAAGACTCTTCATCCTCCTTGTCTGTGAAATTTAATGTGAGTGCTTTGTGGTGGTCGGAGAGGCCGATGACGCTGATTGGCAGCCCTGTCCGTCAGCCCCAGGGCAGCTGTGGCTACAGCAGAAGCTCAGACCATCACAGAACCTGCAAAGTAGGGCTGGGAATCAGAACGTAAGAACCACATACGTTTAAACAACAGTATTTCTTCACTCCATCTCAAACGTAATATAAGATACACCCATTTCACATGACGCACAGACAGAACTGTGGTAAGTGTCTGGTATGTTAACGTAACATATTAACAGTTATTCAGATAACTATAGCATAAAGAACATGCTAACAAGTTTACCAAAGCATCAGTTTTACCCCAAATCACTAAATCCATTGAATTCTTCTTCCTCTGTGTCACTTCTAAACAACTCCACAAACTCCAGAAGTAGTAGAAGTGCAGATTCTTCTTCTGCGTCGCTTAGAGCCTAGAGCGCCCTCTTGAGGTTGCCAGAGTGAAAATAACTAATAATATCAGTGGCTGCCTACAAGTCCGAAGGTTAGGGGTTGGGGTTAGGGTAGGGTTAGGGGTTAAGGTTAGGGGTTAGGTTTAGGGTTTGGGTTCGGACTTGGGAACCTTCGGACTTGTGCATATAAGTCGCTTCGGAGTATAAGTTGGCCAAACTATAAAAAAGGTGCGATTTACAGTCTGGAAAGTGCGGTATTACAATAGTCTTTACGGCAATAAACCTCTTCTGCCCCAGAGTCTTGACAAATGCAGGTTTACTTCAATAACTTCATCCTTTTCCAGCACAAAACCGCTTTGTATGGAAGTCCGTGCTCGCCGGCGGTGTAAGCGGTTTAAGAGGACGCTGCGGTGTAGTCGTCGCCACCGGCACGGGTTCGCTTCCCCTTCTCCGCCGCGCGCCGTATTCTCCCGAAAAGAAAAAACATCTGAAAAGCGTGTCCGAGACGGGCGTCCGACTGCGAGACACAACACCCCCTGTTAATACTTGCTCGAGAGACGCGTCAAAAAGCGGCGTCAACAGATAACGACTCTGCAGATCTGATGAATCATTAAAGCGAGGAGATAGGAGCGCACACCGGGGCATTGTTTTTACCCCTCTGCATCCAGGATCGGGTTTGTCAGGACCACCTGCGCGAACGCCGTGTTTATTTGCCAAAACCACATATTTCTCACCTGGATCTCTCTCTCTTCTTTCACGTCGGGTTTCCCCCCCTTCAGAGCGACGCCGTCTGCTGCGCCAAACCCACAGCCTCTTCATGTCGGAGACGTGTGAGCGCGCCGCCACAATAGAAACAAATGTCCCGAAGGAGTTCTCGTACGGCCGCGGCAACAAGAATGGGCGGTATTTAGACAGACAGATGCGGAGGCAGATACGAGCAGGTGTTTATTTGATGTTACGCAGAGATGCTTTCCGATTAGACCTCAAGAACTCAGGTGTTTCTGCTGACGCTGGAGAAGAAGTCCCCCTCTTTGAGACTCATATCTCCGTTTGTTCTGCCAATTCTATTCATACATCTGATTATAGCGTTCTACTAGAGACGTTACGAGCTAAATATGGTGATTTTCGAGTGATTATTCCAATCCAATCCAACTTTATTTGTATTTTTATCAACACAAAGTCTCCAAAGTGCTGCACAGAGTATAAAAGTCAAGTAAAATATGTTAAAAACACACAACAAAAACATAAAAAATAAATACATACGTACCAACCAAATAAAAACGAATTAAAAACAACATAAAATATATAAAATCAAATAAAAACGAATTAAAAACAACATAAAATACAAATAAAAAATAATTAAAAACAACATAAAATAAAAATAAAAACGAATTAAAAACAACATAAAATTTATAAAATCAAACAAAAACGAATTAAAAACAACAAAAAATAAAAATAAAAACAAATTAAAAACAACATAAAATAAAAATAAAAACTAATCAAAAACAACATAAAATATATAAAATCAAACAGAAACGAATTAAAAACAACATAAAATATAAAAAAAAGTCCAAGATCATCCTCATTAATCTATTGTATCATCCTCATTAATCTATTGTATCATCCTCATTAAGCTATTGTGTCATCCTCATTAATCTATTGTATCATCCTCATTAATCTATTGTATCATCCTCATTAATCTATTGTATCATCCTCATTAATCTATTGTATCATCCTCATTAATCTATTGTATCATCCTCATTAATCTATTGTATCATCCTCATTAATGGTAAATGGTAAATGGTCACATTTATATAGCGCTTTTCTACCGTCAAGGTACTCAAAGCGCTTTACATCAAGGAACCAGTCACCCATTCACACACACATTCACACCCCAGATATACGCAGACACTGGGGGGCAAGTTGGGTTAAGTGTCTTGCCCAAGGACACAACGGACACTGCCTCATTCACATAAGGCAGCTGCGATCGCACCACCAACCTGCGGGCCAGTGGATCTGACCGCTCTGGGAGCGGGGAGTCGAACCGCCGACCTTTGGATCAGAAGACGAGCACTCTACCACTGAGCTACTGCCGCCCACATTAATCTATTGTATCATCCTCATTAATCTATTGTATCATCCTCATTAATCTATTGTATCATCCTCATTAACCTATTGCATTATCCTCATTAACCTAATGCATTATCCTCATTAACCTATTGTGGGTCTTTTAACCTTTCTGGGGTTTTCTTTGTTCATCTAATGCTACAGTTTGACAACGGAAACATCTCGTAAGGTCCTTTTCTTCAAATCGCACGTTTAGTTTGTTTCACCTTCTGTTGAACGGCCTTAATTACAATCTTTTGTGTTCGTTAATATGTATATCCAGATTAACCGGCAAATCTACTACACCTGAAATCCCCATTTTCAGCTCAATTTGGCACCTAATCCCGTTCATTACACGCTCACTTAGCTTCCCGCCACCACCGCCGGCCTTAAAAGCAGCTTTCGTTCGCCTCCTGGCCGTCTCCCTGGACGACGGCGCCTTTGAGGTCGACGGTTGCGTTTCTGTCGGATAAAGGCTTCTCTATTGTTGTGACGATGACTTTAAAAAACCCACTTGTTGTATTATTGAGCCGCCGCTGCGACCGATGAAGAAGCTCTTTTCTTACGGCCGCTTCAAAGCATTTTCTTTTTCCCACTGGGCGGCCGAGTTACTGGGTCTTTGTGGCGTGGGTTATTTGTCAGAAGCTTTTCGCGGAGTGACTCGTTTCGCTCTGTTCCCCTCAAACGGCTTGTGCGTGAGCGCTCGGGCCGGTCTAAGGTTACGACCCCGAGCCCCGGTATTACGAGCCGACGACTGACGGCGAAAACGAGAACGAGAAAAAAGACGCAGGGGAAACTACAGATTAGGCCGCTGATCTCGATCTCTGCTTCCTTGGGTCATTGTCTCGTTTGAGTCGAGAACCTCTTCAGTCGAGGTGGGCCATACGTTGTCGAGAAGATTATAGCACGATAGCTCCTTTGAAGATGCACAAAATATTGATTATTCGCGGATTTCAAGCTGTGGCAAAGTCCTCCGTCGTCATGACATTCACGCAAATCACATTATTATATCTTTTGAATGGGAAAATCCTCAAAAAACTTGAGAAAAAACTTGCCTGAAACCCATAACGATTGTTGCCTAAGAACTCAGACATGGTGTATGAGTGATATTTGTGCACTTCTGTGGTTGATTTCAAGGTACATTCTTAGATGTGCAATACCTTAAAAGACACATATTCTGCAAACTTGTTGAGCTTTAGCCATGTTCTAACGTTGTTCTCTCGTTGTATGTTGCTTCATTCAGGGCAATAACTAAATCACTTCTGTTGCTATCGCCCGTACGCTTGCAACACAACTGTCCAAACTGCTTGTAGTCAGAGTAACTATTGCTCCGCGAAACGCAGATAGGACATGAAGGGAAACAACAGATTAGACCGCTGATCTCAATCTTTGCCTCCTCTCGGTTATTGGGAAATAATAGCTCCGAAAAGGAAGTCATTTATACAGGCCTTTAATCAATTCCCCCTTTGACGAGCGAGGCCCATGAAAGGCCGGGGAGCGAGGGAGCGAGGGAGCGAGAGGGGAGCGCGGCGGGGGACGATGCGGCGACGGGCTGTAATTTGTGCCCATTCTGCCCGGGCCTTGATGCCATGTGTGAGCCCGACGCCTCCGAAGGATCTCCCCGGTGGTAGGAATGGCATCGCCGAAATGACCGCTAACTCGAAATGAAACACTACCCCCGTTCTTTTTTTTTTTTTAAAGCTCTCATTCAAAACCCGGTGGTTTTTTAAGAGGCGCATAAGGTAGCAATTTCCCTCAAATATGGCGTGGCCCAATAACTGTTGAAGTAACTGACACCGTGTCAAAGGCAATGAACGGGTTTTTCTTTACACAATAAGTATGAAACATTTGCAGGGTTTATGATTGTAAACCAGAAGTAAGGAATGCAAACTTCACTCGACGAGATCATTACATGCGGTGCGGCGCGCGGGCCTGTTTCGAGTTTAAAAGTGCACCTAAGGAGGTCCACGCCGGTCGGGTAAGTAGTTTGTTCATTCCAAAGCATGCGCAAATCTGTTTTAAGTTCAAGAGAGGAGGAACCCTTTAATTTAAACCCCAAAAATGAAGTCATTCATTCCCCGCTCAACTGCGCCACGACCCATGAGGTTAGTTAAACAAGTGTCCCTCGCATTACTGTCAAAAGACCCAGCCCCTCCTCTGCAACGTCGACGCCCACTATCCTGTTACAGTTACAGTTGCACCGAGGAAAGAACGTGTAAGAGCTGCTCGGGCCGGGCGTGCTTCGCCTGAGCGCAGAGGGCAAATGAATAGATGCGAGGGGAGTTTATAGAGTAGTTTTGCTCACTTGCGACCGTCTCACTCTTCATTTGCGTTATGACTTTCCTCAGCGATGTTCTGCGCAGTTTTACGTCCAGAAACCATCGGCAGACTCGTTCTGAGCGTCCGCCCGTCCGTCTGCTTCTTCCGCTTATCCAGGGCCGGGTCACGTTCCGAGCATTTCCGCTGTCAAACCGTGTCCATCTCATTGGCGCGCTAGCATTAGCATGTCGGGGCAAGCTAGCTTTCGCTTTTCCTCCTCGTGCTTATTCCCTCTGCTGCCAGTAGATGGAGTTCTAAGTATCAAAAATCGGATACTAATCAATACTAAAAATGTGTATCGAAACTACATTTAATCAAAGAAGTGAGTGTATTTCTTAGTATCAAAAGTTACTTGTTCTATCACAATCCTAATGAGGGGAATGTCTGCGTGTGCTTTCGGCCGACACAGTATTTTAATCTCTAAAACGCAAAATGTCAAAGCAAAGGCCAATATCAATAGGAGTAATGCAGAATGTGTCCGTTAAAAATAGAGACGGGAAGAAAAAAAGACCGACCCAAAAGAAACCCGTCCAAATGTTTCTTCTCACAATAATGGTAACATAGACCTTGACACGGTGACGTCCGCTGAGGATGGAGCCTCGTGCTGACCCAGCAAAGCCGCTCCACCTCCAGATCCGCTCGGAATGCCAGGAATCCTTCTGGGCCGGGGTTCTAGTGCCCGGGTCCAAACCTCACATTTCTGCTCCGTTTCCTCCTGGACGTTTTAGCGTTTCAGTATTTGGATTGGTGACCGTAATGCAGCAGGAATGTCAGCAGTAGCAGTTCTGCGGATCGCTCTCGCACAAACGAACGCCAAAGTAAAACAATGTCGGCAACACATGGCTCGTATTATAAACCGTGCCCACTTGCTTGCTGCATGTTACGGTAAAGGTGCACTGTGTAGCTTTTCGGGTACGCCGCCTGCTTGTCACCATGGAGATGATGCTACTTTGTCAAGGATGTGCAGCAGTACTGCATTCATCTTGTCAATTTCCTCTTGGATTTTTGCAATTTGAAGTGTTTTTATTGCATGCATATCGTCCCTTTTGCTTACTGTGAGTGTGGGCGCCTCTCCGCAGATCTTACCTGTTACTCGGTGTCACTTGCTTGGAGAAAGGTATGTTTAGAGCCATACTGCTACGGTAAAGGTGCGTGAAACAATGGAAGAAGAATAACAATAGCGAAATATATGCATGCATACAAAATAAGAATTTATAAAATAAAATAATAATGGAATACAGTATATATACAAAACTTACAGTAAATCAATATAGTTATTAATATGGTAAGTAAAGTGACTGTTGTTATTAAGGTGACTGATATCTGATCTTTTGGAGACCGGTTAATTATGTTTTTTTTTTTATGCCAGATGCCCTTCTTTCCATTTGCCCCCCCATATTTCTTTGTCTTCATACAACAAAATCAAAACAAACAGAACATGACACAGAGAGCGAAAAGACAATCATAATGTGCAGTAACTCTAGCATATATCGCATTATGTAAGTTATTTCTGTTCAGTCCTTTTTAGTTGTGTTTTTTATTTTTATTCTTATTTTTTTAATTTGATAGCTTATTGTTATGACTTGTTCATTGTTTTATGTTGCAACGAATCACCAAGACAAGTTCCTATGTTTGTGAATTTTGTTACATTGACAATGGCAATAAACCTATTCTGATTCTGATTGTGTCAGATGCCCTTTCCTATTGGACTCCACTACGGACTGTACTGGAAGTGCCTTGTTCAAAGACACTCTTGTAGTGTGCAGTCGGGCGAGTTCAGATATAGCGTCTAGTTTGTGGTTGAATACTTAACCAACTGCGTCACACTCGCCCTGGAAACGTGGACCATGATCATTCACATATGTTGCAGCTATTTTAATTTATTTGACCAATCACACAAAAGATCCGCTTGTTGTCAACGAGGGTCCTCAGAATGGGCTTGAAACAATTGTCCAGGACATTTTTATGCCCTTTTTTATATATAGTTTTTTGTTTAATAGTAAATATTTGATGATTGCAAATTAATTACACAGCTAGGCACACGCACTGTATTTAGATATGTACACCACCAAAAATATGTTCTACTGCTTGATTCTTCACATATGTTGCAACTATTTTTATCCATTCCACCAACCACACCGATCTACTCGTTGTCAATCCTCCTTTTTCCTTCCCCTGTCTGAATTATTAAACATAAAAAGCCCTACAGGTTGTTGTGATGTCATCCGAAACCCGGCAAAACACCAAATATGAAAAATACATGAAAGAGACGGCTTAAATTGTGCGCCGGTTGATTAAAATACGGGGGATTAGCGGCGTTGGCACGGACAGGCATTATTCTGCGGAGTTCTTAATGTGACACTAATTGCTTCTTAGTCTGTCAAAGGATACGAGAGAAGAGCCAGAGACACAGAGGCAGAAGAGCCGAGGCGCTGACAGAGGGCAGTAATGGACGCCGATGGAATGCCTATACCCATAATCCTCTCTGTCTCCGCTGACAGATCCTCTTGACCTCTGAACTCTGCATGTAAAGAAGGAAGAGAAAGGAAGTCACAACTTAATGAAATTACCTGGTGGTTAGCACTTGTTGGAGCGGTGCTCGTCTCTGGCTGGCACTCTGTTTACCGAGCTTTATGCCTTTTTTAAGTCGCCGTTATTAAGGTCTCTATTAAAGAAAAGGTGTTTTTATTTGGAGGCAGTGGGGTTAGAACGCTCGTCGACTCAAAGGTCTATCATGTTGGACAAATATTGGGGTTAGCTTTGCAATGAACAAAACGATTCTGTTCAAAGTTCACATTTTAAGCACGTCAAGGAGAATTGGCCAGACCAACAATACCCGATTGTGTCCGATCTCGGAAGCCAAGCAGGAATGGGCCAGGTTAGTACTTGGATGGCAGACCGCTGGAATGCCAGGTGCCACATGGGGGCAGTAGTCCTTGGGCAAGACGCTTCACTGTACGTTCAGTGTCCTGTACTGTGTGCTGGTGTATGAGAGAGAGAGCGTTTGTGAGAGTGAATGTAATGGATGCAAATTAGTCCACTTACAAACTCGGAATGTGACTTACAAACTCGGAATGAGACTTACAAACTCTGGATGTGACTTACAAACTCGGGATGTGACTTACAAACTCGGGATGTGACTTACAAACTCGGGATGAGACTTACAAACTCTGGATCCGACTTACAAACTCGGGATGAGACTTACAAACTCGGGATGAGACTTACAAACTCGGGATGTGACTTCCAAACTCGGGATGTGACTTACAAACTCGGGATGTGACTTCCAAACTCGGGATGAGTCTTACAAACTCGGGATGTGACTTACAAACTCGGAATGAGACTTACAAATTCGGGATGAGACTTACAAACTCGGGATGTGACTTACAAACTCGGGATGTGACTTACAAACTCGGGATGTGACTTCCAAACTCGGGATGAGTCTTACAAACTCGGGATGTGACTTACAAACTCGGAATGAGACTTACAAACTCGGGATGTGACTTATAAACTCTGGATGTGACTTACAAACTCGGGATGAGACTTACAAACTCGAGATGAGACTTACAAACTCGGAATGTGACTTACAAACTCGGAATGAGACTTACAAACTCGGGATGTGACTTATAAACTCTGGATGTGACTTACAAATTCGGGATGTGACTTACAAACTCGGGATGAGACTTACAAACTCGGGATGAGACTTACAAACTCGGGATGAGACTTACAAACTCGGGATGTGACTTACAAACTCGGGATGTGACTTACAAACTCGGGATGTGACTTACAAACTCTGGATGTGACTTACAAACTCGGGATGTGACTTCCAAACTCGGGATGAGACTTCCAAACTCGGGATGTGACTTACAAACTCGGGATGTGACTTACAAACTCGGGATGAGACTTACAAACTCTGGATCCGACTTACAAACTCGGGATGTGACTTACAAACTCGGGATGAGACTTACAAACTCGGGATGTGACTTACAAACTCTGGATCAAATCAAATCAAATCAAATCAATTTATTTTTGTAAGGCCCAAAATCACAACAACAGTTGCCTCTGAGGGCCACAGGGAGAAATGAATCAACAATGTCTGTGGTGGCGATGGAGTCAGACAATGTCTGTGGTGGCGATGAAGTCAGACAATGTCTGTGGTGGCGAGGGACAATGTCCCAGGGTCCTCTGTCCTTAGACTCTCCTTCTCGGCCAGGAAAAACTACAAAAAAAACCTCTTTGGGAAAAAAGCGTAGAAACCTGGAGGAGTTCTAGTGAAGGAGAGATCCGACTCTCACAGACGGACAGACGGACACGAGGAGACTGGAGCTGGACCCACTCTTCAGGCAGATGAGGGACCGACTGAGGCGAGCTGGACCCACTCTTCAGGCAGATGAGGGACCGTCTGAGTCGAGCTGGACCCACTCTTCAGGCAGATGAGGGACCGACTGAGGCGAACTGGACCCACTCTTCAGGCAGATGAGGGACCGTCGGAGGCGAGCTGGACCCACTCTTCAGGCAGATGAGGGACCGTCGGAGGCGAGCTGGACCCACTCTTCAGGCAGATGAGGGACCGTCCACACAGGGCAGGGACCACTTCACCAGGGGAGGGGCATCTGGGTCCACAGGTCCTCAGGAGTGAGAGAAAGAAAAGAAGGCGGTGAACAGTTTGCAAGTGGAATCAAAAAATAAATATTGTTTGATAGCATAAGTAGTCAGAAGAAGAAGAGGATAGTGCTCAAGCTGTCATACTTCCCCCAGCATAGTTACTCCTAGGGCAGCGTAGCTAAAGCTGTGGGTTTATGTTTCTGTTCCTAACTAGTCTGACCATAAGCGATTTCGAAGAGGAACGTTTTAAGCCTGGACTTAAATGAAGAGACTGTGTCAGCATATTTAACATGGGTCGGGAGCTGATTCCATAACACAGGGGCTTGGTAGCTAAACACTCTACCTCCTACAGTACTTTTAGAGACTCTTGGCACCACCAGAAGGCCGGCATTCTGAGAGCGAAGAGCTCTGTTTGGATGATATGGTTCTATAGCATCTTTGAGGTAGGATGGGGCCATGTCATTTATGGCTTTGTAGGTCAAGAGTAGAATTTTGAATTTGATTCTAGACTCGACGGGGAGCCAGTGAAGAGACTCCAGCACTGGCGTAATGTGCTCTCTTCTTTTTGTTCCTGTTAGTAATCTTGCTGCTGCATTTTGAACCAGTTGAAAGCTTTTTATGGAGCTTTTAGGACACGCTGCAAGCAGGAGTTACAGTAGTTTAATCTAGTCGTTACAAATGCATGGATAAGTTTTTCGGCATCACTTTTAGGCAGAATTCTTCTGATTTTGGCTATGTTGCGCAAATGGAAATAGGCTGTTTTACAAGCTTGATTTATATGAGCTTTAAATGAGAGCTCCTGGTCAAATAAGACTCCAAGGTTTCTTACAGTAGAACTGGAGGCTACACTGACATTGTCCAGTGTAGCTATCTGCTCAGATAGAGAGTCTCGTAGATGCTTAGGGCCAAGCAAAATGACCTCGGTTTTTTCAGGGTTAAGAAGCAGGTAGTTTAGTGTCATCCAGGTTTTTATCTCCTTCACACAAGTACTAAGTCTGTCTACTTGATCGCTCTGATCAGGTTTCATTGATAAATACAGCTGAGTGTCATCTGCATAGCAGTGGAAGTTAATGTCATGCTTTCTGATAATGTTGCCTAATGGCAGCATATAAAGAGTAAACAGAATTGGACCGAGTACCGAACCCTGTGGCACACCGTAAATTACTTTAGAGCATGGTGAGGAGCTCTTGTTTACATTAACAAATTGGAACCTATCAGATAGATAGGATTTAAACCAGCTGAGGGCTGTTCCTCCAACACCTACATCACATTCTAATCTCTGCAGTAGAATGTTGTGGTCAATGGTGTCAAACGCTGCGCTGAGGTCCAACAGAACCAGGATTGAGACCAGTCCATCGTCAGCGGCTAATAACAAATCATTTGTGACTGGATGTGACTTACAAATTCGGGATGAGACTTACAAACTCGGGATGTGACTTACAAACTCGGGATGTGACTTACAAACTCGGGATGAGACTTACAAACTCGGGATGAGACTTACAAACTCGGAATGTGTCTTACAAACTCGGAATGAGATTTACAAACTCGGGATGTGACTTATAAACTCGGGATGTGACTTACAAACTCGGGATGTGACTTACAAACTCGAGATGTGACTTACAAACTCGGGATGAGACTTACAAACTCGGGATGAGACTTATAAACTCTGGATGTGACTTACAAACTCGGGATGTGACTTACAAACTCGGGATGAGACTTATAAACTCTGGATGTGACTTACAAACTCGGGATGAGACTTACAAACTCGGGATGAGACTTATAAACTCTGGATGTGACTTACAAACTCGGGATGTGACTTACAAACTCGGGATGAGACTTATAAACTCTGGATGAGACTTACAAACTCGGGATGAGACTTACAAACTCTGGATGTGACTTACAAACTCGGGATGAGACTTACAAACTCTGGATCCGACTTACAAACTCGGGATGAGACATACAAACTCGGGATGAGACTTACAAACTCGGGATGAGACTTATAAACTCTGGATGAGACTTACAAACTCGGGATGAGACTTACAAACTCTGGATGTGACTTACAAACTCGGGATGAGACTTACAAACTCTGGATCCGACTTACAAACTCGGGATGTGACTTACAAACTCTGGATGAGACTTACAAACTCGGGATGAGACTTATAAACTCTGGATGTGACTTACAAACTCGGGATGTGACTTACAAACTCGGGATGAGACTTACAAACTCGGGATGCGACTTACAAACTCGGGATGAGACTTACAAACTCGGGATGTGACTTATAAACTCGGGATGAGACTTACAAACTCGGGATGAGACTTACAAACTCGGGATGAGACTTACAAACTCGGGATGAGACTTATAAACTCGGGATGAGACTAACAAACTCGGGATGAGACTTACAAACTCGGGATGAGACTTATAAACTCGGGATGAGACTTACAAACTCGGGATGTGACTTACAAACTCGGGATGCGACTTATAAACTCGGGATGAGACTTACAAACTCGGGATGAGACTTACAAACTCGGGATGTGACTTATAAACTCGGGATGAGACTTACAAACTCGGGATGAGACTTACAAACTCGGGATGCGACTTACAAACTCGGGATGCGACTTACAAACTCGGGATGAGACTTACAAACTCGGGATGCGACTTACAAACTCGGGATGTGACTTACAAACTCGGGATGCGACTTACAAACTCTGTTGCACAGCTAAAACCCTCAAAACACAGTTGAATCAGGTGATTCGGCTCCTTCTTGAGGCCCGGCTGGACGGTGTGAGTGCTTTCTGTGCTCCATATTTCAACGGTGAGCTCTGCCTGAGACTCGGGCCGGGGCTGTCAGGAGTTTGTCATCGATTCTCTCTGCCTTGTCATCGGGCTTATCTGATCGTGCTGTGCTACTCGCTGCGTGTTTTACTCCCTCACGGCTGTTGGAAACACACTCCGTCTGCAGCGCTGTACGAGGGAGGGCCTCCACTTGAAAACTATGTGTGGATTTACTCAGATCACAGCAAGGCATTTAGGGCTGCATTTAAGCCAACAAGCAATTATTATTTTGATTAGTCCAACCAATAGAGGTCGAAACATGGTGACTGAAGGCTTCCAGATGGAGAATATTTACAAAGAAAGTGTAGTAACAATGAAAATCACATTGTTTTTTTACTTCTGGATTTAATAATGCCAATGTCTTTTGGAACGACCCAGCAAACAACCCATTGGCTTTAAACGTATCGACCTTGCATCAGATGTTTGCTCAACTCTGATCTGACTGTAGCTTGACCTGGTGGCGTCATTGGCTTGTCTCCATGGGGATCAATACGTTTAATGCCATACTGTGGACCATTCCAGACCAAACAGTAGCATCTCCTTTGTAACAAGCAGGTGGCAGACCAAGTTAGTGGGAACCTTAAAATTAGAAAAAAATCCAAAAACATGATCAATCACAATTTTCCACTTTAAATATTAATTTCCTGAACGTAAACAATAGAGATTTAATCTTAATCTGTCAAATTTCTTCCTCCAAAGTCTTTACTCTGCTCCAAACCATATGTTTTTACTGACTTAAAAAGACATAAGCTGACCAACCGCAAAGTGTTTATTTGTAGATTTGGCTTTCGCTCAGTTTGTCGTAGTCGTCAGTTGAAATGCTGTCGGTTTTCACAGTTGTATACGTCTCTACATGTCGCGTCTTCGTGTTTCTACCGAGCGCGGTCCATTTGCATTGACAGCGTGTTTGACAAACATGCAATCACCCCTAGTTACAGACAGCCCCTTTACTTAGAGTGTGCAGTGTGAATTATAGCCGCGATGGAAAGCTCTGAATTACGGGTAAGTGCTCCTTGTGCAGAGAAAGACCCGGAGGAGGCGGAGTGCGGATCTCCACGGCCTTGTGCCACACGAGAGCCGCTGACGGAGAGCTGGTTGCAGGACCTGACGCCAGAACAACACGAGGCAAAACCCGAATACGGTAGGGTCAGCCGGTGCGCCCCATACCACGGACCTCGCGCAAACCCACCGTCCAAGCAGCACGCCGCCCGCTCACAGGCCGCGCTGCAAACGAGCGCTTAGAGAAACAGCGTTGCCGGCATTCCAACCTAATTGTACATTTGTCCCGTTTCAAAGGGAAGACGTTTAAGGCTAGATATGTGTTGTCACAATACTCAAATATTCTTGATTTCAACACGAAGGAAAGGTCTTAATACTACAGATTTAAAAACACCAAAGAGGTCATTTTCAACAATGGTTATCTGGACTATACAGATTCTAATGCACTTACAAAACGCCTGTTCGTAACAAATACAGTTGCATTGTTAAATTAACATTAAAAAAGAAATATACAAGTCAAATTTCAATAATACACTTTTTATTCCAACCTCTATTTGGTTTCAAGTCTCAAAGTACAATAGAAATCATTGTTTGACTAGTCGACTACTAAAATAATTGTTAGTGCTTTACCTTGGACGTACCAGACTACGGCATTAATTGTTCTATTTCCACAGATATTTATGGGTGAAACCACTGGGTGAAGTTGCAGGTCAGATCTGTGGAGTAGTCTCCCGCTCACAGTAAGATAAGATATAAGATATTCCTTTATTGTCCACACATGGGGAAATTTCATTGATACAACGCAGGTAGATACAGAGGAAAAGGACAGATAACAGAATATAGGAAGTTTAAAAAACACTCTTAATAGAAGAACTCTTATAAACAAAAACTCCTATAGACAAAACCTCCCATTTCCCAACAAGGGATGGAGGGGGAAAATTAGGATGTCCGCCGGGATAACGTGACGATCTCCGGGTAAGACGATGGTTTCCCCCTCAGTTTCATGAGTTCCTCCTTTGTATAAACGCGCACCAGCGGCGGTGGCCGGGGGGCGCGATGGGGCCGGGGCGGCTAGCTCGGAGCTAGCGCACATCGCAACGACACGACGAAAAACACTCAATAATCCAGCCGAATAAAGTCGAAAGAAGTTGAATTAAAGCGATTCCAGCGCGTGTCCCGATCGTACAACTAAAGTAGAAAAAATATTTACAAAATACAAAAGATAAAGCACAATAAGTGTGAAAAAAGTGGGAAAAAAGAGCGGAGCGTTGCACCGGGCTGCCAGCTGGACCGGCGCCTTTGTGACATTTGAAGTAAGAATGTATGAATGAAAGTGTCGATCAAGCTTTATTTCAGATCCATATAAACATTTAAAAACAGAAACAACATCAAACCATGTCTTTTATTTTAGCAAATGCAATGTGTAGAAAGATCAGTTTAATGTCATACCGTGGAACATTCCAGGCCGTCGTAGAGACAAGTCTGTGGCCTTCACTCAACCGGAACATTTACACCGCAAAACTTTAGTGTCACGTGTCTTATACGATCCAAAGCATTCTGAAACTATTTGTGAAAACTTCATACTGTCCCGTTTATGTCGGTCTTTCAGCATCAATACCTGCTCAAATCTAGTCGTTTTGATCCTCTCGTTTCAATTTGCACCTGGGTATCTTTCGTTTAAACTCCAGTCACTTACAAAGAATCTGGGGCTGTAGCAATAGGACTTTAGCATCTGTCCTTTGCCTCCTGAGGGCTATTTAAAGGTACAGTAGTCTGTATTTTCCGCCGCACAGAGAGGCACCCACCCTTCCGCCTGCTCCATATTGGAACCAGATGCTGCTGGATGCAAGGCCCCACTAATCTAAGTGGACAGGGCAGATGGAAGCGACTGGCCCTGCATGCATACCACCCCCTGTTGGCTTTCATGTAATGAAAATCTCAGCGGCGCAAAGGGTCCACTGAGCTAAACACTGAGCTCCTTCTCTGTATTTGCACGCAGGAGACACGTACACTTTGGCATTGTGCTTTTAGGAAGATTGCATTGCTCAAACACATCAAGATTTTTGGACTTAATAAACAGAAATAAAGTCTTTATAATGATTTTTTTTCTTTTATTTTTTTTTTGGTATCTTGCCCTATGTTGTTGGATTATTAAATTGTGTTTAAATGCTAAATGCAAAGCTGAAAAAAGCCAAAAAGCAAGGAAAGACTCGTCACTCCATATGACACAAACTTTAGCAAATTTTGTGATTTAAAAAATAAATAAAAACACTACAGTATTTTCCGGAGTATACGTCGCACCAGCCAAAAATGCATAATAGAGAAGAAAAAAACATATATAAGTTGCACTGGAGTATGAAATGTGGTTGCAAGTGTGAAAATAACAAATAAATATAGCCGCAAGCGGCAATGATCGGCCCTCGCCACGCCGCAAGAGGAGGGGGCGCTAACGCACCCCAATTGTCCTTTTATTACATCTACTGCTGAATCTGTGACGCTGTCACATCTTCTCCCCTTTGTTTTACCATCAAAAAGACATTTTATTTTGAATTCTTGGCAAAATGTGCAGCTTTGCCGCACAGACACCGTGACTCTTAGAATAAAAATGTGGATAACTTTTGATGGTTAATATGTCTAACGCCCTAAGAGGAGTTCGTGAAAGTCTAAAGTGTAAACATGTTCTGGCCCCATTGGAATAACATGGAAGGTTTCGGTCATCGTTACGGCAAAGCCATAACAATTATGACATGGCTCTCATTGACTTTTTTGATGGGGCCAAAATTGAGTTGTGTGTCAAATTTCATATAATTTCGCAAAACTAAATATTTAACCTCCATATAAAATCTGTAGGGGGCGCTGTGGCTCCAAATTAATTTATTTCACTTCAAGTAGGTTTAGGGCAAAGAGTTTAACAACTGATTCTAATTTGACGCAATTCGGACTTTATCTGCGCAAACGGCAGAAATGTTAAATTTGGGAGATTTCTGAAATTCTTGCTACAGTTTGCGGCTTCGCCGCACAGAGACCGTGACAGGTATCAATGTAATTTGAATAACTTTTGATGTCCCACTCCTCAGTAGCATTTTCACCAAATTTCAGCTTTTTAGGGCCAACGCCCTGGGAGGAGTTCGTAATTCTCTTGTCACCATCCACCTCTGCGCCAAATTTCATGATTCTACGATCAGATTTTTTTGGGGTCATTTCCCATCTGTCAATGCATTTTTGGTACATTTGGGGGCGCTGACGCGCCAATTTTTTTAATTTTAGAAAAAGGAAATAGCCAGAATGTAGAGAAGCACGATTTTTAGAGGTGTGCTAATTTTTGTGACTTTTCGTCAATGTTCACTGGGTGAAAAATAGGGGGGTTGGTCCCGAGAAGAAGAAGAAGAAAGAAAGAATAATATTCCGATGCGAAAACAATGTTTCCCATTTTTCAAATATCATAAACTATACATTTTCGGAAAGCGCTCGAGCTTTCCTACCTCATGGTGTGGGTCCCTGGTCACTGACGGGTACTTTCGTTAATTTTGAGTGGGCTCCGCCCACTTTGTGTTTTTGGCCCTCTATACAGTAATAATGTTCAATTTTTGCATTACATGCTTATATGCACGGAACATGCAAGAGATGGGGAACGTATTCGTGAGATACTTAGCGCAAATGAGTGCTTTATATGTAAAGTGCTCGTTTAGTGCGCACTTTTGCACGGGCTTTGCCCGTTTACAACGGTAATGTTCCATTTTCCTACTACTAATTAGTATGCACGGGGCGTGCGTGAGTGAAGGAGTGCGTCGTGCGCACTTTCGCAGCAGTGCTTCGCACGGCCTTACCAGATTAATAGGCCTCTCGCCAGCTTGTGGCGCTCGGGCCTAATAACACATAGAAGTATATCTGGAGTATAAGTATATAAGTATAAATTAAAGTATAAGTCGCTGCCCGGCCAAAACTATGAAAAAAGGTGCGACTTATAGTCCGGAAAATACGGTAATTTGAACAAAATATCCCAATTTAGTTTTTGTTCTCAGACACACATATTTCTAATTCTACACAAACTTTCACCCTGAACGTCATTGACACACACGCTAAACCGGTCGACGCTAAACAATATCAAGCTGTCATAGTAAGAAAATAAAAAAGACCTGATCAAAACATAATAAACTAGTCATTGCAATTTAAAAAAACAACATATTTCTCTCCACAAAAGGTTCTTTTTACAGTCCAATCACATCCACAACCATTATGTTTACAGGCTGGACAAAATACCATCTGATTAACGTAAAAATATTGACATGTTTTGTCCCCTTCAAAACATGTCAATTTCCCTCCAAATGCTCAAAGGGATCGATACAATTCATGGACCGACAATTGAAACGACTCCACTATTACACGATGTTCTCTAAATTTATCTTATTGTCCTTTGTCCAAGTCAAACAGACGAAGACGGGAACCGCGCTTATGATCCAGTTTCTCCGTTGAAATCGTTTGACTGGAGAGAGAGAACATGATATTTTTGGAAATCTTTCGACAGGTTGTTCGGTTGCGTCGTCCCATCAGATTTACTGCAATTTAACTCCTTTACAAATACGGAAAGACCCTGATGATTTCTCGCCGGGCCTTAGGAGATCAGCATTACTCAACACGTTTTGGACACGTTTTGAATTTTCGTAAGCCCGCGTGCACATTTCCATCACCTGGTTTCGCCGCCCGGACGCGAGGAGACGCTCGAAACTCTAAAGCTCCATAAATACAGCGCGACAGCTCCAAGAGAACAGGCGGCAAGAGAAGTTACTCCGGCCAAAACTACGTAGCAACGATTTTAACTTCTGGTGAACACATGTTATTATCAGAATGTGTTGTTTTCATTTTAAAATTGCCTTAGGTTTAACTTTTGTGGCTGTGTCCGAATGTCCACGCTCGTACCCTGACCCCTCGTTCACTACACCGTCCTGCACTATTTAGCAAACTATATAGTGCACTCGGCTCACTACTTCCTCCTCGCCGCGGGTCACGTGACTCTCGCGTTGAAATGAGTGAAAAAAAGTCAGCAAAACTCAGATAAAAATGGATGTATGTAATAAATATAAGTTATCTGTCCTTTTCCTTTGTATCTACCTGCGTTGGAACAATGAAATTTCCCCATGTCTGGACAATAAAGGATAGTGATCCCCAAACAAGTCGTGGATCACACATTAAACAACAAAAGGACTGGATTATTCAACTTTTTGCCTGTGATGGTGACTCAAACTAAGGTAAGTGGCTAACGCTAGCAACTTTGCTTCATTCAGTCTGTTGTGTCCAGTCAAAGACCTGTCGCTGTTGTTTTTCCGACTCTCGCAATGCATTGTGGTCCATATTGACCCGTCTAGTGATCATCGCTGCACACTTTTCATGGTGCATTGTGGGAAATTTTGAGTGCATGAGTTTTTCACCTGCGGGACATTCGGACAGCACTGCAAAATGGCGTGAGCCCTAAATAGTGGCCTCTGTAGGTCATAGTGAGGACATCCGGACGAAGCCTGTGTTTAATGACTCATTCTTGACCTCAGCTTTCGAGTTCAAATGTCTAATTGGCTGTTTGATATTAAAAATGCAGACAATCTGACCTTGTTCATGGTCATTATCTCTGCAAGTATTTTTCTTCATGACATGTTCCTATCAGCAAAAAAATAAAGGTGACCCATGTATACAGTTTATCACAAAAAAATATGTTTTTGAGGACACCTTTTTTCCCACAGTATCTTCAGGAAGTGGTTCAAACCCAAAGACGTGATTGTTGTTGGCTAAAAGGGCTTTAATGCTGGGTTCACACTTGCACATTCACCACATCAAAATAGGGACTCGACCCTGACTAAACCCAAGACTAAACCTGGACTAGATCAAGATCAAACAAGGACTAGAACAGGGCCAAACACATCGGGAAAAACGTGCTCAATTTTGAACAAAATTTTGTAGACAATTCTGAATCCACCCTTTGTCTAAAGATTGAAATCACAAGTTTTTGATGCCAATCCCTGACAAATCATGACACGTTCAACTTTAAGACTTACAAATTTGGATATTTCTTGCAAAAACTCTAAATGAAGTTAGCTCCTGTGCTTAATCCTTGCAACAGATCAACATTTCAACATTTTCTCTTTGGACATTTCCTTCTTTAACAGTGCCTTGTCCAGTGTAACTTATGTGCTTTGTGAACTTAACCTATTGTCGCGGTGAGTGTCGACCACGCACTTGTTTGTCCTCTGTGGAGTGTCTTCTGTCTGCGAGGTGACAGGTAATTAAGACAAAGAGGGACGAGGAGTTATGGCTGCACGGGGAGCAATTTGAAACGTTGCAAAGGGACGATGGAGCCAAACCCTTCGTGGTTAATTGCTGTGCGAGCGAACCACACCGCAGCGCTTTTGCAGGGTCGAAGTGAAAATGCGATGGCTATTTTCTCTTCGGAGAGTTTAGAATGTGTTGTTGCTCCTTTCAGAATTGTTGTGCAAAACAGAATAAGAGTTTTGTGTAAGTTAAGATTCTGCTTTTTGTATACTGTATAAAAAGAATAAAGAGAATGTCTTGTTCATGTTTGGGCTTGTTTTGATTATTTCTTGATGCAGTACATTTCTTCCCATTTCTGGCTTAATCATGGTACGTTTTTGTCCCTGTTGAGTTATTTTAGGCCATAAATGCACTGACGTTGGCAAATATGTAGAAGCAATCAAGAGAAGGATATCAATTGCTAAAACGACATTCTTCAAAATGTCTAAAGTACGTGTACGGCCTTGAATCTGCTTAAAGTCCGTGGTAAGTAAGTATGCCTACACCTTTTGTACGGTCAACATCACTGTATGGATCGGAAACGTGGTCCATTTACAACCAAATGATACATCATTTGAGATCTGGACCTGTGAAGACGATGCTTGGATGGACAACGCTAACAGAGATATCGGAAGACATATTGGCCTTCAAGACGATCTTTTCAAGAACATTGCCTGCCACAATGCCTTACAACGAGTCCTTACTGAAGAGAAGACGGCATCAGAGAAGGGCAGAGGGAGACCACGATTAACGAGGGTCGAGAATATCCGACAACGGAGAGGAACGCGTCGGAGCGAGCGGTGAAGCCGTGAACCGAGAAGACTGGCGAGCTGTGGCGTCCGACTCTACGCAGGACTGAACACATTGATGATGACGACGATGAGGGAATCGTGTCATGTGCGTTCGACACGTGCTTCAAAGCTGCTACCGTAGTGTACCGAGCAGTGGGTCATCGCAGTGCCTTGGGATCCATCATGTATAAAATCTACACCCAATGGCTCCACCCGGCTCAGGAATCGAACCCAGGAGCAAGAAAAAAATTGCCTTGAAACCAGTTGCGCCTTTAGTCGTTTCATCAATTTTACTGGTATTAGAAGGATTGTTATTTGAATTTGTTTGTTTTTTCTTATATCCGTTAGATTGTTCCCGCTAGGTGTTTTTTTCATCTACTGCTCAAACTAATTGCCTCTGGTGGGATTCATAAAGCCGTCTGAATATGACTCTCTTGCTCCATGTCTTCTCCTTTCTGCTGTGGTCCGTATATTCGGATTCAGATTCAAAAAGTCGTCTCAATGTGAATCTGAATACACAGACCGCAGCAGAAAGTAGACGGCGTTGGAGCAAATTCGCTGGAGTGTGCAAGTTATTTTCCGTATGAATAGTTAATTCTCTTGAGCTTGTGGATACCTTACGGTTTTGAGAGCTTTTTACCGGTTCACAGAGTCATCCAGGGAGTTCTTTCGTCGACCAACAGCCTTAGAAACCAGTCAAAAAGGTCATACATCCAGTAACATTTCATACAATCATTTGATTCTAGCATCCAGTCAAAATGGTAGCACTTTGTGATAACAACACCTTAACCAGCCTTAATAAAGCATGAACAAAGACTTTAGATATGATTAAGGCTTTGTAAATATACCGTAACTAATTATTTACGTATTTAATAAGCCTGAATCATTCTCAGTAAACTTTGAATCGGGTTCTTTATGAGTTAAGCCTTTACCCACGCTTTATTAAGGCTTTATTAAGGCTTAATATGGTAAAATTACTATAAAGCAGTACCAAATAATCAAATGTAACTCCTTCCAGATCATGCTTTGCACCGACAGTTCCATCCTCGCACCTCGCAGCTCGTCCCTCGGGACCCTCTGGTGAACGTACGCTAACTGTGAAGAGAAAACTCGCAGATTGCACGGGACATTTCCTCTTTGATAGCCTTTGTTTGTGTAGCTGGACTTGCTTGACCCGTCGTGACCCGCGATCTCCTCCGGCTCGGCGCTCACAGCCGGAGCCCCGCGTCGCGACCTGCTCCGCATTTTACCGCGAGATGGTTCCTCTCTGCGTCGAATTGTGTGCGTCACAGACTTGCGAAGTGAGCCAGGCGTTTGGTGACGGGACGTGGGGTGCTGTTGTTGTAGCTGTGCCAAAAGTACAGTTCTGTTCTATTTGATGCTGTGACCGAGCTATCCACGAGCGTCCGATTTTCAATGGTCAAAAGTCTGAAAAATATACGGTTCTTATAGCAGAGGAACCCATGTGTACAAGCTTTGAAAACGTGTTAAAATAATATCATTTTTATTGACATGGCGCTTTTCAGGACACTCAAAGACTCTAGTGTTATATAGGGCTGCAACGGTGATAAAAAAAAAAATATTGTAGTTGTGTTTTGATATGGGATTGTTATCTGGAGCATAAAACACACCAACATGTTCTTTTATAACAAAGACAGTGGCCTTATTACATTAAACATCTACAGTTCTTGTGTTTTGTTCTGCAAAGATGACTCGGTTGAAAGAGGCTGATGATGAGGTGTGTGCAGTCATTTCTGTTTGAAATAAGATAACTTTTTTTTTGTTCTACATCAGGGAAATTCAACACAAATTTCAAGAACAGTAAAGAATAGAAATGTGTCTTACAAAATCCTGTCTAAGCGTCTTAAATCAAATACATACAACTACAGTACTATAATGTATAATAAATAACTATAGTGTATGTACAGTACAACGTCTGGACAGATATGATGACAAGTAAAGTGACTTAAAGCCCCAGTGTGTATGTTTTAGCCACTAAAACAAAGTAAATCATTTTTTTATAGTTTTATTACACAAAAAAATGTGTGTCTTTACTGTGAGCGAGCTTGCATCTCCACAAACCTTACTCATACTTGGTCTGGATGAGCCGCCCCCTCCTGCTTGTTTCCGTGGAAATTATGTTCATTTAGCTATAACGTTCCCCAGTATCATATCAAAAACGTGCATGGAGAATGTTAAAAAGTACAATTTTAACTTTCTATTTCCATGGCATTATACAGGTGCTTTTCCACCTCCGCAAAGTTAAATACTGTGACTTTAAGTATGTTGTTTCAGTGGCGATTCGCATGTGAAATCTGATCTACGAGTGACACGTTTTCACAATCCCCGAATACAAATGACACAGGACTTAATGAAGGGTTCTGACCTGGAGATATCGCTGGACGAAGAGTTTGCCCTATGGCCGCGATTAAGCCTCGTTTTCACTGTCGCCCCCCAGTGTCCTAAAGCTGGGTGAGATGTCACGGCTACGGGAGGAATGCCTGAGCGAGGGAGGCCAAGAGGGGGTCACGGCGAGGGTGTAAACATCAACGTTTTCTTTCTTAAAAGGATTTGGGCACTCTTGAAGGGGAAAGAGAGGCTCTACCGCAGCACAAATCCTAACGGCTAACTCTGCACCTGGCGCTAAGCTAACCTGTGGCGAGCGTCCCTTTGCCTAATCCTCCGTTTTAAACCATTTGAGTGGAGCTTCCGGCCGACCTTAGATCAGCATCTCAGCGCGGGCCGGGCTTAGTCAGCGCTGGGCTGTTTGTAGCGGCGTGTCGGATCGGGAAAAGGGCTTTAGCTCCTAGATTGCTATCGCAGCAGACTTTTACGCTTTTCTGGAAGTATGCCGCGGCGGACAAAAGCGCCTCTGTGCGTCGCCGATTGACAGATCTACTCATAACAAACGCGGTACATGGTAAAGTCGCAGTGGGAGGTGCAGAGTCCAAATCCCGCTTTCCGTTTGCGGGTTCACAGTGACGCGCTGAAACCAGACTAGAACGGGATGGAGCGCGGTCTGTGTCGAGACTGGACTGGTGTCAAACCCGGACCAAACCGAAGTGTAAACGCAGCCCTTTTCTAAAGATCGTTTCCGCTTCGTCTCGATACATCGCCTTTGAGCGATGTCTGTATCCTGTCCAGCTTAAAGACCGTAATAACGAGGTTGTTTCTCGGTTCAGAGACATGAAATACGCCCGAGTGTGTTTGTGAAGAGGCTCTGCTGCAGCTGCGTCGACATGGTTTGAATTAGCCCCGCCAACTCCCCCGAGGATGAGCCGTAATGATGCAAATTTAGGGCCTTTTTGACAGGATCCCGACACTCGATATGTTGGTCAACTCCCCATTCCATGTTGGTTTTACCAATCCATAAATATTGAGTCCTGGGGGATGTGTGTAGAGAGAGTGAACGAGTGAAAGGAAAAAGAGATTGTGTGAATTCCTTTGGTACACTGTAAAATGTTATGTAGGTGGAAGATACTGTATATGTAGTTGTTGTTTTGTGGCAATGCAAAATTAGATTATCGTGTATTTTGTCTATTGAAACTATTAAAAAGGACAAATTGAAAATGAATTGAACAGAAATGGCTCATGGAATATTCTAAAAAAGTGATATTTCTGCCCCTTTCTGCTTAATTTCATGGTTGATTGGCATTGAAACAAATAAACACGAACCCCAACAAGACATTTTCAGACATATACAGAAAATATTGTCTGAAGAATACGGAAGAATATCAATATATTTATTTTCATCAACATTGCCGCCCCTATGCTGAAGTTGAACTGACTTTGAATTAAGAATACTTATTTCATTGAATATTAAAGGAAACTTGTTGACTTGCCTGGATTTATACAGTTCAGATTTTTGGAGTGGTTTAAATTCTGATATCTATTTGAAGGAGAAAAAATGCTGAAAATGGACGGATAATTTCACCTTAAACTAGCCAGAAATATATGGAAAAAAATCGACATCCTCCAAAATAAAAAATAAAACAAAACACACAATTTGTCTTAATCACTAGAATCCGGATTAAAAAAATAATAATCAGATTTCAAGTGACTTTAGCTGGTGTTTTTTGCAGTGCGGCGGTGCGTGGTGTCACAGAGCGCCGCCCCCTCTGCCGTTACCGACACAAAAGAAAGTAGAGCCCCGAGGCAGCAGCATGTGCCAGTGAAAGCATGAGTCACCTGCCAGGAGCCGGGGCCGTTTAGACGCGACACTTTCTTCATCTCTTTCAGAGGCTCCAAATACTCCCCCTGTGGTCAGAGGCTGTTACCGCTCCAAATACTCCCCCTGTGGTCAGAGGCTGTTACCGCTCCAAATACTCCCCCTGTGGTCAGAGGCTGTTACCGCTCCAAATACTCCCCCTGTGGTCAGAGGCTGTTACCGCTCCAAATACTCCCCCTGTGGTCAGAGGCTGTTACCTCTCCAAATACTCCCCCTGTGGTCAGAGGCTGTTACCGCTCCAAATACTCCCCCTGTGGTCAGAGGCTGTTACCGCTCCAAATACTCCCCCTGTGGTCAGAGGCTGTTACCGCTCCAAATACTCCCCCTGTGGTCAGAGGCTGTTACCGCTCCAAATACGCCCCCTGTGGTCAGAGGCTGTTACCGCTCCGAATACTCCCCCTGTGGTCAGAGGCTGTTACCGCTCCAAATACTCCCCCTGTGGTCAGAGGCTGTTACCGCTCCAAATACTCCCCCTGTGGTCAGAGGCTGTTACCGCTCCAAATACTCCCCGTGTGGTCAGAGGCTGTTACCGCTCCAAATACTCCCCCTATGGTCAGAGGCTGTTACCGCTCCGAATACTCCCCCTGTGGTCAGAGGCTGTTACCGCTCCAAATACTCCCCCTGTGGTCAGAGGCTGTCACCGCTCCAAATACTCCCCCTGTGGTCAGAGGCTGTTACCGCTCCAAATACTCCCCCTATGGTCAGAGGCTGTTACCGCTCCGAATACTCCCCCTGTGGTCAGAGGCTGTTACCGCTCCAAATACTCCCCCTATGGTCAGAGGCTGTTACCGCTCCAAATACTCCCCCTGTGGTCAGAGGCTGTTACCGCTCCGAATACTCCTCCTATGGTCAGAGGTTGTTACCGCTCCAAATACTCCCCCTGTGGTCAGAGGCTGTTACCGCTCCAAATACTCCCCCTGTGGTCAGAGGCTGTTACCGCTCCAAATACTCCCCCTGTGGTCAGAGGCTGTTACCGCTCCAAATACTCCCCCTGTGGTCAGAGGCTGTTACCGCTCCAAATACTCCCCCTGTTGTCAGAGGCTGTTTCCGCTCCAAATACTCCCCCAGTGGTCAGAGGCTGTTACCGCTCCAAATACGCCCCCTGTGGTCAGAGGCTGTTACCGCTCCAAATACTCCCCCTGTGGTCAGAGGCTGTCACCGCTCCAAATACGCCCCCTGTGGTCAGAGGCTGTTACCGCTCCAAATACTCCCCCTGTGGTCAGAGGCTGTTACCGCTCCAAATACTCCCCCTGTGGTCAGAGGCTGTTACCGCTCCAAATACTCCCCCTGTGGTCAGAGGCTGTTACCGCTCCAAATACTCCCCCTGTGGTCAGAGGCTGTTACCGCTCCAAATACTCCCCCTGTGGTCAGAGGCTGTCACCGCTCCAAATACTCCCCCTGTGGTCAGAGGCTGTTACCGCTCCAAATACTCCCCCTGTGGTCAGAGGCTGTTACCGCTCCAAATATGCCCCCTGTGGTCAGAGGCTGTCACTGCTCCAAAAACTCCCCTTATGGTCAGAGGCGGGCGACGGCGTCTGCAAAAGTGCTTCTCACACTTTATACACCAACGATTCGGTCCTGCAAGTTCCACCAGGTCTGAACCAGGACCATTCGAATCCTGGACCGCGGCTAACGCAGGTGTAAAAGTAGAAGTACACCAATGCTACAGGAGCAAGAACAAACCCGGACGAGGACCAAACGTATTGTTTCTGAAAGTGCGTTGCGTAACTCAGGGGTGTCAGAACTTTTTTCACCGCGAGCCACATTTTGATACTTATACGCGGCAGAAACAACCTGACAATCTGAAATGACATAATGATTCATTCGAAATGTTGCATTTGACATAGTTTCGATGCGTCCACACCTTTAATAAGACCTGGAACATTAATATTAGGTTGGTATAACTAAAAATGCTTGAATTTTTCCAGTTTTACAGTAAAAGGTACTGCTTTTTGTTGTTTGGACCAACTTCGGAAAGTCGGACAAAAATTGGTCTGAGAGCCGCATTCTGCCCCCGGGCCACAGTTTGGACCTGACTAGCTGTAACTTTTGCAGTTCAGCCCCTTGTCTGTTATTTGTATGGCTGCAATGATTATTTTAGTAGTGAAGTCAGCGATTGTTCTTCAATTAGTCTTAGCGTTTAGACTTTTTAAACATTCAGCAAATAAAAGTTGAAATATGGTGACTGAAGGCTTCTGGACGGATAATATTTATGACGACAGTGTATCATGAATAAAAATCAGAATGGTTTATTCTTTTTTGATCCGTCTTTGTTATAAAACATTATTAATATTTTGTATTAACCTTTATTTTTAATGAGAACCTGATTGAGTCTCCTGGCAACAAGCATCACACCAACACCACACGATGGAAGACATTAAGAAGTACAAATCTCATACAAAAGAATGACATTATGAAGATTGAGCCTCCAAGATATTCGACAGACTTTTGTGTTTAGTGAGACTGAGTTTACAGTAAAACCAGAGAGTATTTGTGTTGTTTTAGAGTCTGTTTCGTCCAGAAAACAATTAAAATGATCAAAATACAACTATGATTATTTTCTTACAGTCCACGCGTCACAATTATCATAACATAATCATTGCAGCCTCGTTGCTTATCCTGTTTGTGGACTCTGCATTCAACACCATCCTCCCGACTCTCAACATGCCTGACTCCACCTGCAGGGGGAGCTCTGACTTAGTAGTCAGTGCATGCGGCAGGAGAAGAATGTCTCAGACACTCGGACTATCAGCACAGGAGCTCCACAGGGCTGTGTACTTTCTCCCCTGCTCTTCTCTCTGTACACAAACTGCTGCACCTCCAGCCACGACTCCATAAAACAGATAAATTTTGCGGACGACACCACCCTCATCGCCATGACGACACCACCCTCATCGCCATGACGACACCACCCTCATCGCCATGACGACACCACCCTCATCGCCATGACGACACCACCCTCATCGGGCTCATCTCGGACGGGGATGAGTCTGTCTACAGGAGGGAGGTGGACCGGCTGGTGTCCTGGTGCAGCGGTAACAACCTGAAGTTCTACGCCCAGAAGACAGTGGAGATGATCGTGGACTTCAGGAAAGTCACAGCCCCTCAGACCCCCCTCACTATCACAGACTCCCCCAGCACCACCGTGGACTCCCTCCACTTTCTCTGCACCACCATCACCCAGGACCTCAAGTGAGAGCCCACCATCAGCTCCCTCATCAAGTGCAGTTCTACACGGCCATCATTGAGTCCATCCTCACCTCCTCCATCACCGTGTGGTACGCTGGAGCCACAGCCAGGGACAAACAGAGACTACAGCGCCCTCTGCTGAGAAGGTGATCGGCTGCAGACTTCCATCTCTGCAGGAGCTGTACGTTTCCAGGGATCTGGGGCAGTAAACCTTTTCTGATTCTAATGTTCCACAATATGGCATTAAAACGTATCCTTCTCTTCTGCCGGTGCCGTCACCAGGCCAAGTTACAGTTCTGGTCTGTGGAGAGGCATTTATACATTTAACATTTATATTATTTGAGATGACTGTTTTAAGAACAATGCATTCATATGAAAGTAAAGAGCACGGTTAAAGCACACACACCATGACCAAGACGCAAGTCCCATTTAGTCCAGTTTAAGTCAGCCGACAGAAGTATCTTCCAGAGATATGCATTCTTATTGTTTATGGTCAAATACATAGTTCTAAAGTCAATGGGATGGTAGTGTTAAGAATAGTCTGCAGTGCTTTATTTTCATTTATGTCCAATAGTAGTTTACGCTTTTTCACACAGAGACATAAAGGGCCATCTCGGATTAGTTTGGCATTAAATGTTAGCACCTCCCCCATGCCATTTACCGGCTCATTTTAACACACCGACTATTGTCATCTGGTGAATCAAACATTGTTATTTCTTGTCGTTATCGCCAGCCTCGAGCCCGTCAAACGCTCTTACCGTTGAAAGCTTTACAGTTGAAGTCTGTTTTATTGCTACGCTGAGCTTTTTCCCCGCTCGCTCGGCCTCGCTCTGCGTCACGTGACTGAACTTCTGCACACGCAGCAGGAGATGTGGACCATTTTTAGGTTGTGGTCACAGCCGTGGAGCTGCAGCCCTTCACTGGCCTCCGGAGCTCGCAGAACCTGCTCCGTCGCTGTGCTGGATGAATACTTTTCTGTGTCGATGAACCGGACGCCGAACAAACACAAACAGCAGACTTCTTTATCTCTTCGCTCAGGGGACGTCGCATTTTATCAGTTCTGAGGCTCGCAGGGTTTTAACTGGCTTTTTATTGCAGATGGAGTGATTTAAAATGTAAAAAAAGAGTTCAATAACAGTATTTCTTTTTCTTTTGCTGCAAAAAATCATTCGTGTTGCAATTTCACAATATTCTTTTACAATATACGTCTGTTTATCTGCGTGTTTAACAGTTGGCCTGTTTATTGCCGTATTGCGTTGCTGACAATATAGAAATGGTAGAAATTCAAGTAAATATTCTCCATAACGCATAGAAAAAGAGCACGTTCTTCATATTAACTGAAAATATAGAGCGAGATTTTGGTCCAAGTTGTTCTCTTTTTGTTCTGTTTGGACCATAAGCTTCATATATAGCGATGTATTGTGTTTTTATGATCAATCATGACCACTAATTAATAACTGCGGAAGCTCAGAGGCGGCGCGTAAACCGGTGCATGCACAGCAGGGGGCAGTAGAGAGTGAGTGTGTCACTGATGAAGCGGTCGGTGTTTGATTTTCTAACTCAGGGACTCTGACATGTTTTCCGTGGTTTACAACCGGGAATTCTGAGTTAGAAAGTTGGAACTGGGAAGATCCGAGCTCCGGCGACGCCTCGAACGCACCTTAACATTATACGGTAAATAAGGGAGAAGAAAACCCAACATTTTTTGTAAAACCTTAAATTGAATCATGTTTAGTCTGACCTGTCGTATGAACTTTGATGTCAGAAGTATCGCAAATTATTCACCAATACCTTTAATAACCTTTTGGAGCACAAACACATGTCCTGAGTCTTTGTGAGGCTGAGACTTTTTAGTTTTGGACTGTGAGCTCTGTTTTACTCTAATTATAAATAGAAATAAGCTCTGCAGAGGAAATCAGATTTTTAAATTCTGCAAAGTTTTCTTTGTTAAATATATGAATGAGTGAAGCTTGTGTTGAAGGATCGACTGATTGACAATAGTTTGAGCTTTTGTTGGGTTTTGACAGTTCTCTTTTAAAATCTGAAGGTAAATTTACTAAAAATAAATTTTGAAGACTTGTAATAAAGCAAAAATGTCCAGGTGGAATCCATATTAAAGTCTTATTAATGTTTCATTTTATTTAGGATATTTTTTCATTTGTGGCTTCCCAGAATTATTGATTTGACAGGAAATAAGAGAGTTACAGCTTTATTTCCATGTACAGCACATCAAGCACTTTTTATAAGACGGACAAAATGGAATGAATAAAGAAAAGTCCAACATTCCACCGATTGACAAACGTCTGCCTCAGTGTCCAGCGAGCAGAACATTGATATCTACATTACGAGTCAAAACGGAACAGCGCAGTTGAACTAACGACTCCGTGCGTCGACAAATCTTCGTGCCGCGTGGTGACGGGGTGAAACTGGCGGGCCGCAGCGCCGCAGGTGAGACCCGTCTTCCACTTCCTGCCAGTGAAAGGGTCTTTTTGTGTGGTCCGGTTTCTTTACATCATTCGCGCGCCAACGTGGGAGCGCGCGTCGCCGAGCTGTCATCCCTCTGTCGACATTTGATATTCACAATCTGCCGCTCGTTGTTGACACTGGGACCGTGACCTTTCTGTGTTTGTGTAGGTGCGGGGCCCGTGCCGGATTGTTCCGCTGCACTCGCTTGGAAACGCCAGGCGGTTTGTGCTTTATGTACGTGTTTTGTCTGTCGGATTATATCGAAAAAGCAGAAATCCGGTGTTATGTCCAAAAATATGTCTAAAAATTATGAAAATGGTATCACAGAGTAGAATTTTTTAGGTTTATGATTTTATTTCATGGTTGTAATTGATGACATCACAGTAGGAAATTACCCAGCAAACACTGGGCAAAAACTCATCTAATGTCACAATTTGTTTTTTTGACAAAAGTATATAAAATATATGAGAGCGACGTTTAGAAAGTCAAAAAGTTGTTTCTTTGTGTAAATTCGGCATAAACTTTGACTGGAAGGAGTGTCCCTGGTGTGATGTCACTTCCTGTCATTTCTACAGATTTTTCAACTTTGCTTGATTGGTGTAAAACTATAATTTATATGTACAACAGGTATAAATACACCAAATAAAGTCAAAAACCTGTCATAGGCACTTTAAAATAAGGTTTTTGTGTTTATTTTTGTCAAAGTAGTTTTCACATGCCAGATTTCTTTAAATAACATTTACAACTTTTGCCACTATGTGAAGGAGTAAGTTACAAAAGCACCGACATGATGAGCGATATGAAAATTGTTGTACATAGCCAAAAATAATAACTTTCCATAAAAACTCAAAATGAACATAACAAAAAACTATATATATATATATATATATATATATATATATATATTTTTTTTTTTTTTTTTTTTTTAAATACCGTATTTTCCGGACTATAAGTCATAATGGAGAAGAAAAAAACATATAAGTTGCACTGGAGTATGAAATGCGGTTGCAAATGTGAAGACAACAAATAATATCACATATAAGTCACTCCGGAGTATAAGTATATAAGTATAAATATAAGTTGCACCCTGGCCAAAACTATGAAAAAAAGGTGCGACTTATAGTCCGGAAAATATGGTAAATAAATATATCTATCTGTGTGTTTTAAAATTCTGATTCACTGCACAGTGAAGGTTTTAAAACTGTAACGTCAGAGACTGAAACATGGACTGCTAAGCTCATACGAGGGTTGTAAAGCATTAAACTTCCAGGTAAACAAGTCTCACCCCTAAATAAACAAGATATTTTGTAGTGGACAGTGTATTACATTAAAAAAACTGCAACTTCTGCAATTTTCGGGGGATTGCGTTTCGATGACGACACATTGCTTTATACAGCTTCATAATGGACAATTCATGCAGAAAACGACACAAACAGTTTGTATCTTTGCACACTTTGTCAGGATTAACAGGGAGATCACGACAACGGGCAAATGGAATTATAATTATTAATTAATAAGTATGAATAAAAGGAAAAAGGGGGGGAAAAGGTCGCAAAAACTGTACCGCTTTATAATAACTATAACTTAATAATGAGCCAAGACTTGAACTTGATTAATTAAGAATGATTCAAGGTTGAATCATTCTGAATAAAAACATAAATATTATGATTCAAGTCTTTTTCATGTTTTATTTAAAGGGAATATTATGTAAAATCAACTTAAATTATCTTTTTGTTTCCTCATCATTAGTTTGATATGTGTTTGAACAATCCCGTGTTCTCTGGTTCAATAGAGAAAATTCCCGTTTTCACCTACCCCCTAGCCCCACCCACATATCTGCCACAATGTTTTGAAAAACGAAGACTCCAAAACGTCATTTTTCAAACATAAAAACGTGTGAAAATTACAAACCGCTGCTTGTTACCGCGAAATGGAGCCAAACATTCGACACGTACAACAAACAAAACAAAAAAGGCAGAAAGTGTTTCAATGATAAACAAATCCAAGCTATTTTTAGAGACTAATTCACTCTCTTTGTTGTGCTTTGCTACGTCCATATCTTACTTACTGTATTGAAGTGAGAACGCTCTAAAGAAGAGCAGTCGGGGTCAGACAACGTTGGATATTTGGAGAGTACAGTTCTCTATTCTTACAGTCCAAAATATACACAATATGCAAACGCAGAGGGGAAGCATCAGCTGAACAGCACAAGCAAAGCAAAAGCATTCGCATATTTAAAACTCACCGGAGTATTAGTCGCACCAGCCAAAAAATGCATAATAGAGAAGAAAAAAACATGTTTAAGTTGCACTGCAGTGTGAAAATAACTAATAATATCAAATATAATGCTCCGTATAAGTATAAATATAAGTCGCACCCCAGCCAAAACTATGAAAAAAGGTGCCACTTATCGTCCAGAAAATACGGTATAATGATCCACATGAGCTTTTATTTTATTGTATCCGAGGTAATATCAGCTTAGTAAACAGTATGGCGTCATCACTCGCGTACAGGAAGTGTATCAAACATGTATATATCACGTGTACATTATTTGGTTCAGAAAATAAGTAATTTAAGTATGTAAATTATACATTCGCGATTACCATATTTATATTTGTCTTCTTCAAGTTTAAATTGTTCATGTATTTTACAAGGAATGGATAAAATTATCCTCGAAATAAATGATAAATGATTGGATCAATGAAATTGTGACTGAAGAGGCGGGCTTATCAGTTCTGCAGTTTTGAACAGGAAGTGAATGGACCTGTTTTGGTCAGTATTACCCAGTATTGTGATTCACAATAAACATGTGTAACTTATGGATTAGTTTAATACTACGCACCAGAAAAACGCGTAATGTTTCTGATAAAAGTGTAGTTATCAAAACGAGTCCTTCTGGTCGCTGTCTGCACAGCTGTGAGGTCATCTGTAATCTGTCTGAAACCCGAGTCCGCCGGGGTCAGAGGTCACTTATTGAACTTGAATTACACAGAGGCCTCAGTCGGGTTTGTTTGTTTTCTCCCCCGGCCTCTCCCTGATCAGACCCAGCGCTCTGTAATGAGCCTCTAACACGCCCTGAGACGTGTTGACACTGCATTTAACAACACTCACACAGTGGCCCAAACAACTACTTCTATACTAGTACTTCTACTGCGTAACAAGTCAGGATCCTGTCAACTTTGGAGGACACTTGTGTTAACTGCACTTGACTAGTATTACTGAAACTTAGATTGCTCTAGAAGTAGTGGTTGTAGTAGTAGTAATTGTATTAACTGCAGTAGTTTTAGTAGTAGTTGTAGCTGTAGTTGTTTTTGTTGTTGTTGTTGTTGTTGTTGTAGCTGCTGCATGTTGTTCCAGTAGTTGTTGTAGTAATTGTTGTTGTAGTAGTTTCAGTTGTTGTTGTAGCTGCTGCATGTTGTAGTTGTTGTTGTAGCTGCTGTATGTTGTAGTTGTTGTTGTTGTTGTTGTTGTAGCTGCTGCATGTTGTTGTTGTTGTTGTAGCTGCTGTATGTTGTAGTTGTTGTTGTAGCTGCTGTATGTTGTAGTTGTTGTTGTGGCTGCTGCATGTTGTAGTTGTTGTTGTTGTTGTTGTAGCTGCTGCATGTTGTTGTTGTTGTTGTTGTTGTAGCTGCTGCATGTTGTTGTTGTTGTTGTAGCTGCTGCATGTTGTGGTTGTTGTTGTAGCTGCTGCATGTTGTAGTTGTTGTTGTAGTTGTTGTTGTAGCTGCTGCATGTTGTAGTTGTTGTTGTAGCTGCTGCATGTTGTAGTTGTTGTTGTAGCTGCCTCATGTTGTGGTTGTTGTTGTAGCTGCTGCATGTTGTAGTTGTTCCAGTAGTTGTTGTAGCTGCTGCATGTTGTAGTTGTTGTTGTAGCTGCTGCATGTTGTAGTTGTTGTTGTAGCTGCCTCATGTTGTGGTTGTTGTTGTAGCTGCTGCATGTTGTAGTTGTTCCAGTAGTTGTTGTAGCTGCTGCATGTTGTAGTTGTTGTAGCTGCTGCATGTTGTAGTTGTTGTTGTTGTAGCTGCTGCATGTTGTTGTTGTTGGTGTAGCTGCTGCATGTTGTAGTTGTTGTTGTAGTTGTAGCTGCTGCATGTTGTTGTTGTTGTTGTAGCTGCTGCATGTTGTTGTTGTTGTTGTAGCTGCTGCATGTTGTAGTTGTTGTAGCTGCTGCAAGTTGTTGTTGTTGTTGCTGTAGTTGCTGTATGTTGTAGTAGCTGCTGCATGTTGTAGTTGATGTTGTAGCTACTGCATGTTGTTGTTGTTGTAGCTGCTGCATGTTGTAGTTGTTGTTGTAGCTGCATGTTGTAGTTGTTGTAGCTGCTGCATGTTGTAGTTGTTGTTGTAGCTGCTGCATGTTGTTGTTGTAGCTGCTGCATGTTGTAGTTGTTGTTGTTGTAGCTGCTGCATGTTGTAGTTGTTGTGGTAGCTGCTGCATGTAGTAGTTGTTGTTGTTGTAGCTGCTGCATGTTGTAGTTGTTGTTGTTGTAGCTGCTGCATGTTGTAGTAGTTGTTTGTTGTTGTAGCTGCTGCATGTTGTAGTTGTTGTTGTTGTGGTAGCTGCTGCATGTAGTAGTTGTTGTTGTAGCTGCTGCATGTTGTTGTTGTGGTAGCTGCTGCATGTAGTCGTTGTTGTTGTTGTAGCTGCTGCATGTTGTAGTTGTTGTTGTAGTTGTTGTTGTAGCTGCTGCATGTTGTTGTTGTTGTTGTAGCTGCTGCATGTTGTTATTGTAGTTGCTGCATGTTGTAGTTGTAGTTGTAGTAGCTGCTGCATGTTGTAGTTGTTGTTGTAGCTGCTGCATGTTGTAGTTGTTGTAGCTGGTGCATGTTGTAGTTGTTGTAGCTGCTGCATGTTGTAGTTGTTGTTGTTGTTGTAGCTGCTGCATGTTGTAGTTGTTGTTGTTGTTGTAGCTGCATGTTGTAGTTGTTGTAGCTGCTGCATGTTGTTGTTGTAGCTGCTGCATGTTGTAGTTGTTGTTGTTGTTGTAGCTGCTGCATGTTGTTGTTGTTGTAGCTTCTGCATGTTGTTGTTGTTGTGGCTGCTGCATGTTGTAGTTGTAGTAGCTGCTGCATGTTGTAGTTGATGTTGTAGCTACTGCATGTTGTTGTTGTTGTAGCTGCTGCATGTTGTAGTTGTTGTTGTTGTAGCTGCATGTTGTAGTTGTTGTAGCTGCTGCATGTTGTAGTTGTTGTTGTAGCTGCTGCATGTTGTTGTTGTAGCTGCTGCATGTTGTAGTTGTTGTTGTAGCTGCTGCATGTTGTAGTAATTGTTTGTTGTTGTTGTTGTTGTTGTTGTAGTTGTTGTTGTAGCTGCTGCATGTTGTAGTAATTGTTTGTTGTTGTTGTTGTTGTTGTTGTAGCTGCTGCATGTTGTTGTTGTAGCTGCTGCATGTTGTTGTTGTAGTTGCTGCATGTTGTAGTTGTAGTAGCTGCTGCATGTTGTAGTTGTTGTTGTTGTAGCTGCTGCATGTTGTAGTTGTTGTAGCTGCTGCATGTTGTAGTTGTTGTAGCTGCTGCATGTTGTAGTTGTTGTAGCTGCTGCATGTTGTAGTTGTTATTGTAGCTGCTGCATGTTGTAGATGTTGTAGCTGCTGCATGTTCGTGTTGTTGTTGTTGTTGTAGCTGCTGCATGTTGTAGTTGTTGTTGTTGTTGTAGCTGCATGTTGTAGTTGTTGTAGCTGCTGCATGTTGTAGTCGTTGTTGTTGTAGCTGCTGCATGTTGTAGTTGTTGTTGTTGTAGCTGCTGCATGTTGTAGTTGTTGTTGCTGTGGTAGCTGCTGCATGTAGTAGTTGTTGTTGTAGCTGCTGCATGTTGTAGTTGTTCCAGTAGTTGTTGTAGTAATTGTTGTTGTAGTAGTTTCAGTTGTTGTTGTTGTAGCTGCTGCATGTTGTAGTTGTTCCAGTAGTTGCTGTAGTTGTGGCAGTAGTTATATTAGTTGTTCTAGTAGTTGTAGTTGTTTTTGTTGCTGCTGTAGTAGTTGTCCTAGTAGTTGTTGTAGTAGTAGTTGATGTAGTAGTTGTTGTTGCAGTAGTGGTAATAGTTGTTCTAGTTGTTCCTGTTCTAGTAGTTGTTGTAGTTGTTCTAGTAGTTGTTGTAGTTGTTGCAGTAGTTGCTGTTGTAGTTGCAGTAGTTGTTATTGTAGTAATTTTTGTATTTGTAGTTGCTATAATAGTTGTTGTTGTAGTATAGTAGTAGTAGTAGTTGTGTGTTAGTATTTGGTGAACATATCTACTGTACTTCTGTTTTATATATGGATGTTCTGCAAAATATCGCAATTTTATTACGTACAAGCTAAAAACACATTTAAAAAATAAAATAAAGCTAAATCATGAACAAGATGGCGTCCGTCGCTGGTGTAGTGGTTTAAGTCGTTGCACATATGTAGCGTGTTCACCTCCCGACCACAACTATTCACCGAATGTCTCTGCGGTCTCTCTCCCCTCTCGCTTTCCTGTACATAAAGCCTTCGCACCTGATAAATACCCATAAGCGAAGTATTGTAAACTCAAACTTCCAAATCTTTTCACATTGTCAATACAAATACAACTATACGCACTTATACTGCAAATGATGTGAAACTGTCCAAAAAACTTTTTAATTTACCTCAGAAGTAAATGTAACTGAAATCGTGACTTCCAGCCTGCTCACACACGCTGCGTCCGGGGCTTTCATTCATCTCCCGCCCTCTGCTTTGCCCCGCCCTCTCCTTTGTCCCGCCCTCTCCTTTACTCGTTCTAAAGTGGGGCCCGGGGCCACGGACACCTGCAGCTTTTGCGCCTCGATCTCACGCAAAGACAATGGACGCGGAGCCGGTGTTCGGTTTCATGAAGGAGAAAATAATATTAAAACCTCTGCACTCTCACCTGCCTCGGGCCACGTGTGCACACTTTTGTTTAATTTGGCTCAAAAGAGTGCACTGCAAAAAATGTCTTCGAAATCAGAAAGTTGCGCCTCGTTTATGTGTTTTTTACTTTGTTTTGTTTGTTCACCTAGATAAAAAAAATAAAAGCAAGAGAACTATATTTGCACAATGTTTTTTTTTTTATTATTATTATTATTATAGACAACCTTTTTGCCAACGATTAATATAAGGATTTACATAGACAACAGAAAGAAAGAAGTGACTTTTGGACGTGGCGAGACAGTTTATCTGCCTTTTCACTTGAAGATGAAGATGCGGTTTACGTGAACTTGTGAATGTACAGTAGTGGCTTTGGTGTTGTCCCCGTACTAACATTTCAAACTCTATTTCGATACTAAGGAGGAATACCAATTTTGATATTTCACATTTTATTTAAAAAGCTCCCCTTTTCTTTTAGAGTTTGGCATATACTCAAGATCATTCAAAAACTGTGGGAAAGGTCCAATCCTCCCATTTGCTGGGATGCAGCAAAGGCAGTTTTGCGGGGCAGCATAATTAAAAAAATCTAAAAATGAAACGATTTACAGAACAAACTAAAACTGTTGGAAGCTAAACATGCTCTTCACAACAAAATTCACAAAATGATTAGGCAGAAAACAGAACAGAAAAATACGAGATGGGCAGAATGACTTAATAGTAGAAAAAGCTTCAGTTGTAGTCATCTGGACTCAGTTAGAAAAAATAGACGTTACGACTCTCATCCAAGAGTCATTGTCAATAAAATAATTTAGATCGAGAACTCCGATATTAATACTGTTCTGTGGTGAGACCCGCCCATTGGGAGGAGCCTTCCTGAAGTAGCAAGAGTTGTTTGTTTCAACAGAAACTCCCCCCTTGTATCTACCGAGCTAGCCTATTCAGAATCTTAATGGCCAATTAGAATCCTCTTTGTCTTTGTGAGACCCTGGCTCAACCACCCTGAGTACCTGATTAGCATCTAAATGTCCTTGTCCTGGTCCTCTACCTTTCCAGGGGTTCAGTATTCCATTATAGATACCAGGAGGATTGAATCTTAGCCCTCCATTTCTGTTTAAAGAAGGTCTTTCTTTTTTAACAAAAATAGCTTCCTTGACTCCTCTTTCAAACCATCTTTTCTCCCTGCTTAAAACCTTCACCTCACCGTCTTCAAACGAGTGATTAGAGGCTTCAAGATGGAGATGCACGGCGCGCTGTGGTCCTGAACTTGTATTTCTTCTGTGCTGATAGAGCCTCTTGTGTAGAGGCTGTTTCGTCTCACCTATGTAACGTTCTTTACAGCTTTCCTCACTGCATTGGATTGAATAAACTACATTGCTCTGTTTTTCGTGGAACAATCAAGAAAGGCCAAGTGATTCACTTGGCCTTTCTTGATTGTTCCACGATCAGAGGAGAGGACGGGAAACTCCAAATAGAAGTATAGGAAACCTACACACACGGACCAGTATCTGCTCTTTGGTTCCAACCACCCACTACAGCACAAGCTGGGTGTGATCAGAACCTTACAACACAGAGCTCAAGGTGTGCCCACCAGCTCAGAGGGCAAGAAGAAAGAGGAAAAACATGTCCGAAATGTCCTCTCAGCCTGTGGTTACCCCGCTTGGGCTCTCAACAGAGTGAAGAGAACCAAGAAGCAGGACAAAAGGGAAACTGAACAGAGAAGGAAGGGTGTTTCAATCCCTTATGTGTCTGGACTGTCGGAAAAACTGCAGAGAATTTTTAGACAACACGAAGTCCCTGTTTATTTTAAACCAGGAAACACTTTAAGACAAAAACTGGTTCATCCTAAGGACAAGTTGCCGACTCAAAAACAGAGCAATGTAGTTTACTCGATCCAATGCAGTGAAGAAAGCTGTAAAGAACGTTACATAGGTGAGACGAAACAGCCTCTACACAAGAGGCTTTATCAGCACAGAAGAAATACAAGTTCAGGACCTCAGAGTGCCGTGCATCTCCATCTTGAAGCCTCTAATCACTCGTTTGAAGACGGTGATGTGAAGGTTTTAAGCAGGGAGAAAAGATGGTTTGAAAGAGGAGTCAAGGAAGCTATTTTTGTTAAAAAAGAAAGACCTTCTTTAAACAGAAATGGAGGGCTAAGATTCAATCCTCCTGGTGTCTATAATGGGATACTGAACCCCTGGAAAGGTAGAGGACCAGGACCAGGACATTTAGATGCTAATCAGGTACTCAGGGTGGTTGAGCCAGGGTCTCACAAAGACAAAGAGGATTCTAATAGCCCATTAAAATTCTGAATAGGCTAGCTCGGTAGATACAAGGGGGGAGTTTCTGTTGAAACAAACAACTCTTTCTACTTCAGGAAGGCTCCGCCCAATGGGCGGGTCTTACCACAGAACAGTATTAATATCGGAGTTCTCGATCTAAACTATTTTATTGACAATGACTCTTGGATGAGAGTCGAAACGTCTATTTTTTCTAACTGAGTCCAGATGACTACAACTGAAGCTTTTTCTACTGTGGAACACGCCTGGACGAATGAGGGATTACACCGACAGAATGACTTAATCTTAACCAAACAAGACCAAATATGAAAAAACAAAAATTCACCAAAATCTCTGGAAACAAAGAAAAAGAAATAGAGCTGAAAGTGCTGAAATAAAAAAATATGGTACTAGAAAATTCAAAGTATAATCAAAAGACATGTTCAAAATCAAAGTTGTAAAAAGCTCTAAAACACACACTCTTTAATAAACTTTTAACTGGGCCCTTAGAAAAACTCAGATCCCTCCGAGTTGGAAGGAAGCCATCATATCCTTAACACCTAAAGAAGGGAAGGACTGTGCCTCATATAGACCCATTTATATTCTGAACGTCGACTATCGTATATGCACCTTAATTATGTCCGAAAGAGTCAATCAAAAATTCTGCCAAATTTTATACACAATGATCAGACAGGATTTATTAACAAAGGAAAGGTCCATTTCTGTCTTGTTCAAATTAGTATCTACTGTAGTTCCAATCCCAGTTTTGGTATTGATTAGTGTCTGATTTATGATACTTTTGATAACTTGTACCATTCGACATTTTAGCCAATTAATTGATGCACATCAAGTCATTCAGTCCTGATCTGCGCATACGTAATTCTTTCAATCAATGACTATGTTAATGACTGAATTTGGGTCGCATTAACACATGTCGCTTTTTGCAGTGCGTGTTGAATCCAGAGCCCATAACTGGACTTGAACCGTGGCCCCGGGGCCCCTCTGTAAGCTGTTACCTTTTTAACGTATCATTTTTCACGGCACATGTTCCCTGTTATGTTAGTGACCAGGAATTCGCATTGAATGGACAATCAAGTTCCTGGACCTTGGAAGGATTATTCTTAATGGCAAGCAGCAGAGCGCTCTCCAGGGCCTGTCAGAGTTATGCCACAGCGCCCTCTGTCTGTGAGCGCGCCACGTTGCTCCATCACACACGCACTGCACTGCAAAAATAATACATTTGTTGTAGTTGAGGTGACTTGGATTTAAAATGTATATTTACATCCGTGTTTTAGATATTTTGAAGGTGAACCGTGCAACTTTTCTTTAGGGGGGAGGAGTCTGTCACTTGCTTACCTAAATATAGATGTTTTTACTTTAACAGTGATGTTCCACATTATGGCATTAAAAATCAATATCACAAAAAATGTAAATGTAAATCAATTATATTGATTTATCTTGTTTTTTGTTTTGTTTTTTTCCGTCTTGTTAAAGGTTGAGGTACGTAAGGAAATGAGTCCTCAGCATTTGACCCATCTTTGACCTTCACCACAGCGCAGCGCCCAGGGACCCTCGCCAGGCCTCGAGCTAGTCTTAGTCGGGATCAGCAAACCCACTCAGACACAGAAAGACCAGGAAGTCGAACCCAGAACCTTCTTGCTGTGAGGTAAGGGTGCATTCTTGTACATAAACTTTCCCGCCATTTAACACAAAAGATAGTGAAATATCTTCCTCCAAAGTCTGAACTCTGCTCCAAACCTCATGATTCGCACAGGGCCGAGGATTGGCTGTGGACCTCTCTGTTTAAGCGCCAACTTTGCACCTCATCGTCATTTTAGGGTCTATATATTTTGACGGGGGGCAATGGGCTGGTACCACTCATGTTCCCCTTCGGACCCCTCACACGGGCTGGTACGGTTCACTTTGCGCAGTGGAAACAGCACAAGACCACACTGATGCTCCTATGGAAACGTGGAGTTATTCTATTTTCATGTTTTTGCTTTGACCTCCACCAGCCTCGAGGCTCCGGGGGGAAGGATCTTATCATGTCCTGCTCTGCACCTCCCGCACATCACCCTGCCGGGGTCTAGGCGCCAAACCCCACATATTTAACATTACTAACCCTATTTCATTCATTATCTTTCAACGCAGATCATCTTTATTTGAGTATTTCCAGGTTGAAATGACCAAAGCTGCACGTTTACAATAAGAAAAATACTAAATCTTGATTCAAAATGGATGGATAATAATTTAAAAATAGCAGAATTCAATTTGAAATAAGTGATAATCTTCCTCCAAGTCCATACACGGTTGTCAAAACTCTCTTAAACCCCTTTCAAACTCATTTAAACACTCTTTTTTTGCAGTGTGCTCCCTGTTTTGGAAGCTTTGGTCTTTTTATAGAGGCATAACCACATTCTTGGCTGCTTTTAAAAGCGTGTATTCGCTAAGTAGTAGTTAGGCCTCGCAGAACACACTCACTGTTTTATAAGCACGAGCGGCGGGGGAACTCTTTGAACTGTTGCTATTTAGAAACTCGGGCCGACGGCTTTTTGCATTAATGGAATAAACAGATTAGCAATTAGCAGCGACGGTAGTTTCACTTTGCGCAGGTGCAATCGTCATGCCGCACGCGCACGGAACGTACCGGCCTCTAATTATCAGACATTTTTACAGCGCTTTTATATCCGCGAGGAAAAATAGATTTATTCTGCAGATGTAGCTAAAGTTTCACTGTGTTATGACGGATCGTTACGCGTTTTAAAAAAGCTTTATAGGGAAAATATTAAACAAATGTCTAAATAATATACTGTCAATCAAACCGCGCTCGCCAAGTTAAAAATGCAATGATTTATTTGACACTTCAAGGCGTAAACTGTCACATATGCAGTAGGTGTTTAGAGTTTGTTACCTTTAAATCTGATGTTGTTGCTCACAGTTGATCTTCTAAAAGTTTTATAATTCAAGACACTTTATTTATAGAGCACATTTGATCAACTTTGTCCAAAAAGTGTCTCAGAAAACAGTTATAAATGAGCAAATAAACAATTCCATTATATTTGCATGGCTCATTTAGTATATAAACACAATAGTTTCCAAAGTGCTGCACATAATAGTAATATAAAACTAACTTTTTTTGTGATCAATGTTTTATAATTTTTTTCTGGGTAGAACCAATTTGTCAACAGAAAGAGCAAATGGTACATATAATAATAAATAAATACAATTATAATCTTAAAAATCATAACACATTGTTTTAAATATTAAGGTTATTGTTATTTTAATATTTTCTTAATATAAAGGTAGCTCTAAAAGTCGGCAGATATGCCCAATACTCATAAAACTCTCATAAAAATAATAACAATATATATTAAAAAAAATATGTACTTTTTCTTAAAAAATATATATATAAAAAATATAGAGAGTAGTAAAATAAATGAAACTATATTAGTTCATGCTTTAAAATAAGGTTACTTTGTAAACTATTAGGCTGTTTTTTTGTTTAAAAAAATAAATAAAAATAATTACATTTCTGGATGCTTGTATCATCTTATAAATGTGAATAAGCAACAATTAAAACATCTGTCTCTTAATAAACCATGTGCATAATGTGAGCAGTAATAAGCTTCTCACCAGCTATTTAAAGTGTTTAAATATTTACCAATATTTATCAAGTATAAAAGCGTACACGACATGTTCAAAGTGTTTAAATGTTAAAACAGTTTTTCATCACTTCTGATCAGTTGGTGGAGTTAAAATTAGTGTCCACGGTGACGAAGCGATAAACAGTTCAGCGTTTCAGTTCAACTTTATAGCACTTTTTTCCGTTATTCATAATTGCAAATTGCACTGTTGAGAAGAGTCCAGAGGAGGGCGCTGCTGCACCTTCTTACCAAAGCTGTGTTTGATCCTGGAGTTTAAAGTGTGAACAGAGCACGTCCTTTGACCCTTTGTCCTTTACTGTGGGGTTTAACTGACCCTTTGTCCTTTACTGTCTGGTTTAACTGACCCTTTGTCCTTTACTGTCGGGTTTAACTGACCCTTTGTCCTTTACTGTCGGGTTTAACTGACCCTTTGTCCTTTACTGTCGGGTTTAACTGACTCTTTGTCCTTTACTGTCGGGTTTAACTGACCCTTTGTCCTTTACTGTGGGGTTTAACTGACCCTTTGTCCTTTACTGTGGGGTTTAACTGACCCTTTGTCCTTTACTGTCGGGTTTAACTGACCCTTTGTCCTTTACTGTCGGGTTTAACTGACTCTTTGTCCTTTACTGTCGGGTTTAACTGACCCTTTGTCCTTTACTGTCGGGTTTAACTGACTCTTTGTCCTTTACTGTCGGGTTTAACTGACCCTTTGTCCTTTACTGTCGGGTTTAACTGACCCTTTGTGCTTTACTGTCGGGTTTAACTGACTCTTTGTCCTTTACTGTCGGGTTTAACTGACCCTTTGTCCTTTACTGTCGGGTTTAACTGACTCTTTGTCCTTTACTGTCGGGTTTAACTGACCCTTTGTCCTTTACTGTCGGGTTTAACTGACCCTTTGTCCTTTACTGTCGGGTTTAACTGACTCTTTGTCCTTTACTGTCGGGTTTAACTGACCCTTTGTCCTTTACTGTCGGGTTTAACTGACCCTTTGTCCTTTACTGTCGGGTTTAACTGACCCTTTGTGCTTTATTGTCGGGTTTAACTGACGCATTGTGCGTTTACTGTCGGGTTTAACTGACCCTTTGTGCTTTATTGTCGGGTTTAACTGACCCTTTGTCCGTTTACTGTCGGGTTTAACTGACCCTTTGTGCTTTACTGTCGGGTTTAACTGACCCTTTGTTCGTTTACTGTCGGGTTTAACTGACCCTTTGTCCGTTTACTGTCGGGTTTAACTGACCCTTTGTGCTTTATTGTCGGGTTTAACTGACCCTTTGTCCGTTTACTGTCGGGTTTAACTGACCCTTTGTGCTTTACTGTCGGGTTTAACTGACCCTTTATTCGTTTACTGTCGGATTTAACTGACCCTTTGTCCGTTTACTGTTGGGTTTAACTGACCCTTTGTGCTTTATTGTCGGGTTTAACTGACCCTTTGTCCGTTTACTGTCGGGTTTAACTGACCCTTTGTGCTTTATTGTCGGGTTTAACTGACCCTTTGTGCTTTACTGTCGGGTTTAACTGACCCTTTGTGCTTTATGTTATTTTTGTTTTTTTAAATTATTTGTTTATTCGATAATAAGGCATGTATTAGCATTTGTAGATGATAATAAGCCATGTGTTAGCATTTGTAGATGATGATAAGGCATGTGTTAGCGTTTGTAGATGATAATAAGGCATGTGTTAGCATTTGTAGATGATAATAAGGCATGTGTTAGCATTTGTAGATGATAATAAGCCATGTGTTAGCATTTGTAGATGATAATAAGGCATGTGTTAGCATTTGTAGATGATAATAAGGCATGTATTAGCATTTGTAGATGATAATAAGGCATGTATTAGCATGCATGTATTAGCATTTGTAGATGATAATAAGGCATTTATTAGCATTTGTAGATGATAATAAGGCATTTATTAGCATTTGTAGATGATAATAAGGCATTTATTAGCATTTGTAGATGATAATAAGGCATTTATTAGCATTTGTAAATGATAATAAGCCATTCACAAAAACGCGTGTTCGCTTAATGTTGTTTGAGCATTAATAAACTGCTTATTCAAATATTTTCAAGGCATTAATAACCGTGTCTGAAATAATGTCCAAATATAACTAATCGTGCTCTTCATTATCAAGACCAGAATATCCAGGAACATGTTTTGTAGTTTTTGTTACAAGAGCGAGAAACAAAACTCTTTATTTTTTTAAAAATGTTTTCAAAAAATCACATGATTACGGTTAAAATTATGTTGAATATTAATAATACATTCAAAAGTGTATTAAAATAAAATAAAAAAACATATAATATATGTTTTTTTTATTTTATTTGAATTAATATTAAAATAATATATTATATTACCGATAATTATATTAGGTAAAATGTTTTATATTAAATATAAATAAATACGTCCGTTAAAAAAAAAAGAAAAAAACAACACATGATTACTGTTAAAATTATGCTGAATAATATCAGATAAAAAAATAAAAATATTGCTAAAATTGATAAATATTAAATTAAATGTTTTAGATAAATAAATAAACATGTCCGTGCCCGAATGCCTGAAGCGGGGCAAATAAATAAATACATAATTTCAGTGGTGATAAAAGGCGTTTGTTCCGGGAGATGAGTAGTCACTTCCTGATGGAGTGCACTTGTTTGGGGCTCAGTCGGAGCCATTGCCGTGGCCGACATGTACATTTCAGACAGACGGTCCCATTATTTCCCACAATCCTCCACACGGCACACGGTGGACTCATTTCAGAGCGGCTTCAAAAACCTCCGGGCTTTACAACCGAGACGGATGATGGCCGCACTCCCATGATTCATGGCAGCTCTGTCAAAACATCTCTGTCCCGGCCTCGCGTCGACAATATCCTCTACATCTGTGCTCCTCCTGGTGCTCCTCCTGGCAGCGTCCCCGCAAAGGAATCCCTCTGAAATAGTACAGGCGTTTCTCGTTTTGTCTGAATCCGTCCCTTGGAGTCTGATGATGCGTCACTCGGCCCAGTCGTCAATCATCTGTGACAAACTCAGACAAAGCTTTAAAATAGGCCTGTCACTATAGTTACTAGCGTTCGATAAATGAAAGACGGGACGGGATTTTGTTGTAATTTTCGTGTAGAACCGTCTGATTTAAGCTGTGTAGGTTAAATAAGTCACTTCTACGACTCATTATAGGCAGTAAACCTACTTAAAGTGACGTACGACAGGTTGTTACGATTTTCTAATTTTGACTTTATTTGGTGTATCTATATATACCTTTTGTACATATAAAATATAGTTTTACACCAATCGAGCAGGTATTTGTGGAGAAAATGTTGAAAACTCTGTAGAAAAATTATAGGAAGTGACATCATACTAGGGGCACTCATTCCAGACAAAGTTTATGCATAATTTGCACAAGAAATCCCTACCTTTTTGACCAACTAAACATTACTTCAACAAAATAAAATAGCTTTCATCTATTTTAATCTGTCAAATAAAAAAAAGAGGAGTTTTGGCCCAGTATTTGCCTAGTGTGATGTCATCAATTACAAACAGGAAGTGAAATTAAAACTCAAAAATTGCTATTCTGGAATAAAGTTTTTATATTTTTTTGAAAAACCTGACCCTGAAGTTTAAATCTCTACAAACAGATTATTTTACAGATAATATTTTAGTCATCTCTCAAATACTTCTCTATGAAAGACTAAAGACAGTAACTAATAGCTAATAGTTAAAGCCTGTCACTGTATTTTATCACTGTTATTGTCTTAACTCTTCGGAGTCTTGAGCTTTATTGGCCGTATTTGGGTACCTTCAATTTTGCCCTGATATACTACATAAAGAAATGTTTACCAGACCAATGTTGGGTATCTTTTTTTTTCAGCACAACCTCACCTATATGATCTGTTAGTTAGTTTTTCACTTTGACATACTATTTCAACATACTGGACCTAAACACACACAAAAAACACAAAGTCCCTTTAGAAAAAATATGTTTTTTCATTGTAAAACCCTCAAACGTGCTCAACCAGGCATTTAAAAAGGTTCAAACTGAACCACAAGGTGCAAATATGAACATGTATTCTTGTGATATATACAAGCAATAAACAACTATTTACAATAAAAAGTAGGTACATCCATGCAGGTTTTTCTTCTATTATAACCCTAACCCTATTTGTGCCACTCCTCAAAACAGTTTCTGTCCAAAATGACACAGAGAGCCACATGACAGGCCTTGCACTTCCATGGAGTGAGGTTCCTTCTCTATGTAGTATAGTACACATATGTAGTATAGTACACATGTGTAGTATAGTACACATATGTAGAAAAGTACATGTAGTATAGTACACATATGTAGTATAGTACACATATTAAGAATAGTACACATATGTAGAATAGTACACATATGTAGAATAGTACACATATGTAGTATAGTACACATGTGTAGTATAGTACACATATGTAGAAAAGTACATGTAGTATAGTACACATATGTAGTATAGTACACATATGAAGAATAGTACACATATGTAGAATAGTACACATATGTAGAATAGTACACATATGTAGTATAGTACACATATGTAGTATAGTACACATGTGTAGTATAGTACATATATGTAGAATAGTACATGTAGTATAGTACACATATGTAGTATAGTACACATATGAAGAATAGTACACATATGTAGTATAGTACACATGTGTAGTATAGTACACATATGTAGAAAAGTACATGTAGTATAGTACACATATGTAGTATAGTACACATATGAAGAATAGAACACATATGTAGAATAGTACACATATGTAGAATATTACACATATGTAGTATAGTACACATATGTAGTATAGTACACATGTGTAGTATAGTACATATATGTAGAATAGTACATGTAGTATAGTACACATGTGTAGTATAGTACACATATGTAGAAAAGTACATGTAGTATAGTACACATATGTAATATAGTACACATATGTAGTATAGTACACATATGTAGAATAGTACACATATGTAGAATAAGTACACATGTGTAGTATAGTACACATGTAGAATAGTACATGTAGTATAGTACACATGTAGAATAGCACATATATGTAGAATAGTACACATATAGTACAGCACTGATTCCTCTCGTTCGTTCTTTCGCAATGGCTATTTTTAATGTGACTGAATGTTTACATACCCATGTGCGTCCTGAACATCCGGGTTAACACAAGCACACGTTTTTTTCCGTTCCTTTTTATAACAAAAGGCGACAAAGTTATTATATTAAATGCAACCGGCGCATAAAAGAGCGCATATTTTTACACACTTTTTTATGGAATTGAAATGATCATAACTTTGGTTTTATTTGGTTGATTTACATGAAACAATCACTCAAACGTAGCTTCGGGTCTCCACTTCCGCATGACATCGACAGCCATCCACGTGACTTGGTTTTCATGCTGCGCGGTCCTAAAGCCGACCCTGTGTGCGACCGTTGACTCCAAAGGTTAAAAAAAAACAGTACTAGTGCAATTTAAATTTTTTCAGTCTTCCAAATTTACTCTTCACGCATTCTTAGCATCATAATTATTCATTGTGACGAGTTTATAAGCAACTTTCAGAGACTAGAGTGGAGTTTTGTCATCAGTGCAAAGCCGACAACACTTATAAGAGCGCACTTCCTGTTTATCCACAATAAAACGCTTCGTAAGTATAGATACAGATGGCACACAGCAGTCTCATTTTGACTCTATCACCTGCTTTTATCACATATTGGCACTCAATTTCGTCTCAGTACAGCCACTTTAATGACGTTATTGTGAGTTTGAGTTACTTTTTTGTTGTACTTGGTGAGGTTGATACTAAAGCTCATTTAAGTAAGTGTCGATACTGAAGGAAATCACATACAATTGGACAAAGTTGGACGTTTTCTGCAAAGTTTAGAGCGTTCTTGATCTATGTCAGGACGAGTATAAAATCGCAGGGCAATATTTAAGAAACTGCTTCTATTTTGTGTTGAAAATAAAAAGAGTTTTTTTTTAATTCCCCAATACCCCAAATACCCCAAATAAATTGTCCGTTTGCTGTAACCCAACCCAACATTTTTCAAGTGGGTCGGTCGGTAGGTAAATTCTTATTTTTTTTTTACTTTGAAGGCAAAAAAAAGATCAAAATGTTGCCATTTTTTGACTCGGAGTGACCGCCAGTGGTCAGGCTTCAACAGTCAATGATGGAAAACGTCTCGATCAACCCGATCGGAGGATGTTTCAATTGACCTTTTGTACACCGTTATCCTTTATTTTGGAAGAAAAGGTGAGCGGGGGGAACATGCGGGGGACACGGGCGCCGCCATGTTTGTTGTGATGACGCTGCTGGGCGTGTTTCCCTCCCAGAATGCATAGCGCAAGTTAAATTTCAATGAAGCCATACTATGACGCAGAACGGCGTGAGCGGTGGGCAGGGCAGTGGTGCTGACAGACCCAAATCATCATGCAAAAGACAATACAGGTCCCCTCCTGCATGGTCTGTGTAATACAGAAGCATATGGAGGACAGAAAATGAAGACGTACAGCGCAATGCAACGCATATTATGCTTATTGTATATTGTTTGTCTGTTGGGATGAAAGATAGGGGTTACCAGCGCTATAAAATTAGTCAACACGGCGCTTTAGGAAAGACCGGTCGGTGAATCGGCGAAATATTTGAAAAATAAAATTATTTGGCGTTTCTTTAACAAAATTATTATTTTTTTTCAGTCGGCTAGTTTTAAACAGAGTCGGTCGGGTTACGAACATTTTTCTTGATGTTGAAAGTTTGATGTTTTTGGATTGTGACAGCGCCTTGGACGTTTGGATTCGATTGCTTTAGCCGACCTGCCCACAACTACAGAAACCACGCGTGGGTGTAATATATTTTCTTTGTTGTAAATAAATAATTCACTAAACTTTAGCAAGAAAGTATCTTCAGTCTGGCCCATCTTTTGGTGCACAGCCGCTGGAGTTCGGCCTCAGACAGACAGAGGGAAAAAACGCCCAAAGCACCAGAATAGATTCTGTTTTAGGATAATACAGAGCATATACAGTGTGGGTGATGGGCAGCCTACGAGGCAGATGTTTCATTTAGTGAGAAAGTCCAACTAAAAGAAGTCCAGACGGCAGTGAAAAACTTTAGTTCAGTCACAAAGAAGAGAAAGAGCCGCTAGTCATGAGTGTGCAAGGCCAGTTTACTCTGAGGGGCTGGAAGAAGGGAAAGAGCTATGTAAATACTCTGTAATAGTAATAATCATAATAATGGTAATAATAATAAAGAATATAGCCGCAAGCGGCAATGATCGGCCCTCGCCACGCCGCCGCCACACCGCCGCCACGCCGCAAGAGGAGGGGGCGCTAACGCGCCCCAATTGTCCTTTTATTACGCCTACTGCTGAATCTGTGACGCTGTCACATCTTCTCCCCTTTGTTTTACCATCAAAAAGCTATTTTATTTTGAATTCTTGGCAAAATGTCTTTGAATGAAAATGTGGATAACTTTTGATGGTCCTGAAGATGAGTCTCACCAAATTTCAGGTTAATAGGGCTGACGCCCTGGGAGGAGTTTGTGAAAGTCTAAAGTGTAAACATGTTCTGGCGATTTCCCCATTGGAATAACATGAAAGGTTTCGGTCATCGTTACGGCAACGCCATAACAATTATGACATGGGTCTCATTGACTTTTTTGATGGGGATGCTAAAATTGAGTTGTGTGTCAAATTTCATATAATTTCGCAAAACTAAACATTTAACCTCCATATAAAATCTGTAGGGGGCGCTGTGGCGCCAAATGAATTTATTTCACTTCAAGTAGGTTTAGGGCAAAGAGTTTAACAACTGATTCTAATTTGACGCAATTCGGACTTTATCTGCGCAAACGGCAGAAATTTTAAATATGGGAGATTTCTGAAATTCTAGCTACAGTTTGCGGCTTCGCCGCACAGAGACCGTGAGAGGTATCAATGTAATTTGGATAACTTTTGATTTCCCACTCCTCAGTAGCATTTTCACCAAATTTCAGCTTTTTAGGGCCAACGCCCTGGGAGGAGTTCGTAAAAGTACGACGTTTGGAAAAACTCCGAAGTCATGTTTAGCCATTTCTGAAGCAATATGGCTGACATTTGGTTGGGCGGACGGCGTTGCCGTAATAATATTTTTTACTTCTCTTGTCACCATCTACCTCTGCGCCAAATTTCATGATTCTACGATCAGATTTTTTTTGGGTCATTTCCCATCTCTCAATGCATTTTTGGTACATTTGGGGGCGCTGACGCGCCAATTTTTTTTTATTTTAGAAAAGGGAAATAGCCAGAATGTAGAGGGGCACGATTTTTAGAGGTGTGCAAATTTTTGTGACTTTTCGTCAATGTTCACTGGGTGAAAAATAGGGGGGTTGGTCCCGAGAAGAAAGAAAGAAAGAAGAACAAGAAAAATTAAAGCCGCAAGCGGCATCCAACGGCCCTCGCGGGCCGCCGGCCTTCCGACTCTGCGCTTTCGACTTGATAAAGATGGCGCCCTTATTGTGTGTTGAATAAAAAAAGAACTTGACAGACGGCGACACATTGGACATGGCCAATCCAGTGCAAAAGAACACAAGTGTCAGTCAAATTTGCTGCGCCACCGAACAGAGACCGTGACACTTGGAATAAAAATATGGATAACTTTTGATGCCCCGCTTGTGTAGATGATTTTCCCCAAATATGAGCTTGATCGAGCTATTGCCCACAGAGGAGTTCATTAAAGTATGAAGCGTAAATGTGAACATTTCAGAGATTTCGCTGTTTTCCCATTTCTGACATATATTTGCGGGTCCGCCACACAGAGACCGTAGCACTTAGAATCAAAATATGGATAAGTTTTGATGCCCCGCTTGTGTAGATGATATTCTCCAAATATGAACTTGATCGGACAATCGCCCTAGGAGGAGTTCGTTAAAGTGTGAAGCGTAAAAATGTGGTGATTTGAGCAATTCTATGATTTTTCCATAAGGATAACATGGGATGTTTCTGTCATCGCTACGGTTACGCCGTACAAAATATGACTTTGGCTCTCATACTTTTGTGATCAGGATGGCAAATTAGAATTTTGTTCAAAATATCATGTCATTTGGAAAAACTCTATTGTTTATAGGCCACTCTGAAGGCCAAATAGTCAGAATTCTGGGAAACGTTTGCGGCTCCGTCGCACAGAGACCGTAAAAGCTATCCTTAAAATTTGGATAACCCTAGATGCCCCACTTGTCTAGAGGACGTACACCGATTTTGAGGTTGGTGGGCAAAACGCACAAGGAGGACTTCGTTAAAGTGTAAAACATAAAAATGTGGATATTCGAGAGATTTAGCGGTTTTCCCATAGGGATAACATGGGAGGTTTCTGTCATCGCTACGACTACGCCGTAAAAATTAAGGCATTTGTCTGATTGGCTTTTTTGATCGCGACGCCAAAATAGAATTTTGGGTAAAGTTTAGAAAATTTTTGTAAAACTAATTTTTGACCTTCAATGTTAATTTAAAGGTCACTCTGTAGGGGGCGCTATCGCGCCCATTTCAATTTTGTCATCATAAACTGGTCCAAACTAGAAAGTTGAACAACTGATTCAAATTTGGTCCTAATCGGACTTGTTTTGATCAAATGGGAACAATTTTTAGATCTGCAATATCCCAAAATAAGTTGTCCAACTTTGCGGCTGCGCCGCACACAGACCGTAAAAGGTATCTCAAAAAATTGGATAACTTTAGATGCCCCACTTGTCCAGAGGACGTACGCCGATTTTGAAGTCGGTGGGCAAAACACCCTAGGAGGAGTTCGTCAAAGTTTGACGTGAACAAAATGGCTAACACAGCGTGTTTTCATTTTCAAAGGAAGATGGCGGGCATAGGGTAATTCTGGGGGCGTGGCCACAATAATATTTGTTTTTTGTCCTCACAAGAGGAATGCGTGTTCCGAATTTCGTAGCTCTACGACAAAGTTGACCTCGGGGCGTCTCCCATAGGCGCAATGTATTTTGACTTTTGTCGGTGGCGCTGTCGCGCCATTTTTTAACGAAAAAAGAAATGGCCCAGAAAAAACAAAATTTTTCGCCGATTTTGAATTTTGGGTAAAGTTTGGTGAGTTTTTGAGCATTTTCAGGGGGTCAAATTAGAGCTCAAAAAGCAGAAGAACAAGAAAAATTAAAGCCGCAAGCGGCATCCAACGGCCCTCACGGGCCGCCGGCCTTCCGACTCTGCTCTCTGCATTTTACAGAGATGGCGCTAACGCAATTGTCTAAGAACTAAGACAGTGACACATTGGACATGTACAATGCTGTGCTTAACCAGTGCAAATGAAGACAAATATCGGTCAAATGTGCAGCTCCAGCGCACAGAGACCGTGACACTTGGAATAAAAATATGGATAACTTTTGATGCCCCGCTTGTGTAGATGATTCTCCCCAAATATGAACTTGATCGGATAATCGCCCTAGGAGGAGTTTGTTAAAGTGTGAAGTGTAAAAATGTGGTCATTTTAGAGATTTTGCGGTTTCCCCATAGGGATAACATGGGATGTTTCTGTCATCGCTACGGCTACGCTTTACCAAATATGACTTTGGCTCCCATACTTTTATTTTGGGGATGGCAAATGAGAATTGTGTGCAAAATGTCATGTCATTTGGAAAAACTCTTGTTTATAGGCCACTCTGAAGGCCAAATAGTCCAAATTCTGCGAAAAGTTTGCGGCTCAGCTGCACAGAGACCGTAAATGTTATCCATAAAATTTGAATAACTTTTGATGCCCCACTTGTATAGAGGAGGTACACCGATTTTGAGATCGGTGGGCCAAACGCACTAGGAGGAGTTGGTTAAAGTGTGAAGCGTAAATGTGAACATTTCAAGGATTTGGCGTTTTTCCCATTTGTGACAGTATATTTGCAGCTCCACGGCACAGAGACCGTACCACTTAAAATCAAAATATGGATAACTTTTGATGCCCCGTTTGTGTAGATGATTTTCCCCAAATATGAGCTTGATCGGGCAATCGCCCTGGGAGGAGTTTGTTAAAGTGTGAAGCGTAAAAATGTGGTCATTTTAGAGATTTCACTGTTTTCCCATTTCTGACATATATTTGCGGGTCCGCTACACAGAGACCGTAGCACTTAGAATCAAAATATGGATACGTTTTGATGCCCCGCTTGTGTAGATGATATTTTCCAAATATGAACTTGATCGGACAATCGCCCTAGGAGGAGTTCGTTAAAGTGTGAAGCGTAAAAATGTGGTGATTTGAGCGATTCAACGATTTTCCCATAAGGATAACATGGGATGTTTCTGTCATCGCTACGGTTACGCCGTACAAAATATGACTTCGACTCTCATACTTTCATGATCAGGATGGCAAATTAGAATCATGTCATTTGGAAAAACTCTATTGCTTATAGGCCACTCTGAAGGCCAAATAGTCAGAATTCTGGGAAACGTTTGCGGCTCCGTCGCACAGAGACCGTAAAAGCTATCCTTAAAATGTGGATAACTTTAGATGCCCCACTTGTCTAGAGGACGTACACCGATTTAGGGGTTGGTGGGCAAAACGCACTAGGAGAAGTTCGTTAAAGTGTGAAACAGAAAAATGTTGATATTCGAGAGATTTAGCGGTTTTCCCATAGGGATAACATGGGAAGTTTATGTCATCGCTACGACTACGCCGTAAAAATTAAGGCATTTGTCTGATTGGCTTTTTTGATAGGGACGCCAAAATAGAATTTTGGGTAAAGTTTAGAACATTTTGGTCAAACTAATTTTTGACCTTCAATGTTAATTTAAAGGTCACTCTGTAGGGGGCGCTATCGCGCCCATTTAAATTTTGTCAGGCTAAACTGGTCCAAACTAGAAAGTTGAACAACTGATTCAAATTTGGTCATAATCGGACTGGTTTTGATCAAATGGGAGCAATTTTTAGACCTGCAATATTCCAAAATAAGTTGTCCAACTTTGCGGCTGCGCCGCACACAGACCGTAGAAGGTATCCCCAAAAATTGGATAACTTTAGATGCCACACTTGTCCAGAGGACGTACGCCAATTTTGAAGTTGGTGGGCAAAACGCCCTAGGAGGAGTTCGTCAAAGTTTGACGTGAACAAAATGGCTAACACAGCGTGTTTTCATTTTCAAAGGAAGATGGCGGCCATAGGGTAAGTCTGGGGGCGTGGCCACAGTGATTTTTTTTCTTTGTCCTCACGAGAGGAATGCGTGTCCCGAATTTCGTAGCTTTACGCCAAAGTTGACCTCGGGGCGTCTCCCATAGGCGCAATGTATTTTGACTTTTGTCGGTGGCGCTGTCGCGCCATTTTTTAACGAAAAAAAAAATGGCCCAGAAAAAACAAAATTTTTCGCCGATTCTGAATTTTGGGCAAAGTTTGGTGAGTTTTTGAGCATGTTCAGGGGGTCAAATTAGAGCTCAAAGCGCTGAAGAAGAACAAGAAAAATTAAAGCCGCAAGCGGCATCCAACGGCCCTCGCGGGCCGCCGGCCTTCCGACTCTGCGCTTTTGACTTGATAAAGAAGGCGCCCTTATTGTGTGTTGAATTAAAAAAGAACTTGACAGACGGCGACACATTGGACATGGCCAATCCAGTGCAAATGAACACAAGTGTCAGTCAAATTTGCTGCGCCGCCGCACAGAGACCTTAGCACTTGGAATAAAAATATGGATAACTTTTGATGCCCCGCTTGTGTAGATGATTTTTCCCAAAGTAAAGCTTGATCGAGCTATTGCCCACGGAGGAGTTTGTTAAAGTGTGAAGCGTAAATGTGAACATTTCAAGGATTTGGCGTTTTTCCCATTTGTGACAGTATATTTGCAGCTCCACGGCACAGAGACCGTACCACTTAAAATCAAAATATGGATAACTTTTGATGCCCCGTTTGTGTAGATGATTTTCCCCAAATATGAGCTTGATCGGGCAATCGGCCTAGGAGGAGTTCGTTAAAGTGTGAAGCGTAAAAATGTGGTGATTTTAGAGATTTCGCTGTTTTCCCATTTCTGACATATATTTGCGGGTCCGCCACACAGAGACCGTAGCACTTAGAATCAAAATATGGGTAAGTTTTGATGCCCCGCTTGTGTAGATGATATTCTCCAAATATGAACTTGATCGGACAATCGCCCTAGGAGGAGTTTGTTAAAGTGTGAAGCGTAAAAATGTGGTGATTTGAGCGATTCTACGATTTTCCCATAAGGATAACATGGGATGTTTCTGTCATCGCTACGGTTACGCCGTACAAAATATGACTTTGGCTCTCATACTTTTATGATCAGGATGGCAAATTAGAATTTTGTTCAAAATATCATGTCATTTGGAAAAACTCTATTGTTTATAGGCCACTCTGAAGGCCAAATAGTCAGAATTCTGGGAAACGTTTGCGGCTCCGTCGCACAAAGACCGTAAAAGTTATCCTTAAAATTTGGATAACTTTAGATACACCACTTGTCTAGAGGATGTACACCGATTTTGAGGTTGGTGGGCAAAACGCACTAGGAGGACTTCGTTAAAGTGTAAAACATAAAAATGTGGTAATTTGAGAGATTTTGTGGTTTTCCCATAGGGATAACATGGGAGGTTTCTGTCATCGCTACGACTACGGCGTAAAAATTTAGGCATTTTTGTGATTGGCTTTTGTGATCGGGACGGCAAAATAGAATTTTGGGTAAAGTTTAGACAATTTTGGTAAAACTAATTTTTGACCTTCAATGTTAATTTAAAGGTCACTCTGTAGGGGGCGCTATCACTGCCATTTCAATTTTGTCAGCCTAAACTGGTCCAAACTAGAAAGTTTAACAAATGATTCAAATTTGGTCCTAATCGGACTGGTTTTGATCAAATGGGAGCAATTTTTAGACCTGCAATATTCCAAAATAAGTTGTCCAACTTTGCGGCTGCGCCGCACACAGACCGTAAAAGGTATCTCAAAAAATTGAATAACTTTAGATGCCCCACTTGTCCAGAGGACGTACGCCGATTTTGAAGTCGGTGGGCAAAACGCCCTAGGAGGAGTTCGTCAAAGTTTGACGTGAACAAAATGGCTAACACAGCGTGTTTTCATTTTCAAAGGAAGATGGTGGCCATAGGGTAAGTCTGGGGGCGTGGCCACAATAATATTTTTTTTTTGTCCTCACAAGAGGAATGCGTGTCCCGAATTTCGTAGCTCTACGACAAAGTTGACCTCGGGGCGTCTTCCATAGGCGCAATGTATTTTGACTTTTGTCGGTGGCGCTGTCGCGCCATTTTTTAACGCAAAAAAAAATGGCCCAGAAAAAACAAAATTTTTCGCCGATTCTGAATTTTGGGCAAAGTTTGGTGAGTTTTTGAGCATGTTCAGGGGGTCAAATTAGAGATCAAAGCGCTGAAGAAGAACAAGAAAAATAATAAAAATAATAATATTTTTAGCAAAAACAATATAGCCGTTTCCACTATAACAACAAATTATACATCGTTTGAAAGCTCTAAGCCTTCCCGATGCCGCCATGGGGTGGAATCATCATTACGAGCGCTTACGCGCTCGTCACTCCCTATTCCATCGGGATGCCCCGCCCACTCCCCATAGACTTCCATTGATTTGAGCAGATACAAGCATGGCCCATGCCTGCGGCATGGATTCTCGCGTACGGGACGATGCCAGGAGGGTTTTTGGAGGAATGCAGCGCTTCGCGCTGCTGTTGTCAACAATTAGTGAATGGGCTACGCCCATTCACTCATTGTTGACTTTTTCTGTCATAGCAGGAGTAAGTATGCATGATCCATGCCTTCGGCATGGGCTAGTTCACTGTACTTGCCAGGGGCGACGGGGTACCAAACATGCGGGCTGCGCCCGCATGTTTGGTCAGACAGTTGCAATGCTGCCTTCGGCAGCATTGCGGGAGCAATAAGCCCTCCGCCCTGCTGGGGCTCGGGCCTAATAATAAAAATAATAATATTTTTAGCAAAAACAATATAGCCGTTTCCACTATAACAACAAATTATACATCGTTTGAAAGCTCTAAGCCTTCCCGATGCCGCCATGGGGTGGAATCATCATTACGAGCGCTTACGCGCTCGTCACTCCCTATTCCGTCGGGATGCCCCGCCCACTCCCCATAGACTTCCATTGATTTGAGCGGATACAAGCATGGCCCATGCCTGCGGCATAGATTCTCGCGTACGGGACGATGCCAGGAGGGTTTTTGGAGGAATGCAGCGCTTCGCGCTGCTGTTGTCAACAATTAGTGAATGGGCTATGCCCATTCACTAATTGTTGACTATTTCTGTCATAGCAGGAGTAAGTATGCATGATCCATGCCTTCGGCATGGGCTAGTTCACTGTACTTGCCAGGGGCGACGGGGTACCAAACATGCGGGCTGCGCCCGCATGTTTGGTCAGACAGTTGCAACGCTGCCGAAGGCAGCGTTGCGGGAGCAATAGGCCCTCCGCCCTGCTGGGGCTCGGGCCTAATAATATTCCGATGCGAAAACAATGTTTCCCATTTTTCAAATATCATAAACTATACATTTTCGGAAAGCGCTCGCGCTTTCCTACCTCATAGTGTGGGTCCCTGGTCACTGACGGGTACTTTCGTTAATTTTGAGTGGGCTCCGCCCACTTTGTGTTTTTGGCCCTCTATACAGTAATAATGTTCAATTTTTGCATTACATGCTTATATGCACGGAACATGCAAGAGATGGGGAACGTATTCGTGAGCTACTTAGGGCAAATGAGTGCTTTATATGGGGATCTCAATGTAAAGTGCTCGTTTAGTGCGTACTTTTGCACGGGCTGCGCCCGTTTACAACAGTAATGTTCCATTTTCCTACTACTAATTAGTATGCACGGGGCGTGCATGAGTGAAGGAGAGCGTTAGTGAGTGTTTGGAAGTGAGCGAGCGCTTCGCGCTCGATTTCGTGCGCACTACGTGCGCACTTTCGCAGCCGTGCTTCGCACGGCCTTACGAGATTAATAGGCCTCTCGCCAGCTTGTGGCGCTCGGGCCTAATAATAAAATCAATAATAGTCATTTCTGAGTTTGTGGATCGCTCAAAACATACATATCCCTTCTGTAGTGTGGAATATGTTGATGTTCTTAGTGGTATATATGAAAATATTTCAATAAAGAAAAGTCTAGTTACTGATTTCCATAACGCAATGAAAATTACAAACTCTCTTTTGCAATAGAATATCAATACACACATACACACACACACACACACACACATACATACATACATACATGCACACACATACACACATACACACATACACACATACATACACACACACACACACACATACATACAGACATACATACACACACACACACACACACATACATACATGCACACACACACATACACACATGCATACATACACACACACACACACACATACATACATACATACATACACACACACACACACACACATACATACACACACACACACACACATACCTTTGTGAGTCTGGGCTTTCAGAGACGAGACAGAGTAAAAAGGGTAAAAGTGTGAGGACATTTGTATTTTTTGCGTACACTTTTAGTAAGAAATCCACGTTACGTTTTATAAATGAGACCTCTGACCTTTAACTTTGCCTAGTGGTATCATGCTTGTCTCCATGGAGATAGATGAGCATTCCTGGCAAAGCAATAACATCTCCATGGAAACAAGAAGCGGACCCTTCACCAGACAAATGACACAATCTTTGAAATTACCACGTAGTATTACACTAGTTCTGCTATTCATGGGTTTCAGACGCCAGGATTCTTTCCTGATTTGCAGGATTGGGCATGGCAACTGTCCTTTCTTGTTATGGAAATGGCGCAATTCAAATCAATGTATAAAATAAAAGTTGCCACAGGAAAAAAAAAAAGTCACACGCTCTTAATATTCATTGCACAGAACCTTCTCCAGCTCATCCCAATCGCTCTCACTGGGTTTAGATCTGTAGTACATTAGTTACTGCTTCTCCTCTGCTTCTCCTATTTCTGCTCGATCCCGATGATTTGACCTGTCTCAAACATCCATGACCACGGGATTCGTCTTCCCACATGGTCGTTTCAGAAATGAGAAGCCACTTGCTGCATCAGTTGGGTTTGAATACCGAAATGTATTTTATTTATTTTATTTATTTTATTTATTTTATTTATTTTATTTATTTTATTTATTTTATTTATTTTATTTATTTTGTGAGCGGTAGGTGCGTTTTATGATTGATACGTGGCAGGACTAATCGACAGTCCACGCCACGAAGAAATGAGACTCAGATTTTGGTCAAACAAATCGTCCATTCAACCTTTAAGAGTATTATCTTTTCAATGATCTCCTTTGAATGGGGTCCTCACAAAACGCTTTGAACCAGGAAAGGAATCATTTGCCACAGACCCACAAAGACGTTGTGACTGAACAAAAGGGGAAAAAAATCTTACTTTTCTTTTATTTACGCACAGGTTTCAGCTTAAACTTTTTCAGCCTTTCTGCCTGTTGAGTGTTTCTGTTTCTGGAACTAATACCGTGATAAAAATAAACTAATTGAACTATGTAACTGTGATGCAGACAGATTAAAGTGCATTTAAAGTGCCTATGACAGGTTGTTACGATTTTCCAATTTTGCCTTTATTTATACCTGTATTTATACCTGTTGTACATATAAATTATAGTTTTACACCAATCTAGCAGGTATTTGTGGAGAAAACGTTGAAAAATATGTGTAAAATGAAAGGAAGTGACATCACACCAGGGACACTCATTCCAGTCAAAGTTTATGCAGAATTTACACAAAATAAACTACTTTTTAAACTCTCTAAACATGAATTCAACAAAATAAAGTTGCTGAAAAATTGTGACATTAGATGAGTTTTGGCCCAGGGTTTGCTGGGTAATTTCCTCGTCATCAATTACAAACAGGAAGTAAAATTATTAACCTAAAAAAAATTGCTAATATATACAATTTTTATATTTTTTAGCCAAATTCAAAATATATTTATCTTAACTGCAATTAAGTTCAATGAGTCGTCCGACCTGTAGGGGGCGCTTTAAATGACTTACTATTGCTTCTAAATTGAAAAGCGACACTGTATTTAACTTATTATTGATTATAGTGAAACATAACTGCATTTGTGTTTCGGGATGTCAAGATTAACTGCGTTATCGATAATCGTGATCAATCCGAACCCCAAAAAGTACACACAAATGTATTTATGTGGTAGTTTATGTCACAATAACCAAAGTTTGATTGAATAAAGCTGGTCGAGTATTAATGGAACAGCGATGCGTTAGAATGAAAGAAAATTAAGGATTTGGCTTTCATTTTGTCATGTTCCAATCATCGTGAATCCATCCATTTTCTACCGCTTGTTCCCTTTCGGGGTCGCGGGGGACTGGAGCCTATCTCAGTGACTTTGGGCCTTAGCGGGGAAATGATTGTTAAATTGTCATGTTTCTTCTCACGATGGTCGTCACGGTGACATGCGATATCGTGGCATCCTCTTTTGTACTGTTAGTTCTACACCTCCCGCTGCGGCGCTGCGGTGTGGCTTCTGTTTTTACTTCTGTTTTGTACTTTTGTGCCCGTGTTCGCTCGTCCGGCCGCGCTGTCCTACGCACTTTGACCTTTTTGCTTGGTCGGTGCTTCTTAACGAGAGATGGAACAGATGTAACAAGCCTGACCTGTGACCACGGCAACGCTCGGTGGGACGATCGGGACGCGACCTCCACACGGTCCCAGACACCAGCGGGTAGAGACAAAGTGTCACTGACTTTCTGTACTTTCTGTACTTTCTGTATCACTGTGTCTATGTATTCTCGTGGTTTTGTACTGCACAACTTTATTGACAGAATCAGTTCTCAAAGTTCAGATAAATGAAAACAAATGTGTAAATCCTCTTGATGGTTTGAGGCTTAAATGTTCTCTGTGTAACTGTCTCTGTGAACGTCTTTTATCTGTCTTACTGAGAGAGAACTCGCCTCTCCACAGAGCTGACCTGTAACGAGGCCTGGTGAAAACATTGTAGATAAAGAATTAACATCCATTAAAGGTGTAATGGACGATTTGTTTGACCCAAATCTGAGTCTTATTTCCTCGTGGCGTGGACAGTCGATTAGTCCTGCCACGTATCAATCATAAAACGCACCTACCGCTCACCTGCCGCCGCGTGTGGCTCGTCCCCAGTGTATGGGACAAAATGAAGACGGAGAAAGACAGTTCGAGCTGACGCAGATGAGACGGAAATCTACAGGAGACGAGCGATGCGATGCGCTCCGTCACGCTAATAAACAAACACACGTGTGTGTTGTATCAGTCCACACGGGGGAGTGACGCATGCGCACTTCCGCCTGCGTTCTCAAATCACCGAAAAATCGTACATTACGTCTTTAATGAAATTCATCATCAAATTGAACAAACAAATGTAAAAACATCTCCGTGGCCAAGGTCACTTACACTTTTAACACGGATTTAAACCAATGTTTCCCAAACAAGTAAAACTATGTGTCCCTCCGAGGAATGACAGAGGTACAAACCAGGTCTAACCTTGGTCTATAACAGGTCTATAACAGGTTTAACACAGGTCTATAACAGGTCTATAACAGGTCTATAACAGGTCTATAACAGGTTTAACACAGGTCTATAACAGGTCTATAACAGGTCTATAACAGGTCTACACCAGGTCTAAACCAGGTCTAACACAGGTCTAAACCAGATCTAAACCAGGTCTAAAACAGGTCTAACACAGGTCTACACCAGGTCTAAACCAGATCTAAACCAGGTCTAAAACAGGTCTAACACAGGTCTACACCAGGTCTACACCAGGTCTAAACTAGGTTTACACCAGGTCTAAACCAGGACTAAACCAGGTCTAAAACAGGCCAAACATTGGCCCTAGTTCAAAAACCATGTCTAAAAATGACAGAAGTGTAAATTATTCACCTTAAATTCAGCTCATATTTGAACTGGACTTAAAAGATAACTCTGGTTCTATGAATCCCTGATGACCTGATCTGGAGGAGTGAGATAGAGCCACGTGCCACAAGTCAAACACTTTCCACAGACTGAGAACAAATAATGATTTAAAGTTCATTTCAAATTGAATTTCCTTTTTTTTTTTAAACTTTAGTACTTTTTGCTGTACAACAAGGACACCACAAACCCCCTCACATGGAGAATATGGACAACATTATTACGATAATCACGACTAAACAATTGTCCGCGACGCGTTAAACCTCAGACGCGTGACAACATTACCTCACGTGGCACGCGCCTGCATAATTATTGCATTATTAGCAGTGAAACGGGCTTTTCTCTCACTGTTTGGCCCGTCTCTCTCTCAAACCACCTGTCATTGCGTGGGCCGCGTCCCGCCGCTCCTCCGCCGCGCCGCTGCCGCTCCTCCACCGCGCCGCTCTGCCGCTCCTGACGCACGGCGGCGCTCGCTCACTCCTCTGTGTCTGTTTCTCCGCATTGCTCCTGTAACGTTTGAGTCCAGCAGCAGCAGCTTCTCTCTCTCCTTCTCTCCCTCTCTCCCTCCCTCTCTCCCTATCTCGCTTCTGCCCCAGCGGTCTGTCCGTCAGTCAGTGGCCGGCTCCGCTGCGCCTGTGCGTCCGCCTCCACCGCGTCTCCAAAGCCAATGCGGGCATGACACACTGGCATTTCTAACGCGGCGGAAGGGGGGCTTTCCACAAACCATTCACAGCTCACCGGCTCACGATTGAGGGAATAAGAAGAAGAAGAAGGAGAAGAGGAATAAGAAGAAGAGGAGCCGCCGATCCCGTTGTCGTGCGCGTACACCCGATCCGTCCATGGCAGGGGCACAGCCGGGAGTCCACGCGCTGCAGCTCAAGCCCGTGTCCGTGCCCGAGTGCCTGAAGCTGGGCAACAAATTCATGAAATGGGACGATGTGAGTAGCCTCCCGCCGCCGGTGCCGCATGCAGATGTATTATACCGTCCCCCGCGCGCGCGCCGCATTCACTCAGTGGATCTGACGCGGCCGCTTTTACGCGTTGTGCGGTGTTTTGGCGACCGCGGCGGATGAGACGCGACGCGACGCACCGTGCGCTTTGTTTACACTCGTACGTGCGTTGTTTTTTTTTTTTTTTGAATGATTTTGCCATCGATTGACCCTTTTCTCCTTCTCTGTCGTGGGGAATGCGGTGTGCGTGTTTTTGTTGGCGCGGCGCGTTGGAAGAGATGGTTTTGCACAACGCGTCCACCGCTTTGCAATTGATTCTTATGGATTTTCACGCACTAAAATGACCTTAAAACGCAAGGTGTTCGGCCACGGTGCACGTTTCCCGCGCGGGTGACACGTCCACGCACGCTCCGCTGGACTGGAGGAGAAGCTGTTGCTCCTTTGAGTCGATCGCGTGTCCGGAGCTGTCACTGACATGTCACGGTTTATGGTTTATAGATGTCACTTTTAGACCTGGTTCGGTCCATTCGCACCTCAGACTTATTATGTTGTTACTGTAAATATAAAGTGTGAATCTTTGAGCGTCACTAGATTCACTGATACATTTCTCTTAATACTTCTTATATAGTGATGATAATATGTTGTCGTTGTAGAAGTCACAATCTAATCACATGTTGAATTTTGGTATCAATGTGAAACGTGTCTTGTTGCTCATACGTGTAAATTATGGCCAAAATTTGCACATTTTTGAGACATATGAATCTGGAAAATGGACAGAACCAGGTTTTAATGGTTTTGTTTGTTGACTTGGTTTAGATCCACGCACAGAGGAGACTTTGGATGTCTGATGGATGTATTTGAGTCGAAATGTACTGAAAATTGTCTTGTTCATGAGTTAAAATATCAGTAAATCTGGCTTAGAATCAGTTAAAATTTTAAATAGTCTCATTCACATAGAACATTGGCACTCAAAGCACTTTACATCCGTCACAATCTGATAAAGTAAAAGACTGTAACGTTTGATGTGTTTAAGAGCTGATCTTTGTGGGAGGAAAATGCATTTTGAGAAAAGGGACGTTTCGCAAGTCGATTCAATTTAATAATAAAACGACTTTAGCTGCAGATTCGGGCAGATTTTGAGGTGAAAGCTGCAAACTGACCAAGCATTTGACAAAGTGCCTCTCTCTTCAAAGGTGTTTTGGCTTTGTTCGCATTAAGGCATCAAACTGATCTCCATGGCGACGAGCATGGCGGATCTGTGGAGCGGCGATCCCACTGGCGATCCCACTCGCAATAAGAGAATGCACGTTTTCCCTCGACATATTTTGCAAGTTAAAACTCCGGTCGTCGAAAAACAAAGGCGAGCTGGATAATGTCAATCTGTGAAACACATTTGAGCCAAGCCCTAGCGTTTCCACGACAACAAGGTGGCCCGAAAAGTTACACAGCGCACCATTAATCTATATATACACACATACCTTCTCCAAAAAGACGACATCGTTATTGGGATTACAAAGACAGAAGTTTGATAAAAAGAAGAATTTGCGATTGAAAGTGAATTTTATTTTGTTTTGTAATCTAAAATTGCACTGTTTATTCTCACTATAATTGTGGCAAAAGCTGGGCACATTGTGGGCACATTGTGGGCACACTGTGGGCATATTGTGGGCACATTGAGGGCATATTGAGGGCACATTGTGGGCACATTGTGGGCATATTGTGGGCACATTGTGGGCATATTGAGGGCACATTGAGGGCATATTGAGGGCACATTGTGGGCACATTGTGGGCATATTGTGGGCACATTGTGGGCATATTGAGGGCACATTGAGGGCATATTGAGGGCACATTGTGGGCACATTGAGGGCATATTGTGGGCACATTGAGGGCACATTGTGGGCACAATGTGGGCACATTGTGGGCACATTGAGGGCATATTGTGGGCACATTGTGGGCATATTGAGGGCACATTGTGGGCACATTGTGGGCACATTGTGGGCATATTGAGGGCATATTGTGGGCACATTGTGGGCACATTGAGGGCATATTGTGGGCACATTGAGGGCACATTGTGGGCACAATGTGGGCACATTGTGGGCACATTGAGGGCATATTGTGGGCACATTGTGGGCATATTGAGGGCACATTGTTGGCACATTGAGGGCACATTGTGGGCACATTGAGGGCACATTGTGGGCATATTGAGGGCACATTGTGGGCATATTGAGGGCACATTGTGGGCACATTGAGGGCACATTGTGGGCATATTGAGGGCACATTGTTGGCACATTGAGGGCACATTGTGGGCATATTGAGGGCACATTGTTGGCACATTGAGGGCACATTGTGGGTACATTGTGCGCATATTGTGGGCACATTCTTTTTGTAATGATCTTCTCTCCAAACCGCTCCGCTACCTCGTTCCCCTCGGTGATAATGGGCTGTTATGATCGTCCATTATGTCCTGCCAGGGTTTTACGTAAGTGGCATTTGGAAAGATGATTTTTTTTCGTGACATAATCTTTCGCGCGCAGACGACGAGAGCACAGGTGATTCACCGGGCACACGGCGCCGGTGCGGGTTCGCCGGGTGTGAATTTCGGACGGCGCAGATGGCGTGAGTGGAAAGTTTGCGAACGCAGTGAAAGCCTTTCTGTCAATCAACATTTTTGGACTTTTGTCTAAAACATGGAACGTTTCTAGACCGGAATTTTGATCTCACGGCAACAAGGTTTGATTCTCTAGCGGCGTGAGGTCTTTCTGCACGACCGCGCTCTTATTTCCCGCCGCCAACTGCCAACGCACACAGTTGAACACTGCTCCTAGTGGCAGAAAGGAAGAATGCATGTAGAAAACTAGTTTTCATACAAAAGCCGTAGCTCTAGTCGACAAATTAGAGAAAAAAATTGAAATTCTTGCTTGACTGAAGACACGAGGGGGACACAAGGGGGACACAAGAGGGCGTGGTAGAGGTAGAAGCTCTCAACGTTCAGAATCTTGTACAAAAACGGCATCTTCGTAAGTGAAAACTGAAAATGCAGATTTGATCGTCCGTTCGATCCCAAAGCTCCAGCGAACTCACTTCTCCGTTTGGCTGTGGTCAATATAAATCCTCATAATCCGAATAATAAATCAATTAAATGGCTAAATGTCTACAGCACTCACAAATAGGGCTGTGCCAAAATATCGATATATCACGATACTTAATTTGGTGATACAGTATCGATATCGTGGGCTGCTGTATCGATATATATCAAGTCATTCTTGGTATAATTTCGCAAATTATTTTGTTTCTGCGCTATTTTTTTGCTTGTTTGAAGAAAGGAAACTAGAATATTATGAGCGATATATCGATTATTGCATATATCGTAAAATTGTGATATTGTCGTATCGTGAGCTGCGTATCGTATGGAATCGTGAGGGAGACAGTGATTCCCAGCCCTACCCACAAACGTAATTTATTTCTATATTTTGTGATTGTAGACGGTCTGAGACTGAGATTCTGAAGATCCAGTTCTACAGTTTTTTGATAACTTAATTTTTAAGAAAAAAAAAAAACACAAAAATACATCAAACAAATGCATCAATAATCAAATGACTTTAGCAAAAAAAAAAAAAATAATAATCATGAAATAAAAAATATAAAGACATTAAAATGATGTTTTTTTTATTTCATTTTCAACACAAATAAATCAGTCATTTTACACAACTACATACGTGTCCTGAGGTAAACTAAGCAGCAGGTCACGTTGAGCTGGTCTTCTCGCGCCTCCATCACCCTAGACACTTCCCTCAGCGCCCTCACTTCAGCGTGACTTGTTTCGGGGCGGCGTGACGCTCCGTTTCCACCGGCATCCTCGTGTTTGTGTTTGGAGTGTGAGCGTGTGAGCGTATCTCCAGACCGACCAGTCCTTTCCTGCAAAACACGCCTCGTCCGACACGCACAAGCATGACGCACCGCACACGTCTCATGTCCCCTTTGTGGCATTTTTATTTTATTAAAAGTGATGATTACACAATTTAGTCTAAATAAAACGCGATTGACGGTTGAAGTAGTCGACATGAAGCTCATTAAAAACAAAACGTTGGCAGAATAAAGTCGTAATATTCAGACATAACGTGTTCTGAGATGTTCTGGTTTTATTCTGTGAGGTTGAAGAGGGAAACATGAGCCGCTTAGGACACAATGAGCAGAAAGTGATCGCTCTGTTTTGAGGTAAAAGTGTCTGAAATTGTCCTTGTTCAAAGAGTTAAGAAATGAATCTGTGCACGAGATGAGACGGTTTTCACACACACTTCACAGAAAACACTGTCCGAGCTCGTCAGTGCGTTCCCTTTGTACTGGTCACTATTGGACTGATTTGACTGCAATTATTTGAGTATTCGACTGGTCAGCGATACATATTTGGATTATTCGACTTTATGATGTATATCGAGAATAAAAATAACGATTTAAATGTGATGTGAAAATATTTATGAACCAATTGTGATTTATTGATTCTGGATTTTTTTTTTCTTGACCTTTTGATTTAATAATGTCGCTTTCTTTGTTTAAAAATAAATAAATACAAATATTTGTTTTAATGTGTTTTAGAGTCTGTATTGTTCAGTTAATGATTAATTTTCATAATTAATTAGTCACATTTAATCGTTGTATTTGACTCAATATTGTATTGACTGTGACAGCTTTTGTTCGAGGAGATGTAAAGCCGCTCAGAGCGATCGCGTTGGAGAAAGTGTGTTAGTTTCATCGTGGCTCAGGGGTCTCGAGCGTAGACTAAACCTTTGAAAGTGTGGTAGTTTCATCGTGGCTCAGGGATCTCGAACGCAGACTTAACCTTTGAAAGTGTGGTAGTTTCATCGTGGCTCAGGGATCTCGAACGCAGACTTAACCTTTGAAAGTGTGGTAGTTTCATCGTGGCTCAGGGGTCTCGAACGCAGACTTAACCTTTGAAAGTGTGGTAGTTTCATCGTGGCTCAGGGGTCTCGAGCGTAGACTAAACCTTTGAAAGTGTGGTAGTTTCATCGTGGCTCAGGGGTCTCGAGCGTAGACTAAACCTTTGAAAGTTTGGTAGTTTCTTTGCGGCTCAGGGGTCTCGAGCGTAACCTTTGAAAGTGTGATAATTTCATCGTTGCTCAGGGGTCTCGAGCGTAACCTTTGAAAGTGTGATAATTTCATCGTTGCTCAGGGGTCTCGAGCGTAACCTTTGAGTGTGTGATAATTTCATCGTGGCTCAGGGGTCTCGAGCGCAGACTAAACCTTTGAAAGTGTGATAATTTCATCGTTGCTCAGGGGTCTCGAGCGTAACCTTTGAGTGTGTGATAATTTCATCGTGGCTCAGGGGTCTCGAGCGTAGACTAAACCTTTGATTGTCTCTGCGGTGTTTGGATCACGTTAAATCCTGTCTGGAGTCGCCTTGATACCTGTCACAGCGACGTATTGCTACAGAAAAGTGACAAACGGTAGCACTAAAACTACTCTAAGATCAATAACTAAAGTAAAATGATCCCAGTGTATGTGCGATTTTCTTTAAAAACATGTGCTGCGATGAATAAATGGCAGAATTAATCTTTTTAGTTCTTGGTTTGTTTCCGTAACGAGTCATTAAAGTGACTTATTTGACTTTCTGCGTCTCAAATCTTATTACATGACACAATTTTTTTTTAATTATTTATTGAGCAATTAGTTGATATAGTGATTATTGTGACGGGCCAAAGCAGAAAGATGTGATGCTTCCTTTTGCTGCTCAAAATGTTACAATAAATAGTTAGGCCCGAGCCCCAGCAGGGCGGAGGGCCTATTGCTCCCGCAACGCTGCCGAACATGCGCACCCTGGCAAGTACAATGAACTAGCCCATGCCGAAGGCATGGATCATGCATACTTACTCCTGCTATGACAGAAATAGTCAACAATTAGTGAATGGGCTACGCCCATTCACTCATTCTTGACAACAGCAGCGCGAAGGCTGCATTCCTCCAAAAACCCTCCTGGCATCGTCCCGTACGCGAAAATCCATGCCGCAGGCTTGGGCCATGCTTGTATCTGCTCAAATCAATTAAAATCTATGGGGAGTGGGCGGGGCATCCCGACGGAATAGGGAGTGACGAGCGGGTCATGATGATTCCACCCCATGACGGCATGGGGAAGGCTTAGAGCTTTCAAACGATGTATAATTTGTTGTTATAGTGGAAACGGCTATATTGTTTTTGCTAAAAATATTATTATTATTATTATTATTAGGCCCGAGCCCCAGCAGGGCGGAGGGCCTATTGCTCCCGCAACGCTGCCGAAGGCAGCGTTGCAACTGTCTGACCAAACATGCGGGCGCAGCCCGCATGTTTGGTGCCCCGTCGCCCCTGGCAAGTACAGTGAACTAGCCCATGCCGAAGGCATGGATCATGCATACTTACTCCTGCTATGACAGAAATAGTCAACAATTTGTGAATGGGCGTAGCCCATTCACAAATTGTTGACAACAGCAGCGCGAAGCGCTGCATTCCTCCAAAAACCCTCCTGGCATCGTCCTGTACGCGAGAATCCATGCCGCAGGCATGGGCCATGCTTGTATCTGCTCAAATCAATGGAAGTCTATGGGGAGTGGGCGGGGCATCCCGACGGAATGGGGAGTGACGAGCGCGTAAGCGCTCGTAATGATGATTCCACCCCATGGCGGCATGGGGAAGGCTTAGAGCTTTCAAACGATGTATAATTTGTTGTTATAGTGGAAACGGCTATATTGTTTTTGCTAAAAATATTATTATTTTTATTTTTCTTGTTCTTCTGCTTTTTGAGCTCTAATTTGACCCCCTGAACATGCTCAAAAACTCACCAAACTTTGCCCAAAATTCAGAATCGGCGAAAAATTTGATTTTTTCTGGGCCATTTTTTTTTTCATTAAAAAATAGCGCGACAGCGCCACCGACAAAAGTCAAAATACATTGCGCCTATGGGAGACGCCCCGAGGTCAACTTTGTCGTAAAGCTACGAAATTCGGGACACGCATTCCTCTCGTGAGGACAAAAAAAAAATATTATTGTGGCCACGCCCCCAGACTTACCCTATGGCCGCCATCTTCCTTTGAAAATGAAAACAAGCTGAGTTAGCCATTTTGTTTACGTCAAACTTTGACGAACTCCTCCTAGGGCGTTTTGCCCACCGACTTCAAAATCGGCGTACGTCCTCTGGACAAGTGGGACATCTAAAGTTATCCAATTTTTTGAGATACCTTTTACGGTCTGTGTGCGGCGCAGCCGCAAAGTTGGACAACTTATTTTGGAATATTGCAGATCTAAAAATTGTTCCCATTTGATCAAAACCAGTCCGATTAGGACCAAATTTGAATCAGTTGTTAAACTTTCTAGTTTGGACCAGTTTAGGCTGACAAAATTGAAATGGGCGCGATAGCGCCCCCTACAGAGTGACCTTTAAATTAACATTGAAGGTCAAAAATTAGTTTTACCAAAATTGTCTAAACTTTACCCAAAATTCTACTTTGCCGTCCCAATCACAAAAGCCAATCACAAAAATGCCTAATTTTTTACGGCGTAGTCGTAGCGATGACAGAAACCTCCCATGTTATCCCTATGGGAAAACCACAAAATCTCTCAAATTACCACATTTTTATGTTTTACACTTTAACGAAGTCCTCCTAGTGCGTTTTGCCCACCAACCTCAAAATTGGTGTACGTCCTCTAGACAAGTGGGGCATCTAAAGTTATCCAAATTTTAAGGATAACTTTTACGGTCTCTGTGCGACGGAGCCGCAAACGTTTCCCAGAATTCTGACTATTTGGCCTTCAGAGTGGTCTATAAACAATAGAGTTTTTCCAAATGACATGATATTTTGAACAAAATTCTAATTTGCCATCCTGATCATAAAAGTATGAGAGCCAAAGTCATATTTTGTACGGCGTAACCGTAGCGTTGACAGAAACATCCCATGTTATCCTTATGGGAAAATCGTAGAATCGCTCAAATCACCACATTTTTACGCTTCACACTTTAATGAACTCCTCCTAGGGCGATTGTCCGATCAAGTTCATATTTGGAGAATATCATCTACACAAGCGGGGCATCAAAACTTATCCATATTTTGATTCTAAGTGCTACGGTCTCTGTGTGGCGGACCCGCAAATATATGTCAGAAATGGGAAAACAGCGAAATCTCTAAAATGACCACATTTTTACGCTTCACACTTTAACGAACTCCTCCTAGGGCGATTGCCCGATCAAGCTCATATTTGGGGAAAATCATCTACACAAACGGGGCATCAAAAGTTAGTCATATTTTGATTTTAAGTGGTACGGTCTCTGTGCCGTGGAGCTGCAAATATACTGTCACAAATGGGAAAAACGCCAAATCCTTGAAATGTTCACATTTACGCTTCACACTTTAACAAACTCCTCCGTGGGCAATAGCTCGATCAAGCTTTACTTTGGGAAATATCATTTACACAAGCGCGGCATCAAAAGTTATCCATATTTTTATTCCAAGTGCTAAGGTCTCTGTGCGGCGGCGCAGCAAATTTGACTGACACTTGTGTTGATTTGCACTGGATTGGCCATGTCCAATGTGTCCCCGTCTGTCAAGTTCTTTTTTAATTCAACACACAATAAGGGCGCCATCTTTATCAAGTCGAAAGCGCAGAGTCGGAAGGCCGGCGGCCCGCGAGGGCCGTTGGATGCCGCTTGCGGCTTTAATTTTTCTTGTTCTTCATCGCTTTGAACTCTAATTTGACCCCCTGAACATGCTCAAAAACTCACCAAACTTTGCCCAAAATTCAGAATCGGCGAAAAAAATTTTTTTTTCTGGGCCATTTTTCTTTTCGTTAAAAAATGGCGCGACTGCGCCACCGACAAAAGTCAAAATACATTGCGCCTATGGGAGTCGCCCCGAGGTCAACTTTGTCGTAGAGCTACGAAATTCGGAACACGCATTCCTCTTGTGAGGAAAAAAAACAAATATCATTGTGGCCATGCCCCCAGACTTACCCTATGGCCGCCATCTTCCTTTGAAAATGAAAACACGCTAAGTTAGCCATTTTGTTCACGTCAAACTTTGACGAACTCCTCCTAGGGCGTTTTGCCCACTGACTTCAAAATCGGCGTACATCCTCTGGACAAGTGGGGCATCTAAAGTTATCCAAATTTTTGGTATACCTTTTACGGTCTACGTGCGGCGCAGCCACAAAGTTGGACAACTTATTTTGGGATATTGCTAATCTAAAAATTGCTCCCATTTGATCAAAACGAGTCCGATTTGGACCAAATTTGAATCAGTTGTTAAACTATCCAGTTTGGACCAGTTTAGGGTGACAAAATTGAAATGGCCGCGATGGCGCCCCCTACAGAGTGACCTTTGAATTAACATTGAAGGTCAAAAATTAGTTTTCCCAAAATGTTCTAAACTTTACCTAAAATTCTATTTGGCCATCCCGATCAAAAAAGCCAATGAGACAAATGCCTTAATTTTTGCGGCGTAGTCGTAGCGATGACAGAAACCTCCCATGTTATCCCTATGGGAAAACTGCAAAATCTCTCAAATTACCACATTTTTATGTTTTACACTTTAACAAACTCCTCCTAGTGCGTTTTGCCCACCAACTTCTAAATCGGTGTACGTCCTCTAGACAAGTGGGGCATCTAAAGTTATCCAAATTTTAAGGATAACTTTTACGGTTTCTGTGCGACGGAGCCGCAAACGTTTCCCAGAATTCTGAATATTTGGCCTTCAGAGTGGCCTATAAACAATAGAGTTTTTCCAAATGACATGATATTTTGAACAAAATTCTAATTTGCCATCCTGATCATAAAAGTATGAGAGCCAAAGTCATATTTTGTACGGTGTAACCGTAGCGATGACAGAAACATCCCATGTTATCCTTATGGGAAAATTGCAGAATCGCTCAAATCACCACATTTTTACGCTTCACACTTTAAGGAACTCCTCCTAGGGCGATTGTCCGATCAAGTTCATATTTGGGGAAAATCATCTACACAAGCGGGGCATCAAAAGTTATCCATATTTTGATTCTAAGTGCTACGGTCTTTGTGTGGCGGACCCGCAAATATATGTCACAAATGGGAAAACAGCGAAATCTCTAAAATGACCACATTTTTACGCTTCACACTTTAACGAACTCCTCCTAGGGCAATTGGCCGATCAAGCTCATATTTGGGGAAAATCATCTACACAAACGGGGCATCAAAAGTCAGTCATATTTTGATTTTAAGTGCTACGGTCTCTGTGCCGTGGAGCTGCAAACATACTGTCACAAATGGGAAAACGCCAAATCTTTGAAATGTTCACATTTACGCTTCACACTTTAACAAACTCCTCCGTGGGCAATAGCTCGATCAAGCTTTACTTTGGGAAATATCATCTACACAAGCGGGGCATCAAAAGTTATCCATATTTTTATTCCAAGTGTCACGGTCTCTGTGCGCTGGAGCTGCACATTTGACCGACATTTGTGTTCATTTGCACTGGTTGTCCACATGTCCAATGTGTCGCTGTCTTAGTTCTTAGATAATTGCGTTAGCGCCATCTCTGTAAAATGCAGAGAGCAGAGTCGGAAGGCCGGCGGCCCGCAAGGGCCGTTGGATGCCGCTTGCGGCTTTAATTTTTCTTGTTCTACTTCAGCGATTTGATCTCTAATTTGACCCCCTGAACATGCTCAAAAACTCACCAAACTTTGCCCAAAATTCAGAATCGGCGAAAAATTTTATTTTTTCTGGGCCATTTTTTTTTCCGTTAAAAAATGGCGCGACAGCGCCACCGACAAAAGTCAAAATACATTGCGCCTATGGGAGACGCCCCGAGGTCAACTTTGGCGTAAAGCTACGAAATTCGGGACACGGATTCCTCTCGTGAGGACAAAAAAAAAAATATTGTGGCCACGCCCCCAGACTTACCCTATGGCCGCCATCTTCCTTTGAAAATGAAAACGCGCTGTGTTAGCCATTTTGTTCATGTCAAACTTTGACGAACTCCTCCTAGGGCGTTTTGCCCACCGACTTCAAAATCGGCGTACGTTCTCTGGACAAGTGGGGCATCTAAAGTTATCCAATTTTTTGAGATACCTTTTACGGTCTGTGTGCGGCGCAGCCGCAAAGTTGGACAACTTATTTTGGAATATTGCAGGTCTAAAAATTGCTCCCATTTGATCAAAACCAGTCCGATTAGGACCAAATTTGAATCAGTTGTTAAACTTTCTAGTTTGGACCAGTTTAGGCTGACAAAATTGAAATGGCCGCGATAGCGCCCCCTACAGAGTGACCTTTAAATTAACATTGAAGGTCAAAAATTAGTTTTACCAAAATTGTCTAAACTTTACCCAAAATTCTATTTTGCCGTCCCGATCACAAAAGCCAATCACAAAAATGCCTAAATTTTTACGGCGTAGTCGTAGCGATGACAGAAACCTCCCATGTTATCCCTATGGGAAAACCACAAAATCTCTCAAATTACCACATTTTTATAGTGCATTTTGCCCACCAACCTCAAAATCAGTGTACCTCCTCTAGACAAGTGGGGCATCTAAAGTTATCCAAATTTTAAGGATAACTTTTACGGTCTCTGTGCGACGGAGCCGCAAACGTTTCCCAGAATTCTGACTATTTGGCCTTCAGAGTGGCCTATAAACAATAGTTTTTCCAAATGACATGACATTTTGCACTAAATTCTAATTTGCCATCCTGATCATAAAAGTATGAGAGCCAAAGTCATATTTTGTACGGCGTAACCGTAGCGATGACAGAAACATCCCATGTTATCCTTATGGGAAAATCGTAGAATCGCTCAAATCACCACATTTTTACGCTTCACACTTTAACGAACTCCTCCTAGGCCGATTGCCCGATCAAGCTCATATTTGGGGAAAATCATCTACACAAGCGGGGCATCAAAAATTGGCATATTTTGATATTAAGTGGTACGGTCTCTGCCGTGGAGCTGCAAATATACTGTCACAAATGGGAAAACGCCAAATCTTTGAAATGTTCACATTTACGCTTCACACTAACAAACTCCTCCGTGGGCAATAGCTCGATCAAGCTTTACTTTGGGAAATATCATCTACACAAGCGGGGCATCAAAAGTTATCCATATTTATATTCCAAGTGCTACGGTCTCTGTTCGGCGGAGCAGCAAATTTGACTGACACTTGTGTATCATTTGCACTGGATTGGCCATGTCCAATGTGTCTTCGTCTGTCAAGTTCTTTTTTAATTCAACACAATAAGGGCGCCATCTTTATCAAGTCGAAAGCGCAGAGTCGGAAGGCCGGCGGCCCGTGAGGGCCGTTGGATGCCGCTTGCGGCTTTAATTTTCTTTTGCAGCCTTTAGGGATGCCATTGTAGTCATTTTTAGTCAAGATTTAGTGAATCATTATTTTTGTTTTACTCTAGATTTTCTTTCCTCCTCCAGAGATCGAACTCTGCTCCAAACACACTTTTATCGACCTCACAGTGAAAAAGCTGATTATTCAAGCTTAGCAGTGATTGAATATCGATCTTTTATTAAAATTTGATTAATCCAACAGCTCTAGTATCGTCTCAGTTCTGTTAAATGAGACGCTGTAGAAGTAACTGCGTCATAAGGCGCTGGTACAGCTGGCAGCCCGGTGTAAACGCTCTCTCTTCTTTCTCACACTTATTGTGCTTTATCTCCTATATTTTGTAAATATAGTTAGTATATTTTTTCTATTTTACTGTACGATAGGGACACGCGCTGGAATAGTTTTTTAATTCAACTGTTTTTGACTTTTTTCGGCTGGATTTGAGCGTTTTTCGTTGTTCGTTGTGTTGTTGTGACGTGAGCTAGCTCCGAGCGAGCCCACCAGCCCCCCCCCGCGCCCTCCGGCCGCGCTAAAGTACGGCGTGTCGTCGGTACACGTTTATATACACGTTTATATGAAAGAGGAACTTCACGAACGATCGGGACACGCACTGGAATCGCTTTAAATTAACTTGTTTTGACTTTATTCGGCTGGATTGAGTGTTTTCGTCGTGTCGTTGCGATGTGTCGTGGCTCTGAGTCCCCCGGCTCCGCCCCCGCCCCCCGGCTCCGGCCCCGCCCCCCGGCTCCGGCCCCGCCCCCCGGCTCCGGCCCCGCCCCCCGGCCGGCGCCGTACCGTGTTTCCACAAAGGAGGAACTCATGAAACTGCGGAGAACAGTCGTCTTACCCGGAGATCGTCACGTTATCCCGTCGCAATACTGACCTAACCTAATACTGATGTGCAATTCTGTCGTATGTGCAATTACTGTGAAATTCATGTGCAATCTATGTGCTGTCGTGACACATATTCATGTGCAATTACTGTCGGGATCACATGCAATGGTATTTATTTATTTATTTGTCTATGGGAGTTTTTATTTATTTATAGGAGATCTTCTACTGAAAGTGTTTTTCAGACTTCCTATAAGTGATCTGTTCTTCTGTATCTACCTCTGTATCTACCTGCGTTGCACCAATGAAATTTCCCCATGTGGGACAATAAAGGAATATCTTATCTTATCTTATCTTAAGTCAGATGCATTTTGAGCTGAATTCTGCTCCGCTCACGTCTCTTATCAGCTCCTCATGACGCTTTATGGAGTAAAAACGGTGCTTTAATAATGTTTTGCCTCCTCCTGCCTCCACATCCCCTGAAGCAGTTTGTCAGACACTTTATTTCATTTCAAACTCACACTCTGGCGGCTTATTTAATGAATAATTATTTTTGTTTTACTCTAGATTTAGATTTTATTCATTTATGTTTATTTTTTATTATTTGCAAAAATGTTCGTACTTTTTAAAAATAGTTTGTATCTACTTTTAATCATAGTTTTGGTTGATGAAAATGCATATACTTTTAATATACTGTCTTTTCCGGATTATAAGTCACACTTTTTTCATAGTTTTGACTTCTACTAATATACCTATACTTACTGTATACTTATACTCCGAAGCGACTTATATGTGATAATATTTGTTCTTTTCACACTTGCAACCGCATTTCATCCTCCAGTGCGACTTATATGTGTTTTTTTCTTCTCTATTATGCATTTTGTGGCTGGTGCGACTTGTGCGCCGGAAAATACGGTATTTTTTTCCTCAACAGAAATATGACATTGACGAAAACTATGACAAAAATATCTTAGTTGACTTAATAAATAAAATAAATGTAAAAAAAAAAACGTAAATAAAAAAGAAAAATAACAAATAAAATCAATGGGTTAGGTTAGGTTAACATATAAACAACCACGTTCTGAAATGTATGCATTCTTCAAATATTTGTTTTGCAGTTTATATTTCAATCTTCTGTTAAATGTTTCCGTTCCTGGAGTGTCCAACCAACTCCTCATTTGAAAACATAAATTGTTAATCTAATCACAATCACAATACTTCCCCCAAAATCCTACAGACTTAAACTGACTTTGTGTTGTATAAAAGTATGCAAATATCTGAGTAACTTGGCTTTAAATCTCGTTCTTGTTTGGCATTTGTAATCTTATTGTCTGCTCTTGAACGGTCTTGTCATTATTCTGTATAATCTCTGCTAATCCTCAATCGGTCAAAAGTTAATACTTAATTGTCCCTGTTTAGTAGTTTGTCCTGCATTTGACCCGCACTTCGGTGCTGCCGGGTCAGTATTTCAGGAGCAGAATGCAGATGTTCAGCAGGTTCACGAGCTGCAGGAGTGACTGACCGAAGCATGTTTCTGTTTCCAAGGACATTTTTAAATTAATTTATGCAAAACAGAAACAGCAGAAGTCAAGTAAAGAAAATGTATCAAATAAACTGTAGAGAAAAGATACATCTGTAAAGCACATGAGAAAATTACCTATTTGCTTATTTTTAAATTATTTATTTTGTATTTTTAATTTTATCTTTATTTTTACTCTCTGGTCCTGTGTCCATTCTGTGTTTTGAGCGGTTAACTTTAAAAAAAAATCCCCAAAATAAATTAAAAATATATTAAAAATAAATTAAAAATATATTAGAAATAAATTAAAAATAAATAAAATTGAAAAGAATAAAAAATGAAAAAAAATACAGAATACAGAACTAAGATTTTAGCAAAAAAAAAAGAAATGAGTTAAAAAAAAAATCTAAAATAAAAGCATTTATTTCATGACATGATATTTTTGTCTCATTAAAAACAGATTAAAATGTCCCTGAACATAAACAAAACATATACAAACATTTATCAGTCCAATTCTTTCCTCCTCCAGGGATCGAACACTGCTCCAAACACACTTTTACCAACCTCCAAAAAACTGATTATTCAAGCTTAGCAGTGATTGATCTTTTATTAAAATTTGATTAATCCAACAGCTCTAGTATCGTCTCAGTTCTGTTAAATGAGACGCTGTAGAAGTAACTGCATAAGTCAGATGCATTTTGAGCTGAATTCTGCTCCGCTCACGTCTCTTATCAGCTCCTCATGACGCTTTATGGAGTAAAAACGGTGCTTTAATAACGTTTTGCCTCCTCCTGCCTCCACATCCCCTGAAGCAGTTTGTCAGACACTTTATTTCATTTCAAACTCACTCTCTGGCGGCTAATATCTCCCTTCATTAATCATGAAATGGCGGCGTTGGACAGATGACAGTGCAGTACCACTTACGTGCTTAATTGACCACATTTGGGCGCACGCCATTAGAACATTAAACTTTCAAACATGTTGCCCACAATGGAGAGCCGTGTCTAATGGTGGATGTGGCTCATGCAGAGAAAGCACCACAAAAAAACATGAAAGCTGTGATGGAGAAAAGCTTTTGCTCTCGCATTATCAGCCACATTCAGTCCAAAACGTGGAAAACATCCAGAAACACGCTTTTGTGGTTTAGTGCTTGCTCTGTAAATGATTCACTTTGACACAGATTATTTAACTTACTTCATAATATGGCTGAATGGTTTTAAAATGTAACGTTGACTCCTAGATTTGAAATAATGTACCTTAAAAAGGGTTTACATTGTCTTTATAAACAGGTAAACAATGTATATCTATCTTTATGTAGAGATAAAATGTTGTAACACATTTATTTTACATCAGAATTTCATTTCCCTGTTCAAAATAACGTAGACTTTTTTGGGGGTAATATTTAAGGTTTAAGGAAATGTTTGATATTTCATAGATTTAAAAATTAACGAAAAAAAGAAAAGAAGGAAAAAAAGTATATATAATACATTTCTAAAAAAAATAATTTAAAAAAGAATACAAAAAATTATAAAAACAAAAACACTTTTTTATTGTTAAATGTATAGAAACAAAAAAAGAAATAGGGAAAAAGGATAAAGGGAAAAACAGAAGTTATCCGTGAAAGCTACGGCACAGGATGGTCAACGTAAAAGTCCCATTTAGTCCATGTTCAGATTAAGTCCCAATGTCATTTTTTCCATTTGTCAATTGTCTGTTACTATTATGTCATGATATCAATTTTTTGTGTCACAATTACTATGAGAAATAACGTAACCATTTAACGATTATTGGCATTTCTGACACAAAACAACAATAAAATGCTTACTTTTCTCACATTGATCACAGTTCCTCTTTAGTTTGTGACCAGCTTCATCAAATTCAACTTCCTGAATGATACGGAAAAGTCAATAAATTGATAATACATTTATAATTGTGTAAGTTAAAATAAACAGTATAGATTAAACTGAAATGAAGTACTTCTGCTTCTAAAATGGTCATAATTATTATTTTTCAGTTAGCACTATTACATTCTGACCTGAATAATCACGATTATCAATTAACTGAATAACCTTTACAATTCCTAGTTACCGCTTAGTTTGAATTGAATTAAACTTTTACACATGTGTCTGTTTTTATCTACCCATGGCTACTGTTATATGTGACAGTTGTATAAGTATGAATCGAGGCTTGTCCAAGCTGCTCACTCAGGATGAATATGGTACGAGTTTAAGTAATGTAGATGTTTCTTTGTTGCATTTATTTCTGTCCCCGGCGCTGTAAAACTGGTCTGAAGCGGCGGCGTGTCCATCCGTCATGAGCCGCTTCCCGCTGAGCGCATTCTGTGCTCGGTTTATAATAGAAACACAAACAAGTGATTGTCTTTCAGTGCAGCTCATTTCACCCGGGACTCGCTTTGTGAAAACTGTTTGTATTTTACTCATCGTCGGCAGTCGAGATGTGTTCAATAATCTGAGCGTGGATAGAAACCAACTAAATCTGTTCAGAGAAATGCATTTATAAGTCGCACCAGCCAAATAAATGCATACTAGAGAAGAAAAATACACATATAAGTTGCACTGGAGTATAAGTAAATGCAATTTTAAAATAATGGATGGATGGGAAAAAAAAATGGATGGATGGAACAGATGAGAGAACATGGTGAATAGGTGTACGTATGCTAACGCTAACACCTTCAGCTACATGACGCACAGACAGAACTGTGGTAAGTGTCTGGTATGTTAACGTAACATATGAACAGTTATTCAGATAACTATAGCATAAAGAACATGCTAACAAGTTTACCAAAGCATCAGTTTTACCCCAAATCACTAAATCCATTGAATTCTTCTTTCTCTGTGTCACTTCTAAACAACTCCACAAACTCCAGAGGAAGAGGAAGTGCAGATTCTTCTTCTGCGTCGCTTAGAGCCTAGAGCGCCCTCTTGTGGTTGGCATGTGAAAATAACGAATAATATCACATACAAGTCGCTCTGAAGTATAAGTCGCACCCCGGCCAAAACTATGACTTATAGTCTGGAAAATACAGTATTTTCAGTTTCAGTTTTCATTTCATTTAGTAAAAATAACATCTATTGAAGGCATATTTCTGACGGACTGGGACGTTTCTGCTCTGAACTCAAGTGTTTCCCACGAGCTCAGACTGAAACACATCCAGAAAGCGCTCTCTGCCTGTGGGAATCCCAAACGGACCTTCAGCAGATCTAAGAAAATGGACGACGGAGAATCAAACAGTTCCTTGCACGGCTGGAGTCTCTGAGACGCTCAAACAGGTTTTTTGACAACGTTACATCACGCTCTGTTTCAAACCAAAGCCAAAAAAACTGTTCATCCCAAGAACACAACTCTGGGGCACAAACAAAGCAGTGGAAGCGACACGGGTGAAACCGAACGGCCGCTGCACAAGAGAATAGACGACATATTCACAAGAGCAGCAAACTGACCACGCCTTTGAGGGCAGCGAAGTCCAGGTCCCGGCAAAGGAGAAGAAGTGGTTTGAGAAGCTTTGTTTGTTGGGAAGGACCTCCTCAGACCGAAACAAAGGAAACAGTTCACAGGATTCGGGCGTAAGGATTTTGTCGTTAAAGGAATATAGCGGTGCAAAGTTTGAATGGTGAACGGTCCTGACAAAATCCTTCGAATCAGGAAGGAATCATTTACTTGAAACCCACGGACAGGGCTAATCTGTAGACCGTATATAGGACTGGACGTAGCCCGGTCGCTAGCTGTCGCGGTCCAAACAGGAAGTGTGGGCGGTGGTGAATCGGCACATTGGGGTTCGGTTCCCTTTCTCTTTCTACTGAAACGTCTCTGCGCCTCTTTCACTGTGACTGTCAGACTCGTTGCTCCGGCCGTAAAAAGGTCATTTAAAAAGCCCTCGACGATCCTGGCGTTTTTATTAATTCGCTACCGTCTTTGTACGTCGAGATACGAACCGTGATAACTGTCGCTCGACCGTTCCGCGCTCCGAATCCGTCCGTTTGCAAACGCCGCACCGCGCTATACGTTCTACACGTTCTACACATTTTGCTCCGTCTTTTGTCCTCCGATCGAGCGCGTGAAAATCGTGCAATCATGTGAACGCGACCCGAGCGATTCCTCCCCGGCCTCCTGATAGATTTCGCGGGGAGGCCGGCGTTGCCATGGCGAACGTCACCACAGCTAATACCGACGATGTGGCGGCTTCTAGTCAGTATGTAATATGTTTAAGTCATTTGTTTTGTGTTTTGTGTCGGGCCGAGCGGAGCTTTTAACGGGGCGGGGACGGCGTCGTTGTCTAGCGTGTCGCGTATCGGGAGATTTAATTTAATGATTGTTCGCCACGTTTGTCCTTCATTATGCGACCAGCTTTATGAATACAAACGTTCTGAGCGATAAGGTTCATGTTCGTTAGCACTTTACATCTAGTTTTATTGTTACTGAACTCCTTTTGTTTTCTATGTTATCCATTAATCTGTTTGTGTTTGTGTAGTTCCTGTGTTTGTATGTTGTGTTTCACAAGAGAGTTTAAAGACAATCGGATATTATTCATGGCAAATCAATACAATTAACCCAATGGCAAAAAAATATATATAAAAAATGGGAAAGAGGGTATTTTTGTTTTGACTGATGAGAATATGTGTACATCTACCAGGAGGTCACAATATTGGAGGTAATGCTGTTGGAGAGGTGTGACAGGTTCTTTCTGCTGTTGGAGAAACTGTGGTTGCTGGGAAGTGGGGAATTTCCATATGTTTTGGGACCGTCCTGTTGCTTAGAAATGTTGTCTCCATCCATACATACTATCAATGGACATATTTGTTTACTCTCATGCTATTGTTTTTTGTTATGTGTTTCATATATATATAGATTTATTTATTTTTAAATGCTGAACATAAATAAAAATAAGATAAAACGAGATTGCCCAAACTGTAAGAAAAAAAAAAGTATACAAATAATTTAGAGTAAAAAATTATACAAGCAGTTGATACAAAAACAACATAAAAAAAACAAGTATGTAGATAATTTACATTGAAAATTATACAATAAGTTGATACAATTTTTTTCCCCTTAAATCAAGTATATCAATAATTTAGAGTAAAAGATGATACAAAAATTAAAAAGTGATGTCGTAAACTTTCAACTAATGGTTTAAGGTGGCATTACAGCACTTTTGTGACTATTGTACAGATATTTCACATTTGTCTGTCAATTAAACCTGAACTAATACATTCAAAAACGTTTTTTGACATATTTTTGTTGAATTGACACAACATCGTCTGACTATCGTTATCGGGAAGCTCCAAAGAAGTATTGAGGTATCCGTACGACCACAGTAAAAACATGTGGTTTGGAGCAGAGTTCAGACTTTGCGTTGTTTATGTTCATGAAAATAATATTGAAAGAAATTCTCATACATTTTTAATAAGACAAAATGGAATAGAATCAAAAACCATGCTCAAGGAAAATAAAATTGAGCCCTTAATCCAGTGTCCGAACATCTGTATTTATCTTGCAGTAAAGAAGGTAGACGTGTACTTTTAACGCATAAAGGAGTCTCCCAGTAGTAGTAGTGGTAGTATTTGATATAATTGCAGTCGCAGAGTATCGCCGACTGGTTTGTATCATATCAAAAGCATCGTTAACAGTATTAGCAACACTGCCAGGAAATTACAGCTGTTCGGCCGTCGCGTAACGAGAATTGATGTCATAATTATCATCAATCGATCGAGAAGGACAATGCGACGTGCCCCTGTTCCACCGAGCTTCCGCCACCGAAGACGGAAAAGAAAAACACAAGCTTTTTATAGAAGAGGCCAATAATATCTGTCGCCGTGTTTGCCTCGAGGTCATAGCAGTGTGTTTGTGTGTGTGTTTGTGTACATGTCAACACAGATAAAGTGTTGTGTGTTGGGATTAGGTCCAAATGAAGCCTCGACGCCGCCTGCAGCCCGAGCGTGTAGTGTTCCTAAAACACCGCCGCGGTAATGACACGCCAGAAAACACTTTTAAAAAACACACAAAAACAGATTCTGCGACGACTATTTGTGTGGACGGAGTTAAAGGGCCTGTGTCTGATGATTTTTAACCCTTTGAAACTCAAGATAGCGGCTGGGTTTTAGTCGGTTAAACAGATTCTCTGTCAACTAAAGACATACCGTATTTTCCGGACTATAAGTCGCACCGGAGTATAAGTCGCACCAGCCAAAAAATGCATAATAGAGAAGAAAAAAACATATATAAGTTGCACTGGAGTATAAGTATATAAGAATAAATATAAGTATAAGTTGCACCCCGGCCAAAACTATGAAAAAAGGTGCGACATATAGTTCGGAAAATACGGTAAATGCTTTGTCGATCCGTCAGTCGACTAAAGGGGACAACGGCGCGAAACTGGCCAAAGCTCTCGAAACTCGTCTGTATTTGCGATCTGATCCAAACTGTATACTCGCTAGACGACAACTGCAGTATCTAGACAGAAAAGTACTGCGAAACCATGTATCTATATGTATCTATATGTGGAGGTGGAAAGTTAAAAACCAAACTTGAGAATATTCTCCATGGGAATAGAAACGTTTTTTTTTGCAATTCTTATGAATGTTAGAGGCAAAGTCAGAACATCTCCATGGAGACAAGCGGGCGGCAGCTCTCCCACGAGAAATGTTTCAAGTTTGTGGAGAAAACAAGCGACTTTACAGCAAGAGTGCATGTTTTTCAAGTTTTTTTCAGAACTTTAAAAACATTTATTCAAGATTTGTCAATGAAGTGTATTTGTTGGCAGAAAACGTTCACGGTTACAATAAAAATGTGAACAGAGGTTTAGCTCAAAGACTCGTCTCTAAAAGCGAGTCACTTTTACGTTTAGAATCCCAATTACACAAAATTTGTCACAACGAATAGTTAAATAGGTTGTGTTCATCGTATAGAATGCGATGTCATAATTTCTGATGCACATCCCCTAATGTCCTGCGCTTTCAGCCTAACCATAGCCATACAATACATAATTTAAATGTAACTTCTATGACCGATTTTGGATGATTGTGTCAGTGGCATGAATATTAACATTAATTGTTTGCTAATGTGACTTAGGTCAGGCTTTAAGATAGGATTTGAAAACACCCCGTCCACATCATTTTGTCCGGGGGTACAGGGGCTGACAAGGCAAAATACCGAGTAGCTTCGGCATTCTCAGGACCGGCTCAGCTGCCAATCAGAGCCAAGCACACAAATTCTGTCGACCAATCTGCGAGCAGCATGCAAATTTTCACTTGTAAACAGTAAACTGTAATGGCGAACAATTGTCAAACGCTTCCCGGCCCGATTTAATGGTAACTTTCCCTTTTTTTCTAAGATTTATTAATAAAATGGCCGTCCCTGCTCTCGAAAATGCTCGTCCACATTTTAAAATACCCCGTCCAAAGTACGGGAAGACGGGTCTCTATCTAAAAAACTGCTTTAGATACACTTATCCATCAACGTCTCTGATTGGATAACATTTTCTGTCCTTGTCAGTTGGTTGAGTTTGGTTCTCATCCAACAACACGGCTTTTAAACTGTTTCCTCACCTTTGTGTCTGGTGTTATTACATGTTTTATTTGTGTTGATTAATCCGCTTGTCTTTCACTGACCAAAGTCTGTTTCGTTGTTTGATTTTCTATTCCACTTCCTGCGGGTTGAATCAACATCTCTGTAAAGCCCTGCGAGGCGACCGCTGTTGTGATTTGGCCTCTGTAACAATAAATTGAATAACATTTTCCTGAACTTCCTGAAAAGAGGTAACACTTAGATACAGATGCACGTTCGGTCATAGCAACGAGAAACGCACAAGACGTCTAAAAATACACTCGGAAACAGGTCAAGCCGGGGCATGATTCTGGCTTTGGGTTCAGATCCTGGACGAGGCCACGGCAATAACCGGATAACCAAACATACAACGCAAAGTAACCTGTTCCGTGGACGTGAGGATACACTGGGAACGTCAGGCGAGGGCAGAACGTTTGTGTGAATGCATTATCAGGGTGTGTGGGAGGATTGTAAAGTGATGAAAGCGAAGAGACGTCGTGCACGGGCTGCCCAGCGTGCGGCGCCGGCACGAGCTACAAACTCCACCTGCCGCCAAACAAACACATAACCTCGACTGTAGATGATTTTAACAGCAAATTATCCTTAGACCTTGACGTATTTCAGTGTTGAATGTCATATTTTCACTTCTTAAACCACTTACTTGCTCCTAAAACTCACTAACTAGCAAAACAGTATCCAATGTACTGAGTTTCTCTTGCTTTTGCTTTCAGGATTCGACAACTGTGACCTCTGTGACCTTAACCGTCGACCCTAAAGGATACTTCCTGTATTGGACTGATCAGAACAAGGTAAGGCGTCAATACAGTCCAGCCAAATGTGGTCGATTTTGTGGCTATTGTATATACGTTCATCTAGTTGTATTTGTATGGAGTCCCAATGTGTTCCTCGTTCAGGCAAAGACGGCGACACTTTTGATTGTGATGGGACGATAAAAACTGGGTAATTACCGTGCGCCTCTGACGAGAAAGGGGAACAGACCTGTTTGCTTGGTAAACTTAAATTGCAGTGCGGTCGGTGGGCCCTGTCAAAAATAATTATAACTGTTACAAACCCTGGGGAGGTCGCAACTTTTTTCAGCTCTTGGTGCAGTCTCTAGTATTTTAAAAGTGTGTGCGTTGTCAGAGTTGGGGGCTGAGGTGCGTGCGGCGTGAACGATCAGTCAGTCAGTAATGAAGCGAGTGTGGACGTGTGACGTGGTGGAAGTCGGGGTTCCTGCGTCAGAGACCGGTTCTCCTGCTTTCAAGACCTCCAGGACAGACTAATACTCATCCGATGTAAAAATGAGTGCACATGAGACGTGGTGGGCTAGGGGCTTATGCAAGGGGCGCGCAACAAGAGCTTTTCAAGAGTGTTTTGTTGTGTCTTGGATGTATTGCTTTTCAAACAACCATGAGGGGAATATAGTTCTGAAATTGCAAGTAAATGTAAACGAACGCTAGCTACACAAGTGTTTACTACTTATCTACCACAGGTTTTCATGCTTCTTGGTAGAGGTTGCGGTTATAGCAAAAATGCATTATAATATTGCAGTTGTTGTTTTGAAGATAAACAATTAGAATGTATAAATTGTATTGTCTATGATTAAAACTCAAGCACAAGCAGAAATGTCTAGTGTAATCTACCAAATAAGGGTATAAAGTGATATTTCTCACTCAATACGATGGTCCATTCATGTTGTGTGTGATACTTAAATGTCAATCAAGACATTTGCAGGCACATTTTAGCACATTTTAGCACATTTCTTATGCATTGTTAAAATGTTGTTTGAATATTCTTGTGAAGATTACGCAAAATCTATATTGAGATGTTATTCCTTACTTCCCTACTTACATTGACTCACATTTATTTCCTGGAGACTGATCCTAACCTTAATAGTCACTACTAACATTGCCTAACACTAACCAAAACCCCAAGCTTGACCTATTTCAACCCTTATCTGAGCTTTAAATAATGATTTTATTGAAGAGACCTGATTTTTGTCCCTGCAACGGAGGCAAGTCCCCAAAAAGTGACTCTGCATCCAGATCGGACTCCGCACAATGTGATAAATACCCACTCGTGAACTAAACTATTCTCACGCACCCAAACGTATTACGGATATGAAAAGAAGATGAATTTCAAACAGAAATGCCACAGAATCCACAATTAAAGGTGGTATGGACGATTTTTTTCAGCAAATTTTGTATCATATTTCTTCGTGGCGTGGATTAATAATTTGTCCTGCCACGTATCAATCATAAAACGCACCTACCGCTCACCTGCAGCCGCGTCAGGCTCGTCCCCACGTTTCCGCGTGCCCAAGCGCATGGATCTATCATAATATAGTTCCCTCAGTGTACGGTACAAAATGAAGACGGAGAAAGACAGTTCGAGCTGACTCAGAAGTGGACAGAAATCTACGGGAGACGAGCGATGCGATGCGCTCCGTTGCGTTAATAAACAAACGCACGTGTGTGTTGTATCAGTCCGCACGGGGGAGGGGCATGTGCACTTCCGCCTGCGTTCTCAAATCGCCGAAAAATCGTCCAATCGTTTAAGCTAACTCTCCTTCCCGCCATGAGCCTCTTTGTTTATTTTGAAAGCGACCGATGCCGGTAATAAATTGAGACAAAGGAGTGTATATCTAGAACAAACAGCAGGATGTGGCGGCTTTCGCTTTTCAGATTGCGTATTGGATTCCTGCAGGATTGTTGTGTGTGTAAAAAAGACGATTGTGGCTCTCGGAGCGTCTGGTTTTAGTGCAGGAATTGCGTTTGAATCACCATGGAAACTACTGAATGTCTTCGGTCGCCTGCTCCTTTGATAATTATAGCTGTACGGCCGTTTTTTTTTTTTTTTCCAAGGAAGGAGCACAGGAGACGTTCGAGCGCATGAGTATTATGAGTATTTGAAGGTTGGATTTAAGATGAACCTTTTGTCAATATGGCCCAAAGCGCAAACACACAGAAAAGCCACTAATGTTTAACCTGGATATGTTTGGTGAGTGATGGATTCCACAAACGTTGTTGCCAAGTCTGCTGCTTTATAGCAACATTGGGCTTCTATTTTTTTTGTGAGTTTTTGTTGTTGAAATTTGCACATGTTTGAGAGTTGTGGGTAGTGTTTTTTGGTCATGAGAGGCACGTTAACGCTTTAACGCGATAAAAAGAGGTCCTTTCTGGCATTTTTGCAGTTCTGTTTCCCGTTAATAGACCCCATAACGAATGAAGTACAAGCTGTGAATGTTTTAAAGCCATAGTTGTTGTAAAATATGTTAAACAAGTTGCTTATTTCTTTGGTTTTATTTGAATGTGGCTCAGGTAGCTTGTTTTGGGCTTTCCCCCCTTTTTTTCCCTGGTAAAAATCTGGTAACCCTGTCCACGGATTAATTTCTATTGCTATTTTGTTGTTTTATTGAGGGTTTTTTTGGGTTGGGAATACTTAAATCTGGGTTGGGAATACTTAAATCTGGGTTGGGAATACTTGAATCTGGGTTGGGAATACTTGAATCTGGGTTGGGAATACTTAAATCTGTTTGTAATACTTGCAACTGTAGACACGCACTGGTAGAAATTGTAAATCCATCTAATTCCTCCATCAAACAAATGAATTAACGTGTCAGCAGGATTTAAAACACACATGCTGTTGAAAATAATAATGCAATACAAAAATTACACCTAGGTCTATTTTTGAAGATGATTATAACGGAATTTCCCAATTTGAGTTTTGTAGAATTTTACGACACGTGAAGACAACACTGCGTTTCTTGAATTAAAGGCACGGCTGAATATTTTGGCTCAGTGGCGCACAAACTTGGCCCTATCTCGTGTCCAGATAGGAGCGGCGTTGGGAAAGAGAGAGAAATCTGAACGGGCGCACCTGCCGAGTTCCACCTGACACCAGTGAAAGAACGTGCAACGCGGCTAGAAAAATACAAGAGGCCACGGGGGAATGTGGGAGGAATATTAAACAGTTTAGCTTATTTCTTCCCTTCGTCTGTTATTCGGTTTGGAAAGCAGAATGTTTGGAAGTATTTGGTGCTGTAGTAGTAGTAGAAGGAGTAGTAGGAGTAATTGGAGTAGGAGTAGTAGCAGCAGCAGCAGCAGCAGCAGCAGCAGCAGTAGTAGTAGTAGTTTAATATTAAAGGATTTACGTCATAGAGACCTGATTTTTGTCCCTATAATGTAGGCGGAAGTGGAAGTATTTTGTGCTATGGCAGAAGTAGTAGTAGTAGTAGTAGTAGTAGTAGTAGGAGTAATAGGAGTTGGAGTAGTAGCAGCAGTAAGAGTAGTGGTTTAATATGAAAGGATTTACATCATTGGAGACCTGATTTTTTAAGTCCTAACCTTAATCATAGTCACTACAAACATTGCCTAACACTAAACAAAAAAACCCAAGCTTGACCTATGTCAACCCTTATCTGAGCTTTAAATCATGTTGTTGATTTAATATTAAAGGATTTATGTCATAGAGACATGATTTTTGTCCCTATAATGTAGGCAGAAGTATGTAGGAAGTATTTTGTGCTATGGCAGTAGTAGTAATAGTAGTAGTAGTAGTAGTAGCAGGAGGAGTAGTAGTTGTAGTTGGAGAAGTAGCAACAGCAGTAGTATTAGTATTAGTATTAGTATTAGTAGTAGGAGTAGGAGTAAGAGTTGTTTATTTGGACATTTTATGACTTAAAGGCGCAATGGACGATTTTTCGGCGATTTGAGAACGCAGGTGGAAGTGCACATGCGCACTCCCCCGTGCGGACTGATACAACACACACGTGCGTTTGTTTATTAGTGCGACGGAGCGCATCGCATCGCTCGTCTTTCTCCGTCTTCATTTTGCCCCGTACACTGAGGGAACTATATTATGATAGATCAATGCGCTTAGGCACGCGGAAACGTAGGGACGAGCCACACGCGGCTGCAGGTGAGCGGTAGGTGCGTTTTATGATTGATACGTGGCAGGACTAATCGACTGTCCACGCCACGAGGAAAAAAGACTCAGATTTGGGTCAAACAAATCGTCCATTACACCTTTAAAGGATGTACATAACAACCATGAAAGAGACATTTCTATAGACCCGTGGTGTAATTACCCTTTTGAACACTACATTATATCTTTCATATCGTGCAATAGCATTTTGGTTTCTGCGTCCTGTTATATGCAACATTTTGTGGATTTTTTATTTTTTTTTCAATTCAAAAGGTATATTTATTTTTGAAATATGGACACGGCCCATTTCCCCTCATCCCGACGCCCATAGAGCATTATAAATAGACTCATTCTGAAGCACATTCAATTAACGTCTGATGATTGATAAGGTTAATAAACAATGATCAACTCTGCGCTGCTTTTTCCCAGTGTTAATGATGAACAATAACGAGACACTGAGCGCGGCTGCACAAAGTGACATTTTAAAAGGGCCGTGGAGTGTGCTCTTGGATCAGTGGTCCGAAACGTGTAGAGTACCTTCAGGTTTTGCTAAGTAGCATTTGGAGTCACGCATGAATATAATCGATTGGTTTAAAAGTGAACACGCGTCACCGCTGCCTCATTAAAAGAAGCAGACAGTGGCACCGGCTTTTTTCGTCAAATTATATCCTGCATTTTTTACCAAAGGGTCTGATTTGTTAATGTTGTAGTAGCTGCGGTGTCTTTTTGATGCAAAAAAGGTTGAAATCACTCCCACAACCAAAAAAATGCTTATTAAAGAAGAAAAAAACATATATAAGTTGCATTTTTTGGCGACATTTATTCGATAAAATCCAAGAACAGACATTTCTGGTCTGGTATGTTAACGTAACATATTAACAGTTCTTCAGATAACTATAGCATAAAGAACATGCTAACAAGTTTACCAAAGCATCAGTTTTACCCCAAATCACTAAATCCATTGAATTCTTCTTCCTCTGTGTCACTTCTAAACAACTCCACAAACTCCAGAGGAAGAGGAAGTGCAGAATCTTCTCCTGCGTCGCTTAGAGCCTAGAGCGCCCTCTTGTGGTTGTCTGTGTGAAAATAACAAATACTATTACATATAAGTCGCTCTGGAGTATAAGTCGCACCCCGGCCAAACTAGGCAAAAAGGTGCGACTTCTAGTAATAATATTGTACACAGAAGAGTCTGGACTGTTGGAGCTCTTGGTTTGAAGTTGGTTTCTCCGTGTCAGCTGTGATGAACAAGGCATTCTGGGTAAACATGAAAACCTCTGCAATCAAAACATGTTCCAAGCAGCAGTTGAACCTCGGTGTTCAAGTCCAATGTGTCACTGATTCATCCTGAACAGTATAAGCATTTTAAAGTCCAGTCCCATGAAGCGTCCTGATGGTGTTGCTGTGTAGAACTGTATGAGCAGCAGCAGCAGCATTCGGCCCCAGACTAATTAATGGCACTTATTGATTTTCTGTTTGTCCCGATGAGGCAATTTGACTGCAGCCAGACTGGACCAGTCACTGCTGACCAGGGCCTTGTGTACACACATCCAGGAAAACATGCATAAACAGCAGGCTATTTGTGGATATGATACTGCTGCTAGAGTAAATATAACTAGGTTTACATATTACATTGTGTTATTGTGATTATTGCAAGTCATGTGACCAGAAACTAAATACAGTGTATTACCGCAATCTAAACATGAGCATTAAAAGATGGGTCTTTAGTTTCGCTTCCTGTTAAAGGAAACTTTCGGAAGACTCACCAATATTCAGAAGCAACAATGCTACTTTTTCATCACTCTGAAACACATGGACTGGACCATGGCATTGCACAGTGAGAAACAGTGGGGAAACAGAGAAGAAACAGTGGGAAAACAGAGAAAACAGTGGGAAAACAGTGAGAAACAATGGGAAACGGAGAGGAAGCAGTGGGAAAACAATGGGCCAACCGTGGGAAAAGAGAGAGGAAATAGTTGGAAATAGAGAGGAAACAGTGGGAAAACACAGAGGGAACAGTGGGAAAACAGAGGAAACAGTGGAAAAACAGTGGGAAACAGTGGGAAAACAGAGAAGAAACAGTGGGTAAACAGTGGGAAAACAGAGAAAACAGTGGGAAACAGAGAGGAAACAGTGGGGAAACAGAGAGGAAATAGTGGGGAAACGGTGAAAAACACTGAGAAAACACAGAGGGAACAGTGGGAAAACAGAGGAAACAGTGGAAAAACAGTGGGAAACAGTGGGAAAACAGAGAAGAAACAGTGGGTAAACAGTGGGAAAACAGAGAAAACAGTGGGAAACAGAGAGGAAACAGTGGGGAAACAGTGGAGAAACAGAGAGGAAATAGTGGGGAAACGGTGAAAAACACTGAGAAAACAAAGAGGGAACAGTGTGGAAACAGAGGGGAAACAGAGAGGAAACAGTGGGAAAACAGAGAGGAAACAGTGGGGAAATACAGAGGAAACAGTGGGGAAACAGAGAGGAAATAGTGGGGAAACGGTGAGAAACACTGGGAAAACAAAGAGGGAACAGTGGGGAAACAGAGGGGAAACAGAGAGGACACAGTGGGTAAACAGAGAAAACAGTGGGAAACAGAGGAAACACTGGGAAAACAGTAGGAAGCCGATCCCGTTGTGTGTTTGTGCTTCTCTCATTTAGCGTGATCTCGTGTGCGTGCGTTCTGAAAGCGCCTCATCACTCAGAGCGTTCGCCTTGTGACATGGCGCAGGAAATAATGATGAGTGGAGGCCATAGAGCCCACTCCATCCTCTGAGTGGAGAGGCACGCTCGCCGCCTGCTGAACGCGCTCAACACACACGCTCAACACACGCGCTCAACACACGCGCTCAACACACGCGCTCAACACACGCGCTCAACACACGCGCTCACACACACGCGCTCACACACACGCGCTCACACACACGCGCTCACACACACGCGCTCACACACACGCGCTCACACCCACGCGCTCAACACACGCGCTCAACACACGCGCTCACACACGCGCTCAACACACGCGCTCAACACACGCGCACACACACTCACAACACACGCGCTCACACCCACTCAACACACGCGCTCAACACACGCGCACAACACACACTCACACACGCTCAACACACACGCTCACACACACTCACAACACACGCGCTCACACCCACTCAACACACGCGCTCAACACACGCGCACAACACACGCGCACAACACACACGCTCACACCCGCTCAACACACGCACGCGCTCAACACACACACTCACACACACCCGCTCAACACACCCGCTCAACACATGTTGCACCCCTGAAAACAGGAGAAATAATCACGAGAGTGATTTGTACTTGTTTCCCTCTTGCAGGGGTTTAATGCAATCAAAGTTAACACACGTGTACAACATTTCAAATGTCCGACCTTGGAACAACAACATTTACCAAATAATTTCACATAAAATACAGAAAATAGCAAAATAATCTTCCACCACATTATCTGTACTGGCCCAAAATGGCGGAGCGCAGGTTCATGGGCACAGAAAACGTGGTGTCTCAACTTTCAAAGTACACATATAAAAGAACTTAACTTAACTTACTCAAAATAACTTATTTCAATCAAAACGTCTTATTTACAGGTGACAAGAAAATGACAATCTGTAACATTTACCTGAAAACAGGAGAAATAATCACGAGAGTGATTTGTACTTGTTTCCCTCTTGCAGGGGTTTAATGCAATGAGGAGAAACGGCACGGAAATCCCCTAGTGGCGGGTAAAAGACATAAGCAATGGATCAAGAACACAGGATTCAGGCATTCTGGCTGATAACCGATCATATGACCGAAATGACAAAAACAACAACTTTTCTAACATGACACATAACATTTATTTAAGTTAAGGCTTCTGTGAATTCACATTTATTGTAAACCAGTTTTTAACCATTGTCTTTTAACGCATGAAATCACTTAATGAAATACACAGCTGTATAAAAGAAAACTATACTTATCTAACCTATCACACTCTCTCCCACTTGAAAAATGTCGTCTCGACATTATACCAAAAAAAATGTTTCTTCAGAGTCCATGTTTACTCATTAGTCCGTCAACAGAAGAGTAAACCATCCGCAGGTTAGAACTGAAGACTATAGTCCATAAACAGTCCATTTTCTGCATTCATAATCCAAAAGTAGCAAACGTAGATTTGACGACAGTCTTTCGTACCAGGTCATCCATGGCAAAAATGTCAACTCAAGTTTGTTGTAATCCATACATACCAAAGGGCTGGGCGTAGTATGGCTGTAGAGCTGGAAACCATGGCACCAAACCTGGATACACAGGATGCAGTGATGGGGCAGGCTGGACACTGAAGCAGGATGGAGTGCCCAGGTGGTTGTAGGTCATCCGTCTCGGCGGGTGTCTCTCTCGTTGAGGTCGCTGGGGCGATGGCTCCTCTGGTCCCTCAGGTGCAGCAGGCGATGGAGGGGCCGGTGGGTCACCATCCGCAGAATCCGTCTCCTCATGGGTTGTCTCCACAGCAACAGGGTCAGGAACGTCGGGTTGGTCTCCACCAGGGGGCTCTGGTGATGCAGCAGGTGCTGGTTCTGGAAGCTGATGTCTCACTGCCGGAGGTTCTCTTAACGGTTCAACAGGAGAGTCTGATGGCTGGAACACATGATGCTGAGGTGGTGCATAGTAAAAGCTGTACTCATCACCACTCTCCTCATCGTCTGACACAGGGTTGTCTCGAGCAGGTTTGCTTCTGTTTTTGTGTTTTGCTGCATTGTCTTTATCAGGGTCACATTCAAAAGGTAAGTGGTCACATGACATGAGTAAATTTCTGTGTAGCACTCTAGAGCGTCCTTTGCCTCTCTCTGGTCTTACTTCATAGATTGGGAGATCTGGACCCATTTGTCTGACTACTGTGTGAATAGTGTCTTCCCAATAGTCTCTTAGTTTCCCTGGGCCTCCCCTTGGTGTCAGGTTTTTGACCAAAACTCTCTCGCCAGGCTGTAACACAGAACTCTTCACTTTGGTGTCATAATGTCTTTTGCTTTTATCAGCAGCTTTCTTTGCATTCTCATTTGCTATGGCATAGGCTTCTTCCATGCCTTTTCTCCATTTTTCAACATAGTCTCTGTGGTCATGAAAACTTGAATCTGAATATAGTCCAAAGAGCATATCTACTGGTAATCTGGGTGACCGTCCAAACAGTAGATAAAAGGGGGAATAACCAGTTACTTCACAGCGTGTACAGTTATACGAGTACATTAACTTGTTGATAGATTCCTTCCAGTTTGATTTTTGTGTTTCAGTTAGCGTCTTAAGCATTTGTAACAATGTCCTGTTCATTCGCTCAACTTGGCCATTCCCCATTGGGTGATAGGGCGTTGTTCTAGAGCCTGCCATGCCACTTAGATTCTTGAGCTGCGTGAATAGCTGATTTTCAAATTCACCGCCTTGGTCATGGTGAATGCGAGAAGGAAAACCAAATTTCAGGGCATAGTCATTGAATACAAGGTTTGCTGCAGTTTTCCCTGACTTTGACGTTGTGGCATAGGCTTGTGCAAAGCGTGTGAAGTGGTCAACTATCACTAAAATATATTCATAACCGCCTTTGCATTTGTCAAGATGTAAAAAGTCTATACACACAAGTTCAAACGGCTGTGTGGTTACAATATTGCATAAAGGTGCTCTTGTGTCACGATTGGGCTTTTTCTGTTTGACACAGGAACAAACTTTGGTCACATAATGCTCAATGTCTGACTGCATGTATGGCCAAAAGAAGCGATCACGTACTAGGGAAACTGTGCGGTCAACTCCTTGATGACCCAGGTTGTTGTGCAGTTCTTCAAACACTGTCTTTATGAACTGTTCTGGCAGGACTAATTGTTTGCGGGCAAATGTGGTTCTGTATAAGATACCATCACGGTCTAGTGCTAGCTTGTCCCATTCTCTGAACAGACATTTGGTTTTCGGACTGAAGGTTTTTAGCTCTTTGGTCAGTGGCTTTGAATCTGACTGTTTACACTGTAATACAGGGCCTATAACAGGATCAGTCTTTTGTGCTTGGCTTAACAGTTCTTTCGGTATGGGCGTGAATGACGCTTCAGCTGGCTCACCTTGTGCTGTGACCGACATGGCTGTTACTGATAATGTCCATGTGGCAGGAGTGTCGTTTTGCACCTCAATGGCTTGAATAGCAGCTGAAATAGAGTTAGGTGCAAGTTCTACAGAACAGTCTCTCATTAATGTCTCTACATCTAGAGGCATTCTGGATAAAGCATCAGCATCACCATTTTCCTTTCCAGGTTTGTACTTAATAGTGAAGTGAAAGTCAGCAAGCTCAGCAACCCATCTAGAAGTTGTTGCGTTAAGTTTAGCAGTGGACAAAATGTATGTTAGCGGGTTGTTGTCACTAAACACAGTGAATGTTGGGGCATAGTATAAATAGTCTCTAAATTTGTCAGTGATAGCCCACTTCAAAGCTAAAAACTCTAGCTTGCCTGCATGAAAATGGTAGTTCTTTTCAGCTGCTGTTAATGTGCGGGAGCCATAAGCAATAACTCGCAGCTTACCATTTTGTCTTTGGTACAACACTGCACCTAGTCCCTTGTGTGAGGCGTCAGTGTGTACGATGAACGGCTGAGTGAACTCCGGGAAGCCGAGCACTGGTGGGTTGAGCAAACAGTCTATTAGTTCCTCAAGTGCACTTTGGTGTTGATCAGTCCACAATATTTGTTTTGTTGAGGGCACAACTGGACTGGATTTCTTTTGTTTTCTCTTTGTCACTTTTAAGTTGTCTGTATCTTTTTCGGCTTTCAACAGTTCATACAGACAGCTTGCTTTTCTGGAAAAGTCTTTTATGTACTGTCTATAGTATGACAGAAGGCCTAACATTTTTCTGAGCTGACCAACGTTTTGTGGGTTAGTGTCTTTGAGTGCTCTTACTGCTTCAAAATCTGCGGGATCAACTCTACTGCCCTCTGCTGACACTATTCTGCCTAAATAGCGTACTTCAGCTTTAAAGATGTCACACTTACTTGGCTTAAGTTTGATACCAACGTTTCTTAGCCGCTGGAGCACCTTTCTCACATCCTCCACATGATCGTTGAAGGTTTTGCTGTAGACTAATGTGTCATCCAGGTATGGGATGCATATGTTGTCACGAAGTCCCTCCAAGCACTCTTCCATACAGCGTTGAAATGCTGCAGGAGCATTCATCAGTCCAAAAGGGATGCGTATCCACTCATAGAGTCCCCAGGGGGTCACAAAGGCAGTGAGTGGCCGGCTTTCCTCTGACATGAACCCCTGGTGGTACGCTTTTCCTTGATCCAAAAGTGAAAACCAAGAGTTTCCACCTAAACTGTCCATAATGTCCTGAACACGAGGGATTGGCTGGCGGTCAGGATGAGTTTTCCTATTCAAGTCCCTGTAATCTATGCACAGTCTTAAAGTTCCATCCTTTTTTCTAACACACACAACTGGTGAGGAGTATGATGAGTTTGACTTTTTGACCCAGCCATGTGCTATTAGATCATGTAAGTAACTTTTCATCTCTTGATAGAGTGGGCGTGGCACTGACATATATGTGCGTTTAACAGGCTCATTGTCTTTGAGTGAAATAGTCATTTTCAAGTTTTCGATACAGCCTATGTCATTGTCCGTTTTAGAGAAAGACTCACACTCATCTCTAAGCATTTGCTGCACGATTACTCTCTGTTCTTCACTGAGATGGCTGAGATCTACAGGTGGGTGCCAACTTTCACTAGTGCTACAGGGTGACTGTGTACCTGTGGGAATAACTGAAGCTACAGTAGTTTTTTCAAACACCTGAGCAGGTAAGATGGAAGTAATAGTCTGCACTGTGCCCACTACTATACGGCCTAACAGGACAATATCATGATCAGTGGGATTAGAGACATCAACACTTATGATTGGTTAAAGTTAAAAAGGGTAACCTACCTAAGTGTCAAAGAACTCTAAATCGTCTGGCCACTGCGGATTTAAAACTGGCTCAAACAGCATAGTCATGTCTTCTTTAAATGGCTGCGCAGCTATGCGGCACTCAACAGGAATGTGACTTCGTTTTGGTACAGTAATACAGTCTCTCTTAGTTTTAACTGTAAACTCATCTACGGTATCTGCGCTGACAGCCTGAATGAAAGCTTTCACCTTGTTCCTTCTGAGGCCGGGGAATGCTTTTTTCACTGTACTGTATACTTTTGCCTTTTCAGTCTTATTCAGGAGGTATTCAATGACATTGTAACCTATAATGGGGTGTGACAAGTAAAAACCTTTCATCACCAGCATGGGGATAATTATTCTCTCAGGTGGTTCAGCTCCGGAAATGAGTTGAAAAGTCGTCTCGATCCACCCGAGGTACGGCATGTTGGTTCCATTGGCTGCATTCAAACTCAGTTGAGTTGAGTCCATGAGCTCTGCAACATCTCTCAACTTTATGTGTGGCAAATAGTCCTCTTTCCATTTCTCGTCGATGATTGACACTTGCGAGCCTGAATCCCACAGAGCCTGGAGTCTGTGGCCATCCAGGAGACACTCGACCAGGCATTGTCTGCCCACCAGAGATGTGACTTTGTGCGTGGTGTTTACCTGGGCTGGTGGCAGTGGAATATGGACAGTTTTATTTCCATTGTTTGTCTTTAACTCAATGCATTGTCTCTTGTGTTCGTTCCAGTGTTGCTTCTGGCATGTTCTTGAACAATAAAGTGTCTTTTTACATGTTGAACACTGCCGCAGGGTATTATTTGGATGTTCTTGTTTACAGTTGGTACACTGTTGGGACTTGTGGTGGGCGATGGTTAACACTCGTCCCTCGGTGGTAACCATTGCCTGTTTAAATGCCTCTCTTGTTGTTGTCTTGTACCTCTGTTTCTGCATCCAACTTGAAAGTGTTCTCCACTCCCACAGAAGTAGCAGTGTGTGCAGCGCTCGCTGGCCCCGGTTTGCTGGCAGGCGTGGCACCTCCTCTCACGACGAGCTGGACGACTTTGGTAGTGCTGCGCTGGATACTTAGGGGGTGGTGGTCTTTGGCGGGGGCCCTGATAGCTATAAAACTGCATCTGTGGGTCTCTATCATACTGCATAGCTGGTGGAGGGGCATATGACTGAAGACTAGTCACTGGCTGCTGTAATGTCTCTTTAATTTGCGCTATCTCTGCACTGAGACCTTTAAGGGAGGCTACACCCGTCTTAAGCTCTGCTAGTTCAGTAAACAGTTCAGAAGGAAATTTAGGCTTGACCTCTTTCACTGGATTCTTGGCGGGCACTGTGTCATGTAACTCAACTGCACTCACACTTGTTGCCGACTGTGAGGCTAAACACCTTTTCTTGTTTTTTCTCTCGGTTTCATTAGCACAAGCCATATTTAACCTCTCTAACAAGAGCTCATCTGAGGTCTCAGGGTCTAACAATAGTGGTTGCATGTCTATTCTGACACCGTCACTCTGAAAGCCTGTAAGTATTGTGTGTAAACACATACGCTGGACAAGAGCTGGGTCATATTTAAGCCCTGATTCTGACTCTTGTGAAGCAAACAATACTTTCTGTTTCAAATCTAGGACTCTCATAAGGAAAGTTTGTGCGGTCTCTTTGGGGTTCTGTACCTCTGAAGCAAGTTGTTTATAGAGTTCAGTGGCACTCTTCTCTTGGAAATGCGAGCGTAGAATGCGACGTAGAGTGGGCAAGGTAAGCTGGGTCTTTCCCTCCAGGTAGCTGCGTAGTTGTAGGCCTGGAAGAATTGCTCTAATGACAGAATCTACAATGTCCAGCTCTGAGTAGCCTCTGCTCAGTCCGTTCTCAATCTGGTGAGCAAGACTGGAAAATGTCAGTTTATCCTTTTGGCCCGGCTCGCCTATCTGGCCTGATATTTTGAAGTCCTTTTGCCAGTAGGGACTTTGTTGCTTGTGATCAGGTACACTACTCACAGGGTGGCTACTTGGTTGAAACTGGGGTTGAGCCACTGTGTTGTTGACTACCTTAACTGTCTCTGTTACCAGTGAAGTAGCAGTTGGTTCGTCTGTGTGCTCTGAATCACCTCTTTCATTTGTATCTTGGTCTTCTTTTCCAACTTTTATTATTTCAGCAATCTTGTCATTAAACAACAGTAGTTCTGACATTCCTTGATCCTCAAGTTCTTCCATTTCATCTCTTCCAATGTGCATCTGGATATGTGTTAGCAGAGACAGGCGTGTTCTTGTGCTGGCCTTTATTTTGTCTGCTATACCCAAGTACTCACAGATGGTCACTAATTGGTCTTTGAGCAAGGTGTGCACTTCACGCACAATTTGATCTTTTAGTTGTTCCAGCGTCGACATTGTGGCAGTAGACAGGAGGAACTTTTGCAGGTATAGGTGACGCTGAGGTGTATGGTCTTTGCAGCTCCTGATGATCTCTGGTTGGCCTCAGGATGCGTAGACTGGAACACTGCTGCCAGCTCTCCTTTACCACACACTCCTCCTCGCTACGTCTGCCTGAATTGTGTGGGGGGATTTAGCTGATTTAAACTGCGGTGCACAGACTGTGTACACCAGACATCTAAACAGCTATCCCAGCGGTGCCTCCAAATGTTGCACCCCTGAAAACAGGAGAAATAATCACGAGAGTGATTTGTACTTGTTTCCCTCTTGCAGGGGTTTAATGCAATCAAAGTTAACACACGTGTACAACATTTCAAATGTCCGACCTTGGAACAACAACAACATTTACCAAATAATTTCACATAATATACAGAAAATAGCAAAATAATCTTCCACCACATTATCTGTACTGGCCCAAAATGGCGGAGCGCAGGTTCATGGGCACAGAAAACGTGGTGTCTCAACTTTCAAAGTACACATATAAAAGAACTTAACTTAACTTACTCAAAATAACTTATTTCAATCAAAACGTCTTATTTACAGGTGACAAGAAAATGACAATCTGTAACATTTACCTGAAAACAGGAGAAATAATCACGAGAGTGATTTGTACTTGTTTCCCTCTTGCAGGGGTTTAATGCAATGAGGAGAAACGGCACGGAAATCCCCTAGTGGCGGGTAAAAGACATAAGCAATGGATCAAGAACACAGGATTCAGGCATTCTGGCTGATAACCGATCATATGACCGAAATGACAAAAACAACAACTTTTCTAACATGACACATAACATTTATTTAAGTTAAGGCTTCTGTGAATTCACATTTATTGTAAACCAGTTTTTAACCATTGTCTTTTAACGCATGAAATCACTTAATGAAATACACAGCTGTATAAAAGAAACTATACTTATCTAACCTATCACACACACACGCTCAACACACACACGCTCACACACACGCTCAACACACACGCTCACACACACGCTCACACACACACGCGCAACACGCACGCTCAACACACACGCTCACACACACGCTCAACACACACGCTCAACACACACGCTCACACACACCCGCTCAACACACCCGCTCAACACACACACGCTCAACACACACGCTCACACACCCGCTCAACACACACACGCTCACACACACACGCTCAACACACACGCTCACACACACACGCTCAACACACACGCTCACACACCCGCTCAACACACCTGCTCAACACACACACGCTCAACACACACTCTCACACACACACGCTCACACACGCGCTCAACACATACGCTCACACACGCGCTCAACACACACGCTCACACACGCGCTCAACACACACGCTCACACACGCGCTCAACACACACGCTCAACACACACGCTCACACACACCCGCTCAACACACACACGCTCAACACACACACGCTCACACACACACGCTCAACACACACGCTCACACACGCGCTCACACACGCGCTCAACACACACGCTCAACACACACGCTCACACACACCCGCTCAACACACACGCTCACACACACACGCTCACACACACGCTCAACACACGCGCTCAACACACACGCTCACACACACACGCTCAACACACACGCTCACACACACACGCTCACACACACGCTCAACACACGCGCTCAACACACACGCTCAACGCGCACGCTCAACACACACGCTCACACACACACGCTCAACACGCACGCTCAACACACGGAAGCGTCATCGCACGGCTTCTGTTTGGAAATGTATGCAAATGTTCTTCTCCACGGTAAAACAGACCCTTCCTGTACCGAGGTGTTTAGAATCGCTACGTGAACGGCCGATACTGTTTATTTTAATGAGGCGGCAAAACGAAAGCATGAATTTTGAAGACGCTCACACACACGCTCACACACCCGCTCAACACACCCGCTCAACACACAAACGCTCAACACACACACGCTCACACACACACGCGCAACACGCACGCTCAACACACACGCTCACACACCCGCTCAACACACCCGCTCAACACACACACGCGCAACACACACGCTCAACACACACTCTCACACACACCCGCTCAACACACCCGCTCAACACACACACGCTCAACACACACGCTCACACACGCGCTCACACACACGCTCAACACACACACGCGCTCAACACACACGCTCACACACACGCTCACACACACGCTCAACACACACGCTCACACACACGCTCAACACACACGCTCACACACCCGCTCAACACACCCGCTCAACACACCCGCTCAACACACACACGCTCAACACACACGCTCACACACCCGCTCAACACACCCGCTCAACACACACACGCTCAACACACACGCTCACACACACGCTCACACACACCCGCTCAACACACCCGCTCAACACACACACGCGCTCAACACACACGCTCACACACACGCTCACACACACGCTCAACACACCCGCTCACACACACACGCGCAACACGCACGCTCAACACACACTCTCACACACACCCGCTCAACACACCCGCTCAACACACACACGCGCTCAACACACACGCTCAACACACACGCTCACACACACGCTCAACACACACGCTCACACACCCGCTCAACACACCCGCTCAACACACCCGCTCAACACACACACGCTCAACACACACGCTCACACACCCGCTCAACACGCACGCTCAACACACACACGCTCAACACGCACGCTCAACACACACACACACGCTCAACACACACGCTCACACACACACGCGCAACACGCACGCTCAACACACACTCTCACACACACCCGCTCAACACACCCGCTCAACACACACACGCTCAACACACACACGCGCAACACGCACGCTCAACACACACGCTCACACACACGCTCAACACACACGCTCACACACACACGCTCACACACACGCTCACACACGCGCTCACACACCCGCTCAACACACACACGCGCTCAACACACACGCTCACACACACGCTCACACACACGCTCAACACACACGCTCACACACACGCTCAACACACACGCTCACACACCCGCTCAACACACCCGCTCAACACACCCGCTCAACACACACACGCTCAACACACACGCTCACACACCCGCTCAACACACCCGCTCAACACACACACGCTCAACACACACGCTCACACACACGCTCACACACACACGCTCAACACACACGCTCAACACACACGCTCACACACACGCTCACACACACGCTCACACACACACGCGCTCAACACACACACGCGCTCAACACACACGCTCACACACACGCTCACACACACGCTCAACACACCCGCTCACACACACGGAAGCGTCATCGCACGGCTTCTGTTTGGAAATGTATGCAAATGTTCTTCTCCACGGTAAAACAGACCCTTCCTGTACCGAGGTGTTTAGAATCGCTACGTGAACGGCCGATACTGTTTATTTTAATGAGGCGGCAAAACGAAAGGATGAATTTTGAAGTTTTTGACGAAAGATTTATGATCAAACTGTTGAGTGTGCACAAAAGTAAAAGTATTGGTAGATATTTGTACTTTGCTTGAGTACATTTTACAATAAAGACTTTAAATATTGAGATTAATATGGCAAGTTTGTGGATTTAAGGTTCAAAATTCGTAAAATTGTTATATTCCATCTGAAGTTATGACAATTTGTACGGAACATAAATCCAAACTACTGACATCACTATATCGCTGCACCGTGATTTGTATACTACTTTAAAAATAAGTTATCATATGCACTTTCGACCCTCGCACAGTTCCTACAACATTGTGATTTCATCTACGTTGTAACCTCAACGCAGAAAAAAATCCCGACTCGTTCCAGGAATCAAACCTGTGACCTTCTTGTTAGCAGGCGAGTTCTGAACGATGTCGTAACGAAGACGCGATGCCGTTTCTTATTTCATTTCCACGGTTGGTTCCTGGTTGGCCTGTGTCCCTCAGCTGTTCGTTTGCTGTGGAGCCTCAGAATGACAGAGTGTATCGGCTAATGAGCGCGTACAAAGAGACGCCTGTTCACCAGAGACCGCCGTCAGATGATGGAGCTCCAACCGTCGCACTGCTCTTCCTCCTCCTCTTCCTCCTCCTCTTCCTCTTCTTCCTCCTCTTCCTCCTCCTCTTCCTCCTCCTCGACGTGTCCTCACACTTGTCCTGGTTTGGTCCTGGTTTGAGCCTGGTTTTATTCCTGATTAAGTCCTGGTCTAGTCCAGGTTTAGTTTGTCGGTGGAGGTTGGAGCACATTGTACTTTCAGACACCATATTTCTACTCTATGTTCAGTTTGAAGTGACAGCGCTCTTACTTGAGTAAACGTCTTGGTTATTCTTCCACTGAGACTAAATCTACAAGTGACTAAAGCTGTATATTCTGTGTTAAATGATTTAAACATTTGTGCTGCTCACACTTTGCTTTCAGATATTCATGTTTTGTGTCATTTTTGTGTCTTATGTTTTGTCTGTTCGATCGCATCAGTTTTTAAATCATGAATCAGATTTAAAAACATCGTGGGCCGTATTTCCCCCTGAGCTTAGCGTTAACACGATCGTTGACGACTTAATTTGCTGACATTTAGCGTCGGTGCAGTTGCTGACAGCGCAGGGCGTGGAACTGTGAACAAGAGGTGTGGCCATGTCAAAAGAGGCGGAGCAAAGCAAAAGGAGGGCGTGGTCTGGTGCATTCTGTGAAAGGCCAGAATCATAACTTATAAACTTCAAAACTAGTGCTGTGAAAAACACGAGATGAGGAACATGCCCAAGGCATATCCTGGAGTCGTGTTACTATGTCCACATGGACCAGAGCATCGTAATAAATCAATATTCACGGGCATGAAGAAAACAAATGATAGAATAATGAATACAGTCCCTAAACACACAGAAAGGGGCGACTGTCTGCGTGGGATACGTCACATACAGACTGAACATGTGTAAATTCATGCAATTGATTTCCAATAAAAAAAAAATATTAATTGGAAAATTGTTGTTTTTAGTTTTGATTCTCTGGACAAATTGCAACAAAACTGTTTGGTTTTCAGTTTTTCAACTTGATCTCAAAATTGAAAAATGAATATTGAAATACCACATAGGAGCACACTCAGCTCTTTGCTGGACCTCCACGTCCCGTACGGGGAACTAGGCCCTGTGCTGCAGTGTTGGACCCCTGGGTGGTCTGGGTCAGACAAGGCCGTGCAGACTCGTGGTCAGCTCAGAGCGGAACATCTGTTTGAGATAAATCTGCACCGATCCATTAACATCAACCCCAAATCCTTCTTTTAGTCTGTAAAACTGACTCAGACTGACAGAACACCACGAGAGGACGCACCATCCATACGTACGATCAGACTTTCGGCTTCCGGAGCTGACCACAGTGCGGGGCTCTGTCCTCAGCCTCTGGACCACACAGCCTCTGGACCATGCGGCCTCTGGACCACGCAGCCTCTGGACCATGCGGCCTCTGGACCACGCAGCCTCTGGACCATGCGGCCTCTGGACCACGCAGCCTCTGGACCATGCAGCCTCTGGACCACGCAGTCTTCTGACCACACAGTCTCTGGACCACGCAGCCTCTGGACCACGCAGCCTCTGGACCATGCAGCCTCTGGACCACGCAGTCTTCTGACCACACAGTCTCTGGACCACGCAGCCTCTGGACCACGCAGCCACTGGACCACACAGTCTCTGGACCACGCAGCCTCTGGACCACGCAGCCTCTGGACCACGCAGTCTCTGGACCACGCAGCCTCTGGACCACGCAGTCTCTGGACCACGCAGCCTCTGGACCACGCAGTCTCTGGACCACGCAGTCTCTGGACCACGCAGCCTCTGGACCACGCAGCCTCTGGACCACGCAGCCTCTGGACCACGCAGTCTCTGGACCACGCAGCCTCTGGACCACGCAGCCTCTGGACCACGCAGTCTCTGGACCACGCAGCCTCTGGACCACGCAGTCTCTGGACCACACAGCCTCTGGACCACGCAGCCTCTGGACCACGCAGCCTCTGGACCACACAGTCTCTGGACCACGCAGCCTCTGGACCACACAGTCTCTGGACCACGCAGCCTCTGGACCACGCAGCCTCTGGACCACGCAGCCTCTGGACCACGCAGTCTCTGGACCACGCAGCCTCTGGACCACGCAGCCTCTGGACCACGCAGTCTCTGGACCACACATTCTCTGGACCACGCAGTCTCTGGACCACGCAGCCTCTGGACCACACAGCCTCTGGACCACGCAGCCTCTGGACCACGCAGCCTCTGGACCACACAGCCTCTGGACCACACAGCGTCCCTCTGACCACTCAGGTGTCCGTTTGTGAGTAACGATGTGGTGCTGTTCTGTACGTCCTTGTCCTGAACCTGGCCTTGGCTTAGTCTGGTTTGGGACAAAGCCATCGCGAGCACATACGCTCCAAACATACGCTCCAAACATACGCTCCAAACATACGCTCCAAACATATGCTCCAAACATGCTCTGAGCCCTGGGGTCTGGAGCGTGTGTCCGGGGGCTTTTTCCAAGTCCGGACTGAACCAAGACTAAACCAGGTCCAGAACCTGAGAACAGAATGCGCTGCACAAAACAAACAAAGGTGAATCATCCAACAAAACCACGCTCTGAGGCTGTATTACAATATTTGGTTTTTTAATCTTGAGAATAATGAAACATGGAAAATACAACTGTTTCATTCTAATTCATCTTGTGAATCAAACCAAAAATGTTTTTGATTCACATCCCTAACACCTGACCCTAACCCTCTCCTTTTTGTTTATATAAATGGAAAATGGACTGAATGAATTATACAAGTATTAATGTTCTTTCTGGCTGCCACAGTGATCAGTCATTGGTTCAAACGCTATCACCATATATCAGGGGTGGCCAAACTTTTTTCACCAAGGGCCGCTTTTTGAAACTTGTACGGAGCAGAGGCCATAAACAGCCCAAAAATGTCGACTTTGTCAAATGATAAAGTGAATTATTGGAAATTTTGCATTTGACATAGTTTCAATGAGCCTCCACACCTTTAATAAGAAACAAAATCATTACTTTTTGTTGTTTTGACCAACTTGGCAGGAAGCCGGAGGGCCAACAAAAATTGGTCTGCGGGCCGCATTTGGCCCTCGGGCCGTAGTTTGGACATGCCTGCCATATATGGACTGGCACCGTCCCACGCCAGCCTCCAGCGGCCTCTTCATGCCAGTGTTAACGTGGCGACGGCAGCAGAAGCCTGACCTGGCCACGCCCCCTGAACAAAGCCCACGTTACAGCTAAAATCAGGGGCAAAATTCAAATGTTGTATCACTTTGTAATAACTACACCTTAATACATCATCAACAAAGATTCATATTTAACATATAGTTTATTCAGAATGAGTCAGTTTAGTAACTACTTAATTAGTGTTGGCGTATTACTGAAGTAGTTACTAAGTCTGAATCATTCTTAAGAGTTTTGTAGTTATTACAAAGCTCCTGTTTCTATGCTTTTACTTCAAGAATGACATTTTGCACTTCTTCTATTACTGATTTACACCCAGTTCATTAAAAACGATGGTAACATGTAATTAGAAGAGCACATATTAATTGTCAAACGTGTGTGGTAAGTGGTATTTTTATTATTCAGCTATTAGTTAATTATTATAAAGCACTAGTGAACAATAATTAACAGGATTAACAGGACAAATATGGACAAATACTAGACTTTGACTGCGTACAAGCCTTTTACCCATTAGCCAAATGTGATATAAGCTACACTAAACTACTATGCACTTAAATTGTGTAACGGTTTCCTTTTTCGCTAACAGCACAAAGCCACGGCGATTTGAATATCACCGCGACGCTTCCTACAGCTAAAAACAATTGCGATCTATTTCAGTGGCGCACAGGTGGAGCATCGTTTGAAGCCGCTCCCGGACAATGCTGCCTTTGTCACGCTCACGGGAGGGACGGGACTCACGGGCGGGACTCACGGGCGGGACTCACGGACGGGACTCACGGGCGGGACTCACGGGCGGGGCAGGACTCACAGGCGGGGCTCACGGGCGGGACTCACGGGCGGGTCTCACAGGCGGGACTCACGGGCGGGACTCACGGACGGGACTCACGGGCGGGACTCACAGGCGGGACTCACGGGCGGGGCAGGACTCACAGGCGGGGCTCACGGGCGGGACTCACGGGCGGGGCGGGACTCACGGGCGGGACTCACGGGCGGGACGGGACTCACGGGCGGGACTCACGACTAGGACTCACAGGTGGGGCGGGACTCACGGGCGGGACTCACAACTAGGACTCACAGGCGGGGCGGGACTCACGGGCGGGGCAGGACTCACAGGCGGGGCTCACGGGCGGGACTCCCGGGCGGGACTCACAGGCGGGACTCACGGGCGGGACACACAGACGGGACTCACGGGCGGGACTCACAGGCGGGACTCACGGGCGGGGCAGGACTCACAGGCGGGGCTCACGGGCGGGACTCACGGGCGGGACTCACAGGCGGGGCGGGACTCACGGGCGGGACGGGACTCACTGGCGGGACTCACGACTAGGACTCACAGGTGGGGCGGGACTCACGGGCGGGACTCACGACTAGGACTCACAGGCGGGGCGGGACTCACGGGCGGGACTCACGACTAGGACTCACAGGTGGGGCGGGACTCACAGGCGGGACTCCCGACTAGGACTCACAGGCGGGGCGGGACTCACAGGCGGGACGGGACTCACGGGCGGGACTCACAACTAGGACTCACAGGCGGGGCGGGACTCACAGGCGGGACGGGACTCACGGGCGGGGCAGGACTCACAGGCGGGGCTCACGGGCGGGACTCACAGGCGGGACTCACGGGCGGGACACACAGACGGGACTCACGGGCGGGACTCACAGGCGGGACTCACGGGCGGGGCAGGACTCACAGGCGGGGCTCACGGGCGGGACTCACGGGCGGGACTCACAGGCGGGGCGGGACTCACGGGCGGGACTCACGACTAGGACTCACAGGTGGGGCGGGACTCACAGGCGGGACTCACGACTAGGACTCACAGGCGGGGCGGGACTCACAGGCGGGACGGGACTCACGGGCGGGACTCACAACTAGGACTCACAGGCGGGGCGGGACTCACAGGCGGGAAGGGAATCACGGGCGGGACTCACGACTAGGACTCACAGGCGGGGCGGGACTCACAGGCGGGGCGGGACTCACAGGCGGGGCGGGACTCACGGGCGGGGCTCACGGGCGGGGCGGGACTCATGGGCGGGGCTCACGGGCGGGGCTCACGGGTGGGGCGGGACTCACGGTGCGTTTCCCTCTCGCTTGCGGTGCGTACACGCCGCTGTGCGTACACGCCGCTGTGCGTACACGCCGCTGTGTGAACATTAACTTGCATTGTTGTCGTTTTCTCAAGTTTGCGCCGTTGAAACGCTGCGAAAAGTTATGTTGAGTGCCGCTTCTACGACTAAACTGTTGTGAATTTGACCATAGCTAGGTTAAAGGACACATATTATGCTAAATCGATTATTTTTTAGAGCTTTTAACCCTGTAAAAACATTGTTTCTTCGTCAAAAACGTGTCTGGAGTGGTGTTTAGCGCATCCTTCTGAGTAAATCCTCGGTTCATTTCCTAGAGCGGTGACGCCGGGGTCGAGGTTGTGATTTCCTGCACGTTTTTCTCAAAGATTTTATTCAATGAAATGGTGTTTTACTGGTCACTGATTGGTAAACTCGCTCAGTCGAAACGTGCCCAGTCCAGAGTCCATCCGCCCTGACCACTGGCTTCCCCTTTAACGCCTCACGAGCATCATCATAGTAACATTTTGACCGGTGCACCTGCTCGGAGCTGTTATTCATTTGCCTGGAATGTTCCGCAGTGTGGCATTCCACTCGTCTCTCTCACATTTATTCAGTTACAGATTATTGTTTTTAGAAGACATTGGAAAAAGTACATTTTTACAGTGAGTGGGCTCGCCTCTCCACAGAGCTGACCTGCAGCTTGACCTGGTGTCGTCACGTGCTTGTCTCCACGGAGATGGGTAAGTTGAATGCCATACGTTGGAACATTCTAGACAAAGCAGTTGTTTTTGCTACTTTACTTTATTGAATTTATTTCCTTTTTCTTTTATTTTTTTTTTGCGTGAGCTGCTGTATCCAAGTGATTTTCCTTTTGTCAAAGTCAAGTTAGTTAAGTTTATTTCACATTTGTAGTTTAAAGGGGACGTATGACAGGCTTTTACGATTTTCAAATTTTGACTTTATTTGGTGTATTTATACCTGTCGTACATATACATTATAGTTTTACACCCATCGAGCAGGTATTTGTGGAGAAAACATTTAAAAATCTGTAGTAAAATGACAGGAAGTGACATCACACTAGGGACACTCATTCCAGTCAAAGTTTACGCATCATTTACACAAAGAAACAACTTTTTTGGCTCTCTAAATGTGAATTCTCTCATGTATTTTCATTTGTCAAATAAAAAAAATTGTGACATTAAATGAGTCTTTTCCCTGTGTTTGCTGGGTAATTTCCTAGTGTGATGTCATCGATTAAAAGCAGGAAGTGAAATTATAAACCTAATCAAATTCGGCGCAAGAATCAAAATATATTTATCTTAACCACATTTTAATTCAATGAGTCGTTCAACCTGTAGGGGGCGCTTTTAAAACCACGATGGGGAAAAAACATGTGCAACAAATGGACAAAGTTTGTTACTTTTAATTGCAGTTAGCAGCCAACTGAAAAGGTGCATTTACCGCCACCTACTGTACCTTAAAAAAGAAGAAAAGAAAAGTTAAAGAAAGAAAGAGGAGGAGAGAGACATTGGACAAAGTTACGCGACTAAAAGCACTTAGAAACACTTCAGAGCCTGTACTACTGTGTTCAACTTCAAAAATGTCATTGTTATTTGTCGGAAGCAGCGCCTTTTTAGAGTTTAAACGTCCCCGCGGCGACGGCTCCTCTAATGGACATTTCACTTTCGCTCCATTGTTTTCCGGCGAAGCGTTAACGTCGCCGAAATTATAACCGGCACGACTCCGGCAATTACTCAAACGACACGTGTCACCGAGTTGCACTTTTCCACCCACTGACGCTCTTCTTCTTCTTTGACTCTCCTAACACCGACGGCGTCATGGCAACCAGCGCTCAAACCCCCCCCCCCCCGCGCGTTTCAGACGAGCCTCATCGGCCGCGTCTGCACGGAAAGCGAGTCCAAGAAAACGTGCGGCGACGGCGGCCGGAGGGAGCGGGCGTGCCGGTGTGAGGAGTTCAAAATACTTCCCGCTCTCGGCGTTAACGGGAGGAGCTCGCCGGTCAAAGGGGCGTCGCTTTGGTTGAGTTTTTCACAGGGTTTCCAGGGCGACGGCACGCTCTGATCCGAGGGTGAAGAAACTGATAGCATTGTTGTCTTTGTGTTCGTACGGCAACAAAAGGTGAACTGCTCTGTCGTTTTGTGAGGAGGAATTTGAATTTAAAGGTGAAATATTGGTATTTTCAGATATAAATAAAGGCTATTTCATATATTTTCAATCTGGGTTTTCTATTTACGAACATAATACGACCAAAAAATCTAGTTTACAGCTAATCTTCATAATATTGTAATGCAACTTTTAGAAAAACAAAACTTTTAGCTGTATACAGTAAGGATGAAGCTAAATGTTGAGTCTGTTTCTATGGTTTAAACGTTTGTATTAAAGTTGATAAAAACAGAAAAACAAATATCACATGAAGGGTCACATGACAAATAAGGTAAACATTCAAACATTTATCATTTGAGGTACTGTATAGTTTGGCCAAGGTGCGACTTATACTCCAGAGCGACTTGTATGTGATATTGTTTGTTATTTTCACACTGGCAACAACAAGAGGCTCTAAGCGACGCAGAAGAAGAATCTGCACTTCCTCTACCTCTGGAGTTTGTGGAGTTGTTTAGAAGTGACACAGAGGAAGAAGAATTCAATGGATTTAGTGATTTGGGGTAATACTGATGCTTTGGTAAACTTGTTAGCATGTTCTTTATGCTATATGTTATCTGAATAACTGTTAATATGTTACGTTAACATGCCAGACACTTACCACAGTTCTGTCTGTGCCTCATGTAGCTGAAGGTGTTAGCGTTAGCATACGTACACCTATTCACCATGTTCTCTCATCTGTTATTATTTTAAATTGCATTTAAGATGAAACGTCTGTTCTTGGTCTTGGATTTTATCAAATAAATTTCCCCCCAAAAATGCAACTTATATATGTTTTTTTCTTCACTATTAAGCATTTTTTGGCGACTTATACTCCTGAGTGACTCCAGAAAATACGGTACTTTTGATCAGCCACCACACCTTTAATAAGGCTTGGAACATTCATTTTAGGTCTGTATAACATCACAATCTTTGTTATTTAGGTTTTGATTGCAGAATATTAACCTTTTTTTAGGTAAAAGTACTACTTTTACTTGTGGCATAAAGTTTTAATTTCAACATTTTACAACCTTTTGCAGCTCACCTCGTGAGTTTTTTTCCTAGTTGGTGAATTCAAATAAAATAAAATAGCCACATTTTGTATCCGTAACTGCATCATTTTACACCACAGAAGTCTAACCTGCCGTTCACTTTGAGCCTGAAACAAATGTTGTGTCTTTCCTTCACTTGAACCTATTTCGGGACGTCCACGCCGGCGCTCGGCATGTGGCGCTGAAAGATGTTTAGAGGTGAAAGTCGGTTCGACACGCCGCGTAAACTGGCAGCTGCAGTTCTGGAGGCATGTCAGAAATGTCCCGCGTGAGAAGGAAGTGCTCCAGGCGAACGTGAAGGAGCCACAGACCTGGAGCTGGACTTAGCTTTAGCTTTAATGGCTCGTTATGGATCCTTATTTGTTTAATTTTAATAAAGTTGAGAATTTGATTGCCGTTTTTTCAATCGACATTTTTACCAATCCTGTTTTTAGGTTTTGGTTTGGTCCTGGTTTGGTCCTGGTTTGGACCTGGTTTGGACCTTGTTTCGTCCCGGGTTGGTCCCAGTTTGTTCCTTGTTTGGGCCCGGTTTGGTCCCTGTTCGGTCCCGGTTTGGTCCTGGTTTGGTCCCTGTTTGGTCCCGGTTTGGTCCCGGTTCAGTCCCGGTTTGGTCTTGGTTTGGAGCTGGTTTGGACCTGGTTTGGACCTGGTTTGGTCCCGGTTTGGTCCCGGTTTGGTCTCGGTTCGGTCCCGGTTTGGTCCCGGTTTGGTCCCGGTTTGGTCCTGGTTTGGTCCCTGTTTGGTCCCTGTTTGGTCCCGGTTTGGTCCCGGTTTGGTCTCGGTTCGGTCCCGGTTTGGTCCTTGTTTGGTCCTGGTCCTCTTTTTAATCGACATGTTTACCAATCCTGTTTTAAGTTGAGTTTTGACTTTTTGTTGTTAAATGGTAGAAATCATTTCTTCATTTTGTTCGAGTCTTAAGCAAAAACATGGTTGTTCAATTCACTTTCTTTCGTTGTCCCATTGCGGGTCGCGGATGACTGGAGCCCATCCCGGTGTCTTTGAGTCTCACTCCTTGGACAGGGGCCCATCCCGGTGTCTTTGAGTCTCACTCCTTGGACAGGGGTCCATCCCGGTGTCTTTGAGTCTCACTCCTTGGACAGGGGTCCATCCCGGTGTCTTTGAGTCTCACTCCTTGGACAGGGGCCCATCTTGGTGTCTTCGAGTCTCACTCCTTGGACAGGGGCCCATCCTGGTGTCTTCGAGTCTCACTCCTTGGACAGGGGTCCATCCTGGTGTCTTTGAGTCTCACTCCTTGGACAGGGGCCCATCCTGGTGTCTTCGAGTCTCACTCCTTGGACAGGGGCCCATCCCAGTGTCTTTGAGTCTCACTCCTTGGACAGGGGTCCATCCCGGTGTCTTTGAGTCTCACTCCTTGGACAGGGGCCCGTCGCAGTGTGAACACACACAGACATAGACAACAAAAATAAACTCACACTGCTGAGGCATCCCACGCACATGTGCAGTGGAGGAGTGTTTCCCGGTGCGGTTGTTCTCTTGGTGCGTTGCCAGGACCAGGTTGAGAGTGTGGATTTGGGTTAATTTGCTTTACGAAGTCCAAAAACGGATGCGATCGGCCCAGGGGCCAGTCTGGGTCAGGATACTTCAGAGGATTTATTTTGTACCATTGTGAGGTTTGTGTCCTTCTTCCAGATGATACATTTTGTAGGTATGTCAGAATCAGAAAAGGTTTATTGCCATTGTCACTGGACCGTAATCTCCGATCGGTTGCCACAGCGCGACGTCTACCAAACGTCCAGCTTTGTTCACGCCCCGGATGCGTGTCTAGAGCGTCTATGCTTAAACGCTCAAAACGCAGGATTCGCTGCTCGGGGCGCCCTGGACACGCTGCAAAAGCGATGTACGCCCTGGTCCACATAGACTTTGAATTTAAACTGTATAAGTATATCTGTCCTGGGGCAAAGCAGGTTTTAGTATCTGTACTACATGAAAAAGTCAGTTACAGCTGCTTTAATTCCACCTTTTACTTTCACTCTCTGTTAGCGCCATGTTGAAAATTAGCCATGCTGTTTGTTTTTTAGCTCTTTCTTTCTTGCCAGCAGAAATTTCGAATAGAAAACTGAAGTACAAATGCACAGGATTTTCTATAATATGTATGTTATTCTACGTTGAAATTAAAGTTTGTCAAAAGCCATGACAAAGCAGTAAACGTCTCCTTTAACTGCACTGGCTCTGACCCGTGCAGTCGCAGACAGCATTTCTCACCCACACGATTTGCTTTCCCCGAACGCAGCGATTTAGTTGAAGTACGTCTGCTGCGTCCTCCTCGCTCAGCACTATTCAGCGGCCGCGGCACAAACGTATAAATCCTGAAGCCAATCGACTCAAAGTGAAACCAGCTCTGCCAAGTTTTAGCCTCTGACAAGCGCCTCTTTAGATTTGACCGAGGGGCCGGACGGAAATGAAATGTGTCACTCGCAAACACTCTGTATAAAGCCTGCAGCGGGGAGGCCATTTTCAATATTTTTTTTTAAATTAATTAATTATTTTTTTTATATTTTTGCTTTTTAGTGAGATAAACACACAATGAAAATAACAACATAAAATGACACACATGCAAAAGACGACAGCAACAAGAATGGGACTAAATAATAATAATAAAAAGAAGGAAAAATATAGCCGCAAGCGGCAATGATCGGCCCTCGCCACGCCGCCACCACGCCGCAAGAGGAGGGGGCGCTAACGCGCCCCAATGGTCCTTTTATTACGCCTACTGCTGAATCTGTGACGCTGTCACATCTTCTCCCCTTTGTTTTACCATCAAAAAGCGATTTTATTTTGAATTCTTGGCAAAATGTGCGGCTTTGCCGCACAGACACCGTGACTCTTTGAATAAAAATGTGGATAACTTTTGATGGTCCACCCCTGAAGATGAGTCTCACCAAATTGCAGGTTAATAGGGCTAACGCCCTAAGAGGAGTTTGTGAAAGTATAAAGTGTAAACATGTTCTGGCGATTTCCCCATTGGAATAACATGGAAGGTTTCGGTCATCGTTACGGCAACGCCATAACAATTATGACATGGGTCTCATTGACTTTTTTGATGGGGATGCTAAAATTGAGTTGTGTGTCAAATTTCATATAATTTCGCAAAACTAAACATTTAACCTCCATATAAGATCTGTAGGGGGCGCTGTGGCGCCAAATGAATTTATTTCACTTCAAGTAGGTTTAGGGCAAAGAGTTTAACAACTGATTCTAATTTGACGCAATTCGGACTTTATCTGCGCCAACGGCAGAAATGTTAAATTTGGGAGATTTCTGAAATTCTTGCTGCAGTTTGCTGCTTCGCCGCACAGAGACCGTGAGAGGTATCAATGTAATTTGGATAACTTTTGATGTCCCACTCCTCAGTAGCATTTTCACCAAATTTCAGCTTTTTAGGGCCAACGCCCTGGGAGGAGTTTGTAAAAGTACGACGTTTGGAAAAACTCCGAAGTCATGTTTAGCCATTTTTGAAGCAATATGGCCGACATTTGGTTGGGCGGACGGCGTTGCCGTAATAATATTTTTTACTTCTCTTGTCACCATCTACCTCTGCGCCAAATTTCATGATTCTACGATCAGATTTTTTTTGGGTCATTTCCCATCTCTCAATGCATTTTTGGTACATTTGGGGGCGCTGACGCGCCAATTTTTTTTATTTTGGAAAAGGGAAATAGCCAGAATGTAGAGAGGCACGATTTTTAGAGGTGTGCAAATTTTTGTGACTTTTCGTCAATGTTCACTGGGTAAAAAATAGGGGGGTTGGTCCCGAGAAGGAGAAGAAGAAGAAGAAGAAGAAGAAGAAGAAGAAGAAGAAGAAGAAGAAGAAGAAGAAGAAGAAGAAGAAGAAGAAGAAGAAGAAGAAGAAGAAGAAGAAGAAGAATAAGAATAAGAAGAAGAAGAAGAAGAAGAAGAAGAAGAAGAAGAAGAAGAAGAAGAAGAAGAAGAAGAAGAAGAAGAAGAAGAAGAAGAAAGAATAATATTCCGATGCGAAAACAATGTTTCCCATTTTTCAAATATCATAAACTATACATTTTCGGAAAGCGCTCGCGCTTTCCTACCTCATGGTGTGGGTCCCTGGTCACTGACGGGTACTTTCGATAATTTTGAGTGGGCTCCGCCCACTTTGTGTTTTTGGCCCTCTATACAGTAATAATGTTCAATTTTTGCATTACATGCTTATATGCACGGAACATGCAAGAGATGGGGAACGTATTCAAGAGCTACTCTCTCCATGGCCTAGCACCAAAGTACATCTCAGACATGTTAGTGCCATATGAACCATCTCGGACTCTGAGGACCTCAGGGACCGGCCTCCTGCTGGTGCCAGAGTCAGGACTAAACATGGACCGGCCTCCTGCTGGTGCCAGAGTCAGGACTAAACATGGACCGGCCTCCTGCTGGTGCCAGAGTCAGGACTAAACATGGACCGGCCTCCTGCAGGTGCCAGAGTCAGGACTAAACATGGACCGGCCTCCTGCTGGTTCCAGAGTCAGGACTAAACATGGACCGGCCTCCTGCTGGTGCCAGAGTCGGGACTAAACATGGTGGTTTCAGTTTTATGCAGCTAAAATCTGGAACAGTCTTCCTGAAGATGTGAGACAGGCTTCTACTCTGACAATGTTCAAATCTAAACTAAAAACAGTTTTGTTTAGCTGCGCATTTGACTGAAAGGATTTTCTTTGCACTCTTCTCTTTTAGGTCTTACTGTATACTGTTTTGTGATTTCTGTCACGTCTTTGTAATTTTCATGCATTTGTCCTGTTGTGTGAAGCACTGTGAATTGCTTTGTGTACGAATTTTGCTCTACAAATAAACTTACCTTGCCTTAAAATGTTTCTGCATCTTAAACCGGCAGCTGGTATTTTAACTGGTTTGATACAAATTGTTGAAATGTATGTGGCAGGTTTGTGTTTGGACCGACCTAGTGGTGGTGGAAAGGGTTTATTTAAAGTCCAAATTATGCATATTCTTGTGGCTTTATTTGGCTTTTAAAAATGTTACAATATCTAACTTTAAATGATGTCTAAATTTGGAAAACACACTTTACAAACTACACTTCCATTTTCAATGAGGCATAAGACCTTTGTGCGCCCTCTGCTGTCATCAGTGGGAACAAACAATAGAAACGACGTGACTGTGATGCTAATAGAGTAGAATAGAATGGAAAATGTGGCCGCAGAACGAGTCCAGTGATTGTTTATGCACCTAAAACTAAGCAGAAGTCTGGATTTTTTCCCGTGACGCAACAATATGTGGAAAATTGAAACAGAGTTATTTGTGAGTGCTCAGAGAAGACAGCTTCATATACAGGATTCATGAAATAAGCACAAATGAGACAAAATACAAGAGGGAACAACAATATAAAAGGGTTAATAGCTTTAAAAAGCTTGAATTTTGCATAATTGTCTTTTAAACGTTTCTTTTATGAGTAGCTTTGGGATGTAAAATAGAATTGTTCTTTTCACGGGGTAATTTTAACATTATTCAAGTCAACTATTACCATCTTTTACCAGAAAACCCATAAGCTTAATGCTGGGACTAGTTGTTGATGTTGTAAATATTGTGACAGTTTGCCTCTCGGTGCCGTTTTATTTTAACAACTTGACCCGCCATTAAAATGCAGGGACACGTTTTTTCCATCTTGTCGTTTTATAGGTGCCCATGTACAGAGATGCTGCTTTCGGAGAATGTAAACCACTAATGTACATTTGCAGTGTTGTGCAGCCGGAAGACCTGGTTTAGACCTGGTTTAGACCTGGTTTAGACCTGGTTTAGACCTGGTTTAGACCTGGTTTAGACCTGGTTTAGACCTGGTTTAATCCTAGTTCAATCCTAGTTTATATCTGAGTTTATTTTTGCTGTAGACATAGTTTTCCCCTTGTTAAGAACTGGTATTACCTCTTGCACACTGGTCCTTGTTTGGTCCTTGTTTGGTCCTTGTTTGGTCCTGGTTTGGTCCTGGTTTAGACCTGTTTTTGTCCTTGGTTTAGACCTGGTTTTGTCCTTGGTTTAGACCCGGTTTTGTCCTTGGTTTAGACCCTTTTTGGACTTGCATTTAGTCTCACACATACAGTAAAACGACTCTCAAACCCGCCGCTCTGTATGCAGTCCCACACTTTGCCCCCCGCAATTGTACCCGACCCGAAAAGCACCTGCTCAAAAGAAGAAAAGCTTCGGCTAAGTCTTTTGGATTAGCACTTCCTGCGCAACTCTGTCTTCGCTCCGGTGAGCCCCCCCGACTCCTCCGGCGAGCCCCCCCGACTCCTCCGGCGAGCCCCCCCCCCCCCGACTCCTCCGGCGAGCCCCCCCCTCGACTCCTCCTCGCTGAATACCGATCAGGACCCTCTTTCTTCTCACACAGGTAAACAAATGCAGCCAGCTCGTGGAGAAAGCCGGCGGGCAGTGATCCAGGAGGCGGACCGACACCGTTTAGACATGATTTAGCCTGTTCCCACTCACAAAGCGCCCGTCCTCCCAGCGGTCGAAGCCGGACGCGCGGGAATGGAAGTGTTCATTGTGCGTTTTAAGAGGTCCGAGCTGATTTAAAGCCGGTGGTGCCAGGTGAAAGTGGGCAACACGTCACACGGCGCGAGAATGAGGAAGAGCTAAGACCCTCTGAATTTGGGCGATAAGACGAGCCAATCACAGGCCGGTACGTGTCGTGGACGATGCGGCGGAGCGGGGGATGAAGGCGGTGAAAGGGCTTTGGCAAAATGTGGAAGAGGATTATGTTATTACAGAGAGACAGTGTGGAGTGGAAATGTGCAAGTGATTGAATTAAAACTTGTGATTTCAATTATTGTCCTGTTCAAACTTATTAATTACCTAACGAATACTCTAGTGACCCTAACCCGAACATTAATTAAGTACCGTATTTTCCGGACAATAAGTCACACCGGCCAAAAAATGCATAATAGAGAAGAAAAAAACATCCGTAAGTTACACTGGAGGATGAAATGCGGTTGCAACTGTGAAAATAACAAATAATATCACATGTAAGTCGTTCTGGAGTATAAGTATAAGTATATAAGTATAAATATAAGTATAAGTCGCGCCCCGGCCAAAACTATGAAAAAAGTTACTTACTAGAGATGTCACGATATGAAATGTTAGTGTTACGATTATTGTGAGAAAAAACATCCCGATTTAACGATTTAACAGTGAAATCTTTCATTTTCATTCATTCCAATTTCCAAAGTTTGAGAATTTACAAAATTAACTTCCTGAAAGACAAAATAGAGTTAAATGTTACAAAAAACGCCAGCTAAAAATAAATTTAGGTTAATATTTTGACGCTCGATCGTACTAAAAATACTTTCTGTCTTAAACTGTCACGACTATTATCTTTTGGTTCTCACGACCTGAATAATGAATCGTTAAACCTGAATCGAGCTTAACAAACTGAATGCAATTGAAGAACAAGCCGACGGGCCACGACAAACATCTGTGTTTTAACTGCAGAAGGCGTTGTGGGCGTGTCTACAGGTCGTCCGGGTTGTTTTTTTTACACTTTTAGTACAGAAACAATATCATCTTGATGTAGGAAAGCTGTCTGTGCTGAAACCTCTGCTGCCAGAGGGAGTGTCACGAAAGATGCTGTTTCTTTGACGGTGACGAGGTCTAAAGCTGCTCTCCCGAGTCCTGGTATTTATATCGCTTCTGCTCATGGCCCATTTCTCCACCGCTTATTCAAGACGCAAGACCTTTTTCTGGTTTAGTTTGGTCCTGGTTGTAGACTTGGTTAGTCTTGGTGGTTGAGTTCTGCCTTGGCTCTAGTTCTGTTCCGGTTTCACTCCTGGTTTTGATTTAGCGCTGTTTCATTTCTGGATTGGATCTGATTTAGTCCAAGTTTAGTCCCAGTTTAGATCCGGTTCAATGTTTAGTCCTAAATTAGCTGCAAGTTAGTCCAATCCTGGGTAAAAGTTCTGGTTGTCATTGGTCATAGTTCAGACCTGGTTTAGACCTTGTTTAGTCCTGTAATTTGGATTTAGCTCTGGTTTTGATCAGATTGAGTCCAAGTTTAGTCCCTGTTTAGACCTGGTTCAGTGTTTGGCTCTAGTAAATCTTGGTTTAGTCCTAAATTAGTTGCAAGTTAATCAAATCCTGGGTAAAAGTTGTGGATTGGTGCTAGTTCAGACTTGGTTTAGACCTTGTTTAGTCCTGGTCCAGGCTTTGTTTTAGTTCCTCTTGGTTCAGTCCTGTAGTTTGGATTTAGTCCTGGTTTAGACCTTTCCCTTGTACAGTACTCGTTAAGTCTCAGTTCGTTAAGACCGTGCTCACCTGACGTCCAGAGACATCATCGTTCCGTCTGAAGTCGCAGGCGGTCGTGAGAGAAAAAGAGATGAACAGAAATCCTCGACCGACATAATTACCTTTTTCTATCTTTGTATTCGACACGTTTGAAAATCTCTTCTCGATTCAAGCGTGAGAAATTGTTCTCTTCCTCCGCCATAGAAGAGACTTTTGTACGTTTCACCGTGACGCAAAGGAACTTCCTGTTATCTGCAGTATTCTGTGCTCGTGAAGTCATCGCGGTGAATATTTAAGACGCCGGGTAAACTCGCTCTTCCTGAGTCATTACCTTCCATTATCGGCTGTTTGGTAACGAGACGCGCCATTTCATGCATCGGCGTTCCTCTCCTGTGCTTAGAAAGTGACTTGTTTGAGCGAGTTAGCGAGCGGATAAATGTGTAGGTTTTACCAGCAAAAGCAGATTGACAATTCGTACAGGTTCAAGGCAAAGAAGTCAAAAAAGGTGGTCTGTACATCTAAAAAGTATTGTATTTGTTTTTACTTCTTTACTTAGTTTATTATTCAGAAGCCCGTCCCTTTAAAGGCAAATAACAGAGAGAGAACTAAGGTCTAGTCCTGGTTTTGGTCCTGCATTAGACCTGCTGTATTTTACCTGATTTTGTCCTTGGTTTAGACCTGGTTTTGTTCCTGGTTTAGACTCAGTTTTGTCCTTGGTTTAGACCCAGTTTTGTCCTTGGTTTAGACCCAGTTTTGTCCTTGGTTTAGACCCAGTTTTGTCCTTGGTTTAGACCCAGTTTTGTCCTTGGTTTAGACCCAGTTTTGTCCTTGGTTTAGACCCAGTTTTGTCCTTGGTTTAGACCCAGTTTTGTCCTTGGTTTAGACCCAGTTTTGTCCTTGGTTTAGACCCAGTTTTGTCCTTGGTTTAGACTCGGTTTTGTCCCTGGTTTAGACACGGTTTTGTTTATTTTATTATTCAGACGCACGTCCGTTTACAGTAAAGGCCAATAACAATAGAACTAATGCATAATATTTGTCCTCCAAGTTTTAACGCCTAACCTTAATTAAGTATTTACTAAGCCTGAATCATGCTTAATTACAGTTTTTGTTCAGGCTTTGTTTAGGCAAATTAAGGTGTAGTTATTACAAAGCGGTACATAGTTCATTTTTAACAGTTTTAATAATATTTATATACTCGTTATTCAGATTTGACATTTATCAAAACAATTGCAATAGTCATAAAAAATATAAAAAACAAAAACATCTCACCTCTAGTCCACCATTATTACACAAGATTACATCATCTATTTATGTGTACCGTATTTTCTGAACTATAAGTCGCACTTTTATTCATAGTTTGGCCGGGGTGCGATTTATACTGTGATATTATTCACACATTATTATATCATATGCGCTTCGTTTGTGGAGTTGTTTAGAAGTGACACAGAGGAAGAATAATTCAATGGATTTAGTGATTTGGGGTAAAACTGATGCTTTGGTAAACTTGTTAGCATGTTCTTTATGCTATAGTTATCTGAATAACTGTTCATATGTTACGTCGGTGTAATGTTACGTTAACATACCAGACACTAACCACAGTTCTGTCTGTGCCTCATGTAGCTGAAGGTGTTAGCGTTAGCATACGTACACCTATTCACCATGTTCTCTCATCTGTTATTTTAAATTGCATTTCAAGATGAATTGTCTGTTCTTTGTCTTGGATTTTACCAAATACATTTCCCAAAAAAATTCAACTTATACTCCAGTCCGACTTATACCGTATTTTCCAGACTATAAGTCACACCTTTTTTCATAGTTTTGGTCAGGGTGCTTATATTTATACTTATATACTTATACTCTGGAGAGACTTATGTGATATTATTTTTTAATTTTTACACTTGCAACCACATTTCATACTCCAGTGCGACTTATATGTTTTTTTCTTTTCTATTATGCATTTTTTTTGGCTGTTGCGACTTAAAATACGGTAATCAACAAAAGTGTATATTTATCCGGGCACAATGTGGACTATAGATGGTCATTTGTTGGTCTTTATCCAGGTATGTTGAGTTTAATTTACATTAATGACACGGTCCAAAGAGCAAAGCGACACACAGATAAAACATTCAATCTTTCTTGGAATAACCATGACGATAAAGACACTGAGGGGTTTCACCAATGATAGTTTTGTAAATGAAATGATACCAATGCAACAGCCAGCGAAAACGGAGCGATGGCCGCACGTATGACCAAGTTCCTGTTGCGTTTTCTCGTTTTCGCCTGAGTGGCATTGACTGAAACCCGCCGCAGCCACTGGTGGTTTCTAGCATCAACACATAAACGGTGCGAACGTGACCCTTGAACTTTGACCCTTTGTTTAAATGTCAAGCGTGTGCGTTCCTGTCGAGCGTTACTGCCGCGCGGGCCTGATTTGAATAGATTCTAATGTGCGGTGAAGGCCGGGCCGTTACACATTTGCATGAGCGCAAGACAGTCACACGTCCCTTTGTCTGAGCGGGACGAGGCTCGCCGCTGGACGTCTTTCGGTTTCACGCGCCGCCGTAGGTCCAGGGGGGGCGTGTATGGTGGGAGGGGCTAAGGTAGGGTGTGTTGAGAGCGTACGCCTTACATGAAAGGAACGAGTTAATTCATCTTTACAAAGAAACCAAAGAATCAAGAGCACAAATGGTATTTCAGAAATACATAAAAGCTCTTGTAATACGTCCGGTCCGGTCGGTTGTTATTACCGTATTTTCCGGACTAAGTCGCACCTTTTTTCATAGTTTTGGCCGGGGTGCGACTTATACTCATATTTATACTTAAATACTCCGGAGCAACTTATATGTGATATTATTTGTTATTTTCACTCTTGCCACTTATATATGTTTTTTTCTTCTCTATTAAGCATTTTTTGGCCGGTGCGACTTATACTCTTATACTTATAAAAGGTCTTCCATGGTCTGTATCTGTGATGTCAACAAGCATGTTTGGATAAAAATAACCATTCAAAGCGAGGCGGGGCGTCGGCCGATACCGTCCCATCCCACCAGCCGCGGGGGATGGGACTGTTTTTGTTTATTTACATGAATATCGTTGATACTCTCGACAGAAGACAAATGTATTTCTGATGTAAATCTCTTGGTAGAAACAGGAAGACTTCCTGGATGAGGCGGATGCATCAGATTTACCACACTGATATGATACTGATATGATACTGATATGATACCACACTGATATGATACTGATATGATACTGATATGATATCACACTGATATGATACTGATATGATACTGATATGATACCACACTGATATGATACTGATATGATACCACACTGATATGATACTGATATGATACTGATATGATACCACACTGATATGATACTGATATGATACCGATATGATACCGCACTGATATGATACTGATAAGATACCATACTGATATGATACCGTACTGATATGATACTTATATGATATGATACTGATATGATACCATACTGGTATGATACCGTACTGATATGATACTGATATGATACCACACTGATATGATACTGATATGATGTATCAGTGTCCAGTGATTATGAGCAGGAACATACGTATAAATCTATATCATATCTGTGGATATATGAACATATATATATCAGATCTGATATATATCAGATCTGATATATATATATATATATATATATCATATCTGTGGAGATGTGAACATATATATATCATATTCGTGGAGATATGAACATATATATCATCTCCGTGGCGATGTGTGCAGACCTCGACATGACAAAGTTCCCGTCTTTATGAATGAAGTGTCGTCGTAGTAACTGGGGCCCGTCCCAGCTGCTTCGGGCGTGAGCTACAGCAGGATAATTGTAAGTTAATCACGGGCTAATCACCAATTCACCTCCGTGTGCTGCGCGTCTGTGGACAGCTGCAGCGCACCTTCAAATCTGCTCTTAGTCCTCATTAACGCCGAGAAGTCCCGTGAGTGCAATTTGAGTTCAAGCGAAATGGACATTTAAACTTTACCTTTCTATGTCCTGTAGTAAAAATTAGAATCATTCACATGCATAAAACTCTAGGAGAATGAATTAGAACTGTTGCTTTTAAAAAAGGGAGTGTCTACAGAGCTGCAGCGCGCGGCCGAAACTGCCATGTTATTTTGTGCCGTGGCTCCTGAAACTGCTGCGCTATTTGACCGCGCCGTTTTAGACTGCGCCGGTTTAAGGTTAGGGTCAGGGTTAAGGTTAGGGTCAGGGTTAGGGTCAGGGTTAAGGTTAGGGTCAGAGTTAGGGTCAGTGTTAAGGTTAGGGTCAGGGTTAGGGTCAGTGTTAAGGTTAGGGTCAGAGTTAGGGTCAGGGTTAAGGTTAGGGTCAGAGTTAGGGTCAGGGTTAAGGTTAGGGTTAGGGTTAGGGTTAGGGTTAGCCATGAGGCTATATGGCAGTGCCGTGGTTCCTGAAACTGCTGGGCCATTTGACCGCGCCGCGGCTCTGCAGCCACGGCCTTTAAAGAAGGCGACTGAATGTGACTTTTGACCTTTTTTTTTATTATTTTGGATGCATTTCAAATCACAATTACTACATAAAAATGTGAAAGTGTGATGGCATTTTGGGTTATTGACTTTTAATGCTGGACAGAAATGACATTACTTTACCCCAGAGGCAGAACCGGAGCTTCTTCATGTCACATATCACATCGCGCGACACAATTGTGAGAAGAAACCTCATGATTTAACAGTTATTCACGATTATTGACAGCTGGACAAAACATGCGGTCAAACTGTCTGAATGATAAATACGTTAAAAAAGATATTATGCATTTGTCTCTGACGTAGTGAATGAAACGCACGGCTCAATATTGATCTAAAATGACTCGAAGCCTTCTGATTATAACAAAATAGAGTTAAAAGTTAAACTCATACTTACCACACATAAATATTCCAGTGTAAACAAACTGGAGGAGGCTCTTCAGGGTCAGAAACAAATTTTGAGATGCCAGACGCTCACAGCAAGGACACCGTTTATAAATACCGTATTTTCCGGACTGTAAGTCGCACCCTTTTTCATAGATTTGGCCGGGATGCGACTTATACCTATATTCATACTTATATACTTATTCTTATACTCCGGAGTGACTTATATGTGATATATTTGTTATTTTCACCCTTGCAAAAGCATTTCAGCCACCTATATATATTTCTTTTCTTCTCTATTATGCATTTTTGGCTGGTGCGACTTGTACTCCAGAAAATATGGTACGTTTTTAGTCAAATAAAACCATCCAGAATGAAAAAAAAGCCCTGAGTAAGACTCGCTCAAAGACCAAACGCGACGTCTCGATCAGAAGTAAATTCACTGCAAATCCAAGTTCCTCTTCTGTCTCTTTAGTGCCCAAAAAAAAAAAAAAAGCTTTTATTTTAGTAATTTTTTGGCTAAAACGGTACTTACTCTTTCTGTCTCCAAAGAATAAACAAGTCCGTGTTGATAATTGTGGTGTAGATTTACAATGTGTCAGCTGAACGTCATCACACAGCGCCCTCTGCTGGACTTCGGAGCGCTGCAGTCCACAACGGAGAGCAGTGGATTTCATTTCAGAGTAAAATAGCGGATAATCAGAGCAACGTATCGTGAATACAGAGAATAAAGACGACTTTAACGTGCACCAATCACACAAAAGGCAAGAGGTAAACAATTACAAAACGGTTAAAAGCTTTTAAAGCAGTACGTCTGCTTTAACGTTGCTTGAACGCTCTGCATTACGCTCGAGCAATCCGTATATTGTGTTGACGTGAGCGTGATTCCCGACCTTCCCGTCCCTTTCTCGGGTTCCAGGCGAGTAAATCTGTTCTCAAAAGTGTCATATTGTCAATCATGTCTTTTGTCATGTTTGAGTTGTGTCAATGTCAAAAACCGTCTGAAGCCGCCTCGAGAACGTTGTGAATCGCTGTGTCGATGCCTGAAACCGCCTCGAGGACGTTGTGAATCGCTGTGTCGATGTCTGAAGCCGCCTCGAGGACGCCGTGAATCACTGTGTCGATGCCTGAAACCGCCTCGAGGACGTCGTGAATCGCTGTGTCGATGTCTGAAACCGCCTCGAGGACGTCGTGAATCGCTGTGTCGATGTCTGAAACCGCCTCGAGGACGTCGTGAATCGCTGTGTCGATGTCTGAAACCGCCTCGAGGACGCCGTGAATCGCTGTGTCGATGCCTGAAACCGCCTCGAGGACGTCGTGAATCGCTGTGTCGATGTCTGAAACCGCCTCGAGGACGTCGTGAATCGCTGTGTCGATGTCTGAAACCGCCTCGAGGACGTCGTGAATCGCTGCGTCGATGTCTGAAACCGCCTCGAGGACGTCGTGAATCGCTGCGTCGATGTCTGAAACCGCCTCGAGGACGCCGTGAATCGCTGTGTCGATGCCCGAAACCGCCTCGAGGACGTCGTGAATCGCTGTGTCGATGTCTGAAACCGCCTCGAGGACGCCGTGAATCGCTGTGTCGATGCCTGAAACCGCCTCGAGGACGTCGTGAATCGCTGTGTCGATGTCCGAAACCGCCTCGAGGACGTCGTGAATCGCTGTGTCGATGTCTGAAACCGCCTCGAGGACGCCGTGAATCGCTGTGTCGATGCCTGAAACCGCCTCGAGGACGTCGTGAATCGCTGTGTCGATGTCTGAAACCGCCTCGAGGACGTTGTGAATCGCTGTGTTGATGTCTGAAACCGCCTCGAGGACGTCGTGAATCGCTGTGTCGATGTCTGAAACCGCCTCGAGGACGCCGTGAATCGCTGTGTCGATGTCTGAAACCGCCTCGAGGACGCCGTGAATCGCTGTGTCGATGCCTGAAACCGCCTCGAGGACGTCGTGAATCGCTGTGTCGATGTCTGAAACCGCCTCGAGGACGTCGTGAATCGCTGTGTCGATGCCTGAAACCGCCTCGAGGACGTCGTGAATCGCTGTGTCGATGTCTGAAACCGCCTCGAGGACGTCGTGAATCGCTGTGTCGATGTCTGAAACCGCCTCGAGGACGTCGTGAATCGCTGTGTCGATGCCTGAAACCGCCTCGAGGACGTCGTGAATCGCTGTGTCGATGTCTGAAACCGCCTCGAGGACGTCGTGAATCGCTGTGTCGATGTCTGAAACCGCCTCGAGGACGTCGTGAATCGCTGTGTCGATGTCTGAAACCGCCTCGAGGACGTCGTGAATCGCTGTGTCGATGCCTGAAACCGCCTCGAGGACGCCGGGAATCACTGTGTCGATGCCTGAAACCGCCTCGGGGACGTCGTGAATCGCTGTGTCGATGCCTGAAACCGCCTCGAGGACGTCGTGAATCGCTGTGTCGATGCCTGAAACCGCCTCGAGGACGTCGTGAATCGCTGTGTCGATGCCTGAAACCGCCTCGAGGACGCCTCGAGGACGTCGTGAATCGCTGTGTCGATGCCTGAAACCGCCTCGAGGACGTCGTGAATCGCTGTGTCGAGGTCTGAAACCGCCTCGAGGACGTCGTGAATCGCTGTGTCGATGCCTGAAACCGCCTCGAGGACGTCGTGAATCGCTGTGTCGATGCCTGAAACCGCCTCGAGGACGTCGTGAATCGCTGTGTTGATGCCTGAAACCGCCTCGAGGACGTCGTGAATCGCTGTGTCGATGCCTGAAACCGCCTCGAGGACGTCGTAAATCGCTGTGTCGATGTCTGAAGCCGCCTCGAGGACGCCGTAAATCGCTGTGTCGATGTCTGAAACCGCCTCGAGGACACCGTGAATCGCTGTGTCGATGCCTGAAACCGCCTCGAGGACGTCGTGAATCGCTGTGTCGATGTCTGAAACCGCCTCGAGGACGTCGTGAATCGCTGTGTCGATGTCTGAAACCGCCTCGAGGACGTCGTGAATCGCTGTGTCGATGTCTGAAACCGCCTCGAGGACACCGTGAATCGCTGTGTCGATGCCTGAAATCGCCTCGAGGACGTTGTGAATCGCTGTGTCGATGTCTGAAACCGCCTCGAGGACGTCGTGAATCGCTGTGTCGATGCCTGAAACCGCCTCGAGGACGTCGTGAATCGCTGTGTCGATGTCTGAAACCGCCTCGAGGACGTCGTGAATCGCTGTGTCGATGCCTGAAACCCCCTCGAGGACGTCGTGAATCGCTGTGTCGATGCCTGAAACCGCCTCGAGGACGTCGTGAATCGCTGTGTCGATGTCTGAAGCCGCCTCGAGGACGCTGTGAATCGCTGTGTCGATGTCTGAAACCGCCTCGAGGACGTCGTGAATCAATATGTCGATGTCTGAAACCGCATCGAGGACGTCGTGAATCGCTGTGTCGATGTCTGAAACCGTCTCGAGGATGTCGTGAATCGCTGTGTCGATGTCTGAAACCGCCTAGAGGACGTCGTGAATCGCTGTGTCGATGTCTGAAACCGCCTCGAGGACGTCGTGAATCGCTGTGTCGATGTCTGAAACCGCCTAGAGGACGTCGTGAATCGCTGTGTCGATGTCTGAAATCGCCTCGAGGACGTCGTGAATCGCTGTGTCGATGTCTGAAACCGCCTCGAGGACGTCGTGAATCGCTGTGTCGATGTCTGAAACCGCCTCGAGGACGTCGTGAATCGCTGTGTCGATGTCTGAAACCGCCTCGAGGACGTCGTGAATCGCTGTGTCGATGTCTGAAACCGCCTCGAGGATGTCGTGAATCGCTGTGTCGATGTCTGAAACCGCCTCGAGGACGTCGTGAATCGCTGTGTCGATGTCTGAAACCGCCTCGAGGACGTCGTGAATCGCTGTGTCGATGTCTGAAACCGCCTCGAGGACGTCGTGAATTGCTGTTGCGTCAAAAAGCAGCCCGATTGGACGTCAACGGGAAGCCAAACGCTGCGGCCGTGAGTGCGAGACGCTTGCGGAGGAGTTTCTTTGCCTCTGTCAAGTTAATGTACTTTTCCTCCCACGCACCTGTCGCCCACTCAGGTACACAGAGCCCACTTTGAATACAAGAACACAGCGTCCAGAATCACTCAGAGCCAACGCCGCGAAAAGAAACGTCTACTTATGCGATCCAGTTATTGACTGTTTTGTTTCTACGACTCGATTTACAGATTTATTTCAAGGTATTTTTGACTGATTTCCATGTTCTAATTAAGATGATCCTGTTTTATACATATTTAGTCAACGATTTGTGTGAAAAATTCTTTCTGAATGATCAAAACAAGGTTCATTTTTTTGCCGTTTTAACTCTAATCTTTGCCTCAGATTCGATTTCAAAAGGCTCTTGGTGACTAAAACTCCCCTGAGCATGTTTAATAAGGCGATTGTACTGAAACAACAGACCGTCGCGCCTTTCTTCTCCCTCGCAGACCGGGGCCCATGCAGTTGCCATGACGATCCGATTCATGGCACTTCTGATGTTGCGGAGTACACGCCGCCGCGGCCCGACGTGTCGCTCGGTCTTTTTACGAGCTCGTTCTGTCCTTGTCGTTCCCATTTACGCCGTTTCATCGAAGACAGGCTAAGGTCAGGGACACGGCGGACGACGACAGCATACGTCTGACCGTCACGAGTACAGAGAGGAGATTTGAAGTATTTGTACACACTTCAATTTGACAAGTTCTCCCACTTACAGATTATGGAGGGTCTGAAATGTTCGTCGTTTTTTTTTTTAACACCTGCCAATCAGAAAGAATGTCTCTTCCTGTTTGTAATTGAGACATCACGCGAGGAAATTACCCAGCAAACACTGGGCCAAAACAAATCTAATCACAATTTGTTTTATTTGACAAATACAAATATATGAGAGCAACTTTATTTTGTTGAATTAATGTTTGAAGAGTCAAAAAAGTTGTTTCTTTTGTGTAAATTATGCATAAACTTTGACTGGAATGAGTGTCCCTGGTGTGATATCACTTCCTGTCATTTTCTACAGATTTTTCTAAGGTTTTCTCCACAAATACCTGCTCGATTGGTGTAAAACGACACCCAGATACGGGGGTCCGGAGCGGGGGTCCGGAGCGGGGGTCCAGAGCGGGGGTCTTCACTAAAAGCCTCGCCCCTGCTGCTCTCTGAAGTGTGTGGACCTGAACACACTGCTGCCTTTGTGTCTGTGTTTGACAGTGACACTCGGGGACGATAAAAGTCTAAAGTGAAAGGTCTCTCCATCTTTCCCTCTGTAGGTTTCTCTTTACATCCCTCTCTCTTTTCATCTAAAGTCAAAGGTCTCTCCATCTTTTTATCTCTCCAGCTCATTCGCTTCTCTTCTCTGCTCCTCTTCTTCTCTTTCTCTCCAGCTCGTTCTCTCACTGTCTCTTCTCCTCTCTCTTCTTCTCTGTACCTAATATCCCTTGTTTCTCTCTTTTTCTCGTCTCCCCTCCGTTCGGGCCGTCGGCGTTGCCCGGGTGATCATCTGCAGTCACAGGTCTCTCTCTTTCCCGCGGCTGAACTTTCTCTGAGGAATATTCAGTAAACGTCTCTGTAAAGTCTCTCTCTCTCTCTCTCTCTCTGTTTCCTCCTCAGTTCAACAGGTTCTCTCTCCTCGGGGAACTCTCGCGCTCTCAAATAAATAAAGGCGTTCAGCCAAAACACTTTGAAGTTGCACAGTAGACGGGCTCTCGACGGGAGAAGCCACTTTGCTCTGTTTTATGGAGAGAGGTGATGGGGGAACTGAACCTACTCCACTCGCCAACAAACAACAGCACGAATCAAAAACCTCCACTTCGACAAACTCGAGACGGTCTGAGAACTCGGATATTCAGTAACACTTTACTAACGGTAATAAGATGGACTTTGTCTATCTCTTCCCTCTCTTTTTCTCTGTATCTAATGTTCCTTGTGTCTCTCTCTTTTTCTGTTTCTCTTTGTTTCTCTCTTACCCTCTTTCTTTGTTTCTTTATCTTCCCTCCTCTCTCTTTTCCTCTCTTTGTTTAACCTTTTCCCTCCCTTCTCCTCTCTCTTCTTCTCTGTATCTCTGGCTCTTTCTCTTACTGTCTCTTCTCCTCTCTCCTCTTCTCTTTCTTTTACTATCTCTTCTCCTCTCTTCTTCTCTATCTCTCCGGCTCTTTCTCTTACTGTCTCTTCTCCTCTCTCTTCTCCTCTCTCTTCTCCTCTCTCTTCTTCTCTGTATCTCACCGATTCAAAAACAATTCAAAACCTCGACTTCGAAACGGCGACAGACAAACACAAGACGGTCTGAGAACACGGATATTCGGTAACACTTTACTGAACGGTAATAAGATGGAAATAGCATGGTAACGGAAAGTCCACGAGTGGTAATTAATTTCATGGAAGCGGGGCACATCTGCAATTCTATTTCATTGTAATATGATTAATAATAATGTCTGACTTTTCCATTGCGTTTTACGAGCTTGACAAGCCTCTCAACGCGCTTCAGTCGCTACATTGACATTTACAAAAACAAAAGATAGATAAACCCGGGAACTGTACTATTGAGGTTTCTCGATTGGAATCTCCCCAATTAAAATGCTCAACGTAAATGAGATGTCGCTTATCAATGTTTGCCAAAAGTCTGATTATATGTACGATAGTGGTTTTTATGCTAATGCTAACTTGCTAGACGCCCCTGAGGGTCTCCTAGCCCCTCATTTGCATCTCTTCGGTTCATTGACCTGGGTCGTCTGGAACACGAGTGTTCTGAGGTAGAGCACTAGTTAGAGCAAGCATATATCACAGGGATTATAGTTCAATTTGCCAAGACGGAATTCTGTCGAAATGCGTATGATTTAGGTCTAAAGGTTGTTTATGAATTTGTAGACTTTGTCCTGATATATATCTCTGGATATGAGTGGTACATGGTATATATAAAAATAAAATAAAAACTCTTCCTATTCCTCCCCCTTCAAGCTCGGGTCCTCTACCAGAGGCCCCTGGGAGCTTGAGGGTTCTTCAGTATCTTTGCTGTTCCTGCACTTTTCTGGACCGAGATGTTTTTCCTGGATCTACTCAAGCCATTCCTCCAATTTGGGGGTCACTGCCCCAAGTGCTCCGATCACTACAGGCACCACCGATACCGGATGTTTCCATCCCATGTACTGCAATGTCCACCACCATGTCTTTTCTCTGACCCTTGAGACCACCACTATGTCTGATTGGTTCACCATTACATTCTGTCTGTCTGTATCTGGAAGTCCCAGAGGACCTTGGCTCGGTCGTTCTTCACCACTTTTGGAGGTGTTTCCCACTTTGTCCTTGGGGTCTCCAGCCCGTGCTCTGCACAGATGTTTTTGTACACTATGCCAGCTCCTGGTTATGGTGTTCCATGTATGCTGTCCCTGCCAGCATCTTACACCCTGCAGTTATGTGCGGGATTGTCTCAGGGCCTCCTTTGCACAGCTTTTATATATATATAAAACTCTCACCTTACCCTCCGCGGGTGAGGTAAGCGTTTTATATTTCAAGCTCGGGTCCTCTCTCAGAGGCCTGGGAGCTTGAGGGCTCTGCGCAGTATCTTTGCTGTTCCTGCACTGCACTTTTCTGGACCGAGATATCCGACGTCCTTCCTGGATCTGCTCAAACCATTCTTCCAGTTTGGGGGTCACAGCCCCAAGTGCTCCGATCACTACAGGCACCACCGATACATTCACGCTCCAGGCCTTCTCCAGCTCCTCTCTGAGGCCTTGGTATATCTCTAGTTTCTCGTATTCCTTATTGCGGATGTTTACACCATTCAATCTGTCTGTATCTGGAAGTCCCAGAGGACCTTGGCTTGGTTGTTCTCCACCTTTGGAGGTGTTTTCCACTTTGTCCTTGGGGTCTCCAGCCCGTGCTCTGCACAGATGTTTTTGTACACTATGCCAGCCACCTGGTTATGGCGCTCCATGTATGCTGTCCCTGCAGCATCTTACACCCTGCAGTTATGTGCGGGATGGTCTCAGGGCCCCCTTTGCACAGCTTACACCTTGGGTCTTGTCTGGTGTGGTAGATCTGGGCCTCTTTTAACCTGGTGTTCAGGGCCTGCTCCTGTGCTGCCATGATCAGGGCCTCTGTGCTAACCATTGGTAGGATTTTGTGATATCAGCCACTTCAGTTATGTTCCGGTGGTACATCCCATGTAGGAGCTTGTCCTCCCATGATGGTCCCTCCAGCACCTCATCATCCTCTATTCCCCAATGTCTGAGACATAGTGGCTCTTACACTCACTAGTCCCCGGCCTCCTTCCTTCCGGCTAGTGTACAGCCTCAGGGTGCTTGGGATGGAACCCTCCATGCATGGTCAGGAGCTTTTGTGTCTTAACATCTGTGGTCTGTATCTCCTCCTTTGGCCAACTGATTATTCATGCAGGGTATGTATGTATATATATATATATATATATATATATATATATATATATTATTCATGCAGGGTATGTATATATATATATATATATATATATATATATATATATATATGTATATATATATATATATGAGATATGAGATATGAGATATATATCACCACTCATATCCATGTACTACTACATACCACTCAAACACCAGCGCTCATTTCCTTGGTTACGTTATGGGTCGTTCTTCCGCCTTTAGTTAAATACATAAATACATAAATGCTTAAATACGTCTGACTTAATCCGTTTTACTCGAGGAAAAGAAGTGCTCTCAACTCCCATTCGCTAATCAGCCAATTACAAGGCCTCTCTTTGCTTTTGAAGAATTCCCGGCGCTTCCTGTGAATAAATGAATGACCAATGGAGAGAGGGGGAGAGAGCGAAAGATAGAGAGAGAGAGGGGAAGATAGAGAGAGAGGGGAAGATAGAGAGAGAGAGGGGAAGATAGAGAGAGAGAGGGGAAGATAGAGAGAGAGGGGAAGATAGAGAGAGAGGGGAAGATAGAGAGAGAGAGGGGAAGATAGAGAGAGAGAAAGAAAGAGGTGGAGAGGGAGGGAGACAGAGAAAGGGAGAGTATGGGCTAGAGAAAAGAGGAGGAAGAGAGAGTGAGGGAGGTTAGGAGAGAGAGAGAGGGAGAGAGAGACTAAGGAAAAAGTGAGAGAATAAGAATGGTGCGTTGGAGAAAGGCAGATGTGGAAATGGCCGCGGGGACAGGAAGTCTTCACAGGCACGGAGGAAGCCTTCTTTTTTTTACAAGCCGTCGCTCGCCTCGTTAATAATTGACGAGCGTCAGAAGTGACCGGTCACGACTGGACCCTCCGGAGATAAATGTCCCGCGGTGGAGCTTTAAAAACACTAAAGGATCAGCGTCATTAGAGCCACTGCTCCCTTGCATCCGTGTGCAAATACAAACGGCACTTTAAGCGAAAGATTCAGGCCGTTTGCTTTATAAATAGTACAAGCAGCAGAACATCTCTCACAACTATTTCCACGCTTTTGTCCCACGATAAACACAAACGTAGAACTGTGTAAACTGTCGTAAGTCAGAATAATTACACTAAACGATCAGGAAATGCCAATAACTGCGGACGTTTTGTTTCGTTTTCCTGCCGGACATTTTCAAAAGTGAATTGGGTTGATTTGATTTACAAATGTCAAAACGATATCCGAGCAAATGACTGTCATTGAGTGGAGTTTATTCATGGCGTAATTGTACTTCTTTTGTAGCATTTTATGTAGTACTTCTTACTTTAGATAATAACAATAAGCAGTAACTAATTATGAACAGGAAATGTACAATACAGTCTGAACTATAGCGCTATGAAATTGTATTATGTGACAATTGAGTACTTTTTAATCCATGTAGTTGTACTTTTACTCTTTCCACACTGGTGTACTCTTCCTAAATGTATGGGAAATAAAAATACAATAAACAAACAGTTATTCATATCGAGCTTGTGATAGAAACCTTAATAATAATAGTAGTAATAGTAGGAAAACAGAGTAAAATAATAAAAAAAATAATACACAAAACGTAAAATATTACTTTTTTTTTTTTTTTTTTACTTTTTCAACATTTTCTTTTGTGGAATGAGAAAATTGCGCCCTCTTTCACAGATGTGGATTATCAAGTGACCCAATACTTAAATCAGATTTTGGAGTATATTAAGCAAAATCTGATCATCACAGTCGGATATTTAAAGACGTAATGGACGATTTTTCGGCGATTGGAGAACGCAGGTGGAAGTGCGCATGCGCACTCCCCCGTGTGGACCGATACAACACACACGTGTGTTTGTTTAATAGCGCGACGGCGCGCCAGACATCTCTCGTCTCCCGTAGATTTCCGTCTTCTTCTGAGTCAGCTCGAACAGTCTTTCTCCGTCCTAATTTTGTCCCGTACACTGAGGGAACTATATTATGATAGATCAATGCGCTTAGACACGCGGAAACGTGCTGCTCTCATGGGGACGAGCCGCACGAGGCTGCAGGTAAGCGATAGGTGCGTTTTATGATTGATACGTGGCAGGACTAATCGGCAGTCCACGCCACGAGGAATAAGACTCAGATTTGGGCCAAAAAAATCGTCCATTACACCTTTATGTAACTGTCGTATCTGGAAGACAAAGTGTAATTGATTTTTAAATAACGCTTTTAATCTTTAATAATTGTCTCGATGATTTTTGTCTTGATCTACTTATGTTACAGTTAAATACCTAAAAAGATGAACATAACAGATAATTCAGCTCGAAATAAGAATACACATCCTTCTTGTCCGATCATGTATCATGAACGTGTTAGATTAGAGTTATAGATTGTAGATGGAAACCAAGTAAATACATAAATACAGACAAACTGAAGCAGTACAGTTGAATATACTGTATGTATTTATTTTTCCAGTGCTGAGTTGAGTGTGGGGGCGAAGCACAAACGGTGGATCAGGACTTTTGGAGTGAGAATCCTCTGGGCTTTGTGCTCGCTTTGGGTTATGCTCAACCAGATTTTGGAGATTACTATTAAGGGTTTCTTTGGATTATTCACTTCATGCTACAATTTAATTTACCATCTTACCCTTAGTTCCACAAATAAACCCTGTGAGACCACAGAGCGCTCTTCCCCATGCAGACTCAGTTTTTTACATGTGTTATATATTGTTTATTTCTTCCAGCAAACCTGTTGTTGAGTTTTGTGCACTTATCGGGTGAAGAAACGTCAAGATTTAACGGTTATTTAGTGTGAAATCCTCAATTTTCTTTCAGTCACGTTGTCTAATCCATTGCATTTCTTTTCACATTTCACACTAAGATAATATTTGGTTTTCTGTGAATCATCAAATCTGAAAACAAACAGGAAAATGAACATGTTCTAAAAATAGATGAAACCATTGATACGATTTAGACAGTATAATCACATACAAAAACACAGACGCCCTGAAAATACATATTTAATCATCACAGGGGCTTACGAAGATATTCAATGATGTGAAAATATAACTTAGTCCTGTTTTAACGTAAATGAGAACCCAAAGCATTATTAGATTTTTCTCTAGATAAAACAAATAAGGGGGCTGTGTCAACGAAAAGCCTCAAAACAAAGGATTCTTTCTCTTCTGTCACGTCCCCAAAGACCCCGTTTGTCCAGAAATGTGTGACTGTGTTCAGGAGGGACCAGTGGACTTACAGAGCTCACTCCAGACTGAGGCTGTGCTGTTAGTTTCAGGTCGCTAGCCACTAATGCTAATGCTAGTTTACATTAGGGATCATCTCAAAATGGGTTGAAGCTGAAAAGACGTAATTTTTTTCGTCTCTCTCTGGAGCCCCTCCCCCCCTCAAAAGACTTAAGACTGGCTTCACATAAAATGTTAATGCGTTGATAAAACGATAGTAGCTTGATAGACCGGCTCACCTCTAGTGAACATCTCTGAACATCCTTTGGTAAGTTTATATTTAGAAGTTATGAATTCTCCAAATAATGTCACCTGTCGCGCATGTTTGTTTACTCAATCCACATGGTCCACGGCGCGGGTGCTCCCTCGCACAGGCCACTGCGCGCCGTGATCACAACGCACCGTGCGCACGGGGCGTGCACAAGCCGCGGTGCGCGCACGGGCCACTGCGCGCCGTGCTCCCCTGTACGTCCAACTGTCCGGGTAGAGCACAGACACAAAGTACGTCTTCTTGAAAGCTTTGAGGGCGTGTCCGGTGCAGAGGGCGTGTCCGGTGCAGAGGGCGTGTCTAGTGCAGAGGGCTGTTTGTCATAACCATCTAACAGCGCAGAGCACGTGGGACATCTCCAGAATCACCATGACAAAAATAAGGCCCGTGTTTCCTCTCTTTGGTTCTGTCTGAACACGGGCAGGACTCGAGCTGAACCTGGCGGACGTGACACTCTCGTTGGACCGTTGCTAATGACGCACTTGACCATCACGTCGCAGTGTGATGTACGACACGTCTCGAATGTCACAGTTTGACAAATGCGAAGACGCGAAAATGATTGTTGCGCTCGGACAGAGGTTTAAAGGAACGCTGCGTAAAACTGGACGGTCACATTTTGAGAAGAGATTGAACTAGGAACTATGAAATAATGCAAGGATCCCATGCATTTCAGAACATGTTTGTAGAAGTTTAAACTACCAGTAAATACAAATACAGCCTTATATTTGCGCAGACTCAATTTGTGCAGCTCTAAGTTGATGTTTTGATTCCTTCTTTGGCTCTTAACGAACAAAAATAACACATTAAAATGAATGAACACCATATAATTAATCAAAAACTAGTCTGGTTTTCTTCAGCACATGAATATTCATAACAGTCAACACATGGCTGTGGTGAGTTTTAATGGCACACATTTTCACTATTGACTTTCTAAACGATCTCTTAACCTGACATTAAAGTGAAGACTCGTATTGTAAACGGTGCAATGTATTCTTCAAGCGCTAAAGAATCTTACAAATGATGGCTCGATACGTTGAGTTCAGCACAAATGTATTTCTAAACGAGACCGTTCGAAGTGCGAGCGTTTGCACCCGTTTCGTTCACAGCGTTCTGTCGATCAATAGCAGTGAATTGGTTCTGACGAAACGCTTCCTTCGCCGAGACGCATGCTTATTTAAAGGATTAACGCGGGTAGAGTTGAAGTAAAACGCAGGAGAAGAGGCACGAGTCAAAGTCAAAAGGCTTTTCTGTTCTTTTAGAGGCGTTTGACTCGGCCTCAACACTGACGGGGTGAAAGTTAAAGATTATAAAGGCGCACTCGAGACTAGAGATGCTAAAACGGAGCGCTTGAAATGACTTTCTGTAACTTGCCCGCAACATGATCTGAAGCGTCAAACGTGCAAGTATAGTCACCGAACGGCACGTTTTCTACAAATTGTTGTTCGGAGTGTCCTCGGGGAAGTCGTGCGGGTCGAGTAACAGACATGAACAGTAAAGAGGGAATGCGATACAGGTGTGTGCGAGCGGGTACGAGGGTACTGGAGGCTTTTGTATTGTACTCTTCACAAATGTTGGATCTGATCATTGTGCCGTGTTGCGTCCACGCCCAAAATCTACGACGTAGAGAGAGTTGTGTGGGGATTTACGGTTCGAATCCAGCTCTGGACTTTTCGTTCCGCCGCTGTGTTCTTGGGAAACGGACTTGAGGAAAAAGTATTGTTCGAGTGTGTGATCGGGCGTGACCTGCACAAATTCTCTTTCTCCGCCCACTGCCATGACGCAATTGCTTGGCCGTTGGTCCCAGAGTTACATCGAATCGACCGTTGAATTGAAATAAATTAAAAGAACATTTGAAAAAGCATGTTTTTAATTGAATTTCTACTTTTTTAAGTCTGATTTTTAATTGAATTTGTACTTCCTTTATTTATGAAGGCTAATGCTATTGTTATTTATGAAGGCTAATGCTATTGTTATTTATGAAGGCTAATGCTATTGTCATTTATGAAGGCTAATGCTATTGTCATTTATGAAGGCTAATGCTATTGTTATTTATGAAGGCTAATGCTATTGTCATTTATGAAGGCTAATGCTATTGTCATTTATGAAGGCTAATGCTATTGTTATTTATGAAGGCTAATGCTATTGTCATTTATGAAGGCTAATGCTATTGTCATTTATGAAGGCTAATGCTATTGTTATTTATGAAGGCTAATGCTATTGTTATTTATGAAGGCTAATGCTATTGTCATTTATGAAGGCTAATGCTATTGTTATTTATGAAGGCTAATTCTATTGTTATTTATGAAGGCTAATGCTATTTTTATTTATGAAGGCTAATGCTAACAGCTATAGAAACAAAAATACTGGAGGCTGGCTCTGGAGTCCCTCAAATCTTACTGGACTAGCCAAATTGCTAATTCGATAGCATAAGCATCGAACGCCACGTCAGCTAACGATGTTTATGGTCGCAGAGGCTGTTGGCGCACTAAGTCAATATTGTCCGCCGTTTCGTCCTCCTTTAACTTAGTCCTTGTTTAAATGTAGAATAGCAATTGTGTAATCCTATTTTTGACCTGGTATAGCTATAATATTCATGGGTCCGGAGTGATGTGACACACTAGTTGCTACTGCCATCTTGAGGACTTAAGCTGCGTGCTCACTGTGGACTGTGTCAACAAAAAGCCTCAAAACAAAGGCGCGATTGGTGCGTTTTCTCTTCTGTCACGTCCCCAAAGACCCCGTTTGTCCAGAAATGTGTTATTGTGGTCAGGAGGGACCAGTGGACTTACAGAGATCACCCCAGACTGAAGCTGAGCTGTTGTTTCAGGGTGTTAGCAGCTAATGCTAATGCTGGTTTACACATTATTGCGTGGCTAAAATAAACGTTAGCCTTTGCAGACAGATTTAACGAGCCTCATTGCCAACTGTCCGGGTGTTATATTTTAGGATCAGAAACAAAGTCTGTCCTCTTGAAAGATTTGAGGGCGTGTCCTGTGCAGAGGGCGTGTTCTTTGTTGTGTTGTAGCACTTTTGTTTGTGTGTCAACCCTTTTCATTTTCAGTTTTATGATCTGTTTTTCATGACGTCCACATAAACGTGACTGACACCCATGAATAGACCTTGAGTAGACCTGTCTTAGACTTGGCCTTTTAGGTGGTATTTGGTGTGAACATATTGAGAACCACTGCTCTCGGACAACAGTTACAACATGATACTGCAGGGCTCAGATTAAGGATTTTCACTTGTATAGCGGTGCTGCTAAAGAATCTGTTAATTTTTCGAAATTTGTATAGCAATTTCATAATTGCATATCAAAACACGAAAGTGACTGAAAATCAATATTTTCCATTGATATAACACGATCATTTATTAAAATGTATTTGTATACATTCTATTAAAGAAAACTCTTAACAAACTAACTTTTAAACACTTTTTAATTTTTTTTTCTTTAAATAAAACAGAAAACTTGCAAATAGAATTAATTGTTGAACAAATTAATCAACACAAAGTTAAATGGCCTTATTTAAAACTTTCTTCCATATCATCATCATCAGATGACTATTTGCAGGAGTCTCATTTACATATTAATTGTCTTTACACTCACAAAAAATATGTGTTAAGCTTCTGATGGAAAAATAAAGGTTGCTGTGGTGTTTCCATCATGGTGTATTTTATGTGTTATTCAAACTGTACCGCTCTATTTGACGTTCCATTCCATTTTTCGTTTTTCTACTTGATGACGGTCCCTAAGTACTCTCGTCTCAGCTCCGGCTGCACATTTGATGACGGTCCCTAAGCACTCGTCTTGGCTCCGGCTGCACATTCGGAGCCGTGTAATTCGCTGCGCCCAAATTACGCATCTGATTGTTAAAAACGAGGTTGTGTCACTTGGCAGTGTAAATATGAATATTTTGGCTGTGTATGATCTGCAAAGACCTTTGCGTTTAGGAGATATTGACCTCGGAAGTCTGAATCTGACGCTAACTTTACCGCACGTGGCTCCTCCCACTTTCAGACTCGTGGTCTGTGACAGCAGCGGGACTCGTCATGACAACACAGCGTCCTACATGTGTCATGACAACACAGCGTCCTACATGTGTCATGACAACACAGCGTCCTACATGTGTCATGACAACACAGCGTCCTACATGTGTCATGACAACACAGCGTCCTACATGTGTCATGACAACACAGCGTCCTACATGTGTCATGCCGTTATTGACGATCGATTGACGAGTGATCAGTACTTTTAGGCGCTTTGGTTATACAATGGAACACACATTTTTGTATCGCAAAAGCTGCGATACAAAAACACTTTTTTATGACGAATGCATCGCATTTGAGAGAAATTGCGTCGCATTTTGCGATGTGACATCGCTTATTCTGAACCCTGTGCTGGCGTGAGGAGTGAATGTACCGTAATGGCGGTCGTGGAAATGCTGTACAGATCGAGGCTAAAATGAGAAGAAACTTTGGTTTGTTTTCAGAATCAGCAGTGGTTTTCCCATGATAAATATCCAAAATGGACATCTACCGATCACTCTGACCACAGTATCCCACCCCCCCACACGCCGTTGCTCTGCAGAATGTTGCGATGTCATCCGAAACCCGGCCAAGAGGCCCAACTGCTGCTGCTGCTGCTGCTGCTGCTGCTTTTATGACAACAGGAACACCGCGGGGGACGGAGGAGAGACAGATGTCCACGGAGAGTTCTGGAGGAGGCACATAGTCGAGATGGATGGACGTGCAGGAGTGAGAGGAGTGAGAGAACGATCCTGCCAAGCGTAACAAAGGCAGACAACAGGCAGAAAACAGCAGCTCGTGATGGACAGATGAGGGAGGAAAACGCTCCGCTTTGTTCGACGTCGCCATCTTTCACTCAACAAATCCCACTTTGCACAAATCCCACTTTAAATACGTTAAAAAATGTCATTATCTGTTGTGATTTGAGGGCTCGGCTTGATGCGTTCACTTAACTTGGATTATTTAGCGAGATATTTGTGACATTTTGACCAGTTGCAGTGTATTTTTCTTGTGTTGAGCAAATGTATCTGCCAGAAAAGTAACAAAAATTTACATTATAATATGAGCGAATATTCAAACTGGGTGAATCCTAGTTTGTTTTTGGTTTCAGCCTCGTTTCCAGATTTCAGAACAGATTTATTTGTAAAAAAAACAGTTTAAAGTGTAAAATGTTCCTTCTCTTCCTTATAGTCGTCGATGTTTCTGACAAAATGCTTAGTTTGGAAAGTAAGCGACAGAGTTTAAGTAAAATGGAGCGCGCCCCGGAGGAGAAGAGGCACGATCCCTGCAGAGCTAAAGTCCAAATGCTTTTCTGCTCTTTTTGTGTTTTGCCCCGACTTCACAAGAAGCGGATAAAGCGCTTTTAGAGGTTTTTGAATCAGTGTCAACCCTGACGGGGCAAAAGGAAAAGATTAAAACGGCACAAAAGTAAAAGCTTAAAACGACGCACTCAGGGTTAGAGGCACTGCATCGAGTTCTGTGATGCTTGGGATTTTTACATGCATTCTTTCTGCTCTCCTCTCCACGGATCTGAACTGTAACTCGACCTAGCAACCTGCTTCTTTCCATGATGTTAGATACGTTTAATCTCTTTGGAGACGAGCAGGGGCCGACCCTCCACCAGAACTGTTATATAGTGGAAATGTTATAAAAATGTTATATAGTTTAAATATTATATAGAGGAAATATTAGAAAAATTGTGTATAGTGTAAATGTTCTAAAAAATATATATAGAGGGAATGTTATATAGTACAGTTTTATTGTGATTAATTTAGCAATCACTAATTAAATTATTAATTAATTAAAGTTTTCTATGCAGAAAAAATAGTTATAAATGTTCAAACAAATGATTCGCATAAACTCTGCCTTTAGTCGTTTAGTCAATTAATTGTCCAACGACCAAAAGTTATATTCGTTGACTCGTTTTCTTCTGTGGATTATCTGTATTTAATTTTATTGAGTTATTGGGTCCACAAGATGATTTTGTGACAAACAATTGAATAAACGTTATTCAGCTCGTGTAAAATCTAAATTGTGCCGTTCAGTTCAAAATCTTGACAACGTTTGATTTGGAATGCTTTATCCTTTTTTTTCATGACAAAAAAAGAGAAAAAAAGAAAGATAAGATAGTTTTCCACACATTTGCATGACCTTGTGTCCAATAAATCTTCGGCGATTATCAGTATTTAAATGCACACTGGTGGAAACAGAAAGCGTGGAGTGACTTTAATCTCCCATGTTATGTAGAAATGCACAGTTTACCAATACTTCTTTGCATCAAATGTTGTTTTTCAATCAACTCCTGTGAACGCGTCTTTAGAGTGCAGGTTTCCAATTCATAAAGCTACTGATTAGTTGATAAATTGCTTTAAGCGTCACATTTTCTTTCACCACATTCTAAACACTAGCAGGTTTAGCGATGTTCCAGTGTCCTTTGAGGAAAAAACAAATCCTTCTGTCTGATCCAAGCAACACCAATGCTTGGATCTGATGTGAGGGGTCAGAGTGTCGTGCTGCCGTCAGGGCCCTGCAGCTCGTCCTTATCTGCGGCAGCCGGCATTGCCCGATAGCCCATTATCAGCCCGGCCCACGCTCCATGAGCCGCCGCACACGAGGATTTGTTTGCGATGCTCTCTGCGCTCTATCTCTCTCTCGTCTCTGTAATCCGTGGTGTTCGTCGTCATCTGTGAATATTCACCCAGGAGCGAGGTAAAAGAGCGCTTTGTAACCGCTCTGTAACCGCTCTGTAACAGCTTTATAACCGCTCTGTAACCGCTCTGTAACAGCTTTGTTACCGCTCTGTAACCGCTCTGTAACAGCTTTATAACCTCTCTGTAACAGCTTTGTAACCGCTCTGTAACCGCTCTGTAACAGCTTTATAACCGCTCTGTAACAGCTTTATAACCGCTCTGTAACCGCTCTGTAACAGCTTTGTTACCGCTCTGTAACCGCTCTGTAACAGCTTTATAACCTCTCTGTAACAGCTTTGTAACCGCTCTGTAACCGCTCTGTAACAGCTTTATAACCGCTCTGTAACAGCTTTGTAACCGCTCTGTAACCGCTCTGTAACAGCTTTATAACCGCTCTGTAACCGCTCTGTAACAGCTTTGTAACCGCTCTGTAACAGCTTTGTAACAGCTCTGTAACCGCTCTGTAACAGCTTTGTAACCGCTCTGTAACCGCTCTGTAACAGCTTTATAACCGCTCTGTAACCGCTCTTTAACAGCTTTGTAACCGCTCTGTAACAGCTTTGTAACAGCTCTGTAACCGCTCTGTAACAGCTTTGTAACCGCTCTGTAACCGCTCTGTAACAGCTTTGTAACCGCTCTGTAACCGCTCTGTAACAGCTTTATAACCGCTCTGTAACAGCTTTGTAACCGCTCTGTAACAGCTTTGTAACCGCTCTGTAACAGCTTTGTAACCGCTCTGTAACCGCTCTGTAACAGCTTTGTAACCGCTCTGTAACAGCTTTATAACCGCTCTGTAACAGCTTTGTAACCGCTCTGTAACCGCTCTGTAACAGCTTTGTAACAGCTCTGTAACCGCTCTGTAACAGCTTTGTAACCGCTCTGTAACCACTCTGTAACAGCTTTATAACCGCTCTGTAACAGCTTTGTAACCGCTCTGTAACAGCTTTGTAACCGCTCTGTAACCGCTCTGTAACAGCTTTATAACCGCTCTGTAACAGCTTTGTAACTGCTCTGTAACAGCTTTGTAACCGTTCTGTAACCGCTCTGTAACAGCTTTGTAACCACTCTGTAACCGCTCTGTAACAGCTTTATAACCGCTCTGTAACCGCTCTGTAACAGCTTTGTAACCGCTCTGTAACCGCTCTGTAACAGCTTTGTAACAGCTCTGTAACAGCTTTATAACCGCTCTGTAACCGCTCTGTAACAGCTTTGTAACCGCTCTGTAACAGCTTTGTAACAGCTCTGTAACAGCTCCGTAACCGCTCTGTAACCGATCAGTAACCGCTCTGTAACCGCTCTGTAACAGCTCCATAACAGCTCCGTAACAGCTCCGTAACCGCTCTGTAACCGCTCAGTAACAGCTCTGTAACAGCTCTGTAACCGCTCTGTAACCGCTCAGTAACAGCTCTGTAACAGCTCTGTAACCGCTCTGTAACCGCTCAGTAACAGCTCTGTAACCGATCAGTAACCGCTCCGTAACAGCTCCGTAACCTCTTCCTCTGTGTCACTTCTAAACAACTCCACAAACTCCAGAGGTAGAGGAAGTGCAGATTCTTCTTCTGCGTCGCTTAGAGCATAGAGCGCCCTCTTGAGGTTGCCAGTGTGAAAATAACGAATAATATCACATATAAGTCGCTCTGGAATATGACGGCCAAAACTATGTTAAAAGGTGTAACTTATAGTCCAGAAAATACGGTAATCCTATTTTGAAAAGTTGTTGCATTATTAACTTAACATAGTAAAATATGATTAACCATTTCTAACTTTCATCAATAATGCACTTTAATGGTAACAAGTCCTTCAGTCCAGGATTACAAAAACAATCGTTAGCTGCAGACAATGATTCGTTTTATTGTTTTATTCTTTTGTGTGGCTTTATTCTAGTTTCACCCCTGAATTTGCTGGGAATGTTTCGCAGTGTGGCATTAATACAAGTTTACATTTTTGAAATCATAGGTTGAAAAATGTCTTGGAAAAACACACTCGTCTCACTGTGCGCTGGGTCGCCTCTTCACAGATCTGAACTGTGACCTTAACGGCTCGTCTCGATGGAGTTTAATGCCACACTACGGAACATTCTGTCTGTAAAGTAAAGTGGATCGACCCTTGGGAAACTTTCCCCGCTCAGACAAGTTCTTTCTCTTGATCTGAGAGAAGTTTTAAATGTTATTCTGAACGATAAAAGGAATTCGTCTTCAGTAAATATATTGGTTCGACCCCAAAGCCGCTGAATCTAAACCGCGCTCGCGTCAACATCGTAAATATTTTATTTCCAGCGCATAAAACTGCTAACATTATCCAAGCCTGATGCATTACGTGAAGAGGGGTTAGAACACGGTGTAAAAGCGGAAATAAATGCAGAAAAATCAGACAATAAACCGGAGCTTGTGATGTGGAATTACTTATACATGAAATGGCTTCTCAAATTTAAATTTTTGACTTTTATGTTTTTTGCTATTATTTGGTTATTCTAGCGCGACTGCCACAGCTTCTTAAGAGATATTGCTCATCGTTTGACCTTTTTTTTGGTCCGTGCCAAATGAAAAACAATCATTATATTATCATTATTAATCATCATCATCATCATCCCACTGGTTCATATTTAACGTTGCTGTAATTAGTTGACCTTTGCTGTCAAGTACAAATGAACAAATGAATTATCCTGCCACTATTTAAAAGCAGTGGAAACATTCTACCGTATTTTCCGAAGTCGCACCAGCCAACAAAATCATAATAGAGAAGAAAAAACATAATAAGTCACATTTTTGGGGGAGATTTATTTGATCAAATCCAAGACCAAGAACAGATATTTCATCTTGAAATGCAGTTTAAAATAATAACAGATGAGAGAACATGGTGAATAGGTGTACGTATGCTAACGCTAACACCTTCAGCTACAAGAGGCACAGACAGAACTGTGGTAAGTGTCTGGTATGTTAACGTAACATATGAACAGTTATTCAGATAACTATAGCATAAAGAACATGCTAACAAGTTTACCAAAGCATCAGTTTTACCCCAAATCACTAAATCCATTGAATTCTTCTTCCTCTGTGTCACTTCTAAACAACTCCACAAACTCCAGAGGTAGTGGAGTATAAGTCGCACCCCGGCCAAACTATGAAAAAAAGTGCAGCTTATAGTCCGGAAAATACGGTAATTATTATATACGTACACACATTTAAAAAGTCTTGACGGTTTGCCTTCTCAAAGCACGTACAGAACGCTTCGGAACGGTATACTTGGCGACGCTGAGCGGTTTCCACGGGAGCGGCGCGTTTTGCGCTCTCGGGGTCACAAAGGCGAACGGAGGTCACGGCGGAGGGAGCTGGGAATCTTTGATACACTTCGGGTGTTTACTCCCTCTGCTGACGTAAATGGGTGATGCACTTCGGGTGTTTACTCCCTCTGCTGACGTAAATGGGTGATACACTTCTGGTGTTTACTCCCCCTGCTGGCGTAAATGGGTGATACACTTCGGGTGTTTACGCCCCCTGCTGACGTAAATGGGTGATACACTTCGGGTGTTTACTCCCCCTGCTGGCGTAAATGGGTGATACACTTCGGGTGTTTACTCCCCCTGCTGGCGTAAATGGGTGATACACTTCGGGTGTTTACTCCCCCTGCTGGCGTAAATGGGTGACACACTTCGGGTGTTTACTCCCCTGCTGACGTAAATGGGTGATAACCTTCGGGTGTTTACTCCCCCTGCTGGCGTAAATGGGTGATACACTTCGGGTGTTTACTCCCCCTGCTGGCGTAAATGGGAGATACACTTCGGGTGTTTACTCCCCCTGCTGGCGTAAATGGGTGATACACTTCGGATGTTTACTCCCCCTGCTGGCGTAAATGGGTGATACACTTCGGGTGTTTACGCCCCTGCTGACGTAAATGGGTGATACACTTCGGGTGTTTACTCCCCTGCTGACGTAAATGGGTGATACACTTCGGGTGTTTACTCCCCCTGCTGGCGTAAATGGGTGATACACTTCGGGTGTTTACTCCCCTGCTGACGTAAATGGGTGATACACTTCGGGTGTTTACTCCCCCTGCTGGCGTAAATGGGTGATACACTTCGGGTGTTTACGCCCCCTGCTGACGTAAATGGGTGATGCACTTCGGGTGTTTACTCCCCCTGCTGACGTAAATGGGTGATACACTTCGGGTGTTTACTCCCCCTGCTGGCGTAAATGGGTGATACACTTCGGGTGTTTACGCCCCCTGCTGACGTAAATGGATGATGCACTTCGGATGTTTACTCCCCCTGCTGGCGTAAATGGGTGATGCACTTCGGATGTTTACTCCCCCTGCTGGCGTAAATGGGTGATGCACTTCGGATGTTTACTCCCCCTGCTGGCATAAATGGGTGATGCACTTCGGATGTTTACGCCCCTGCTGGCATAAATGGGTGATGCACTTCGGATGTATCAAAATCTTTGTATCGAAATCAAGTCTGAAATTGCAGTAACGTGACAGTGAAATTCAGAATTCAAAGAGCCTAAAAAACACTTTAAACCATAAACCACAAACAAACGTCTTCTTCTGCTGAACTGTGGCCGGTAAAAAGCTGAGCACGAGCTTGGATTCGTGTGTTTAGTCTGTTTTTTTGCGGCTGGAAGATCGCCGAAACAGATGAGGAGCTGATGAAAAAGTCTAATGAGCATGTCGTGTGAAGAGCCCCTCATGGCGCGAGCAGCAGTGCCAGGCCCCTCACCGCCGCCCCGCCCCTCACCGCCGCCCCGCCCCGCCCCACACCACCGCCCCATACCACCGCCCATTTCACCCATCTCACTCCTGTGCGTGCTCAAATATGGAAATACATTCAAGACCAGGGAAAAACATGCTCTTACGCAAACAAAACACTGCAGAAATTGACAGAATAGTACGTTTAATTTGGGATTTTGAGGTTTTTCTGATGCACGCGCGATTTTGATGATTAAAGTTCACATTTTAAACACGTCCGGAGATGTTTGAGAGGAGACAGAAATGTGACCTGCTTGTTTCCGTTGTGACCTGATTCCCCGGTATATGATCAAACCTGTCTATCCGCTCGCATTTGTTCAAGAATTCAGTATTTGTTTGCTCAAAAGTGCCTCTCCACAGACCCCGTATCTGTCTCCGTAGCGATAGAAATGTTCTTTTCCAGTGTCGAACCCAAAAGAGAGAAAGTACCTTGAGAAAAGTATTTGAACTGTAGAGGAATCCGCGAAGCACCAGAAGGATTCCGTACACGTCCCGCCATTTGAGAAACCCTGTTCTCAGCATAGATATTACAACAATAACACTTTAAAATAACTACACTTTATTCTCACCTTTATAAAGCATGAACAAAGATCATTATTAAGAATGATTCAGGCTTAGTCATTACTTCTGTAAGCACCTAAACACTTAATTAGTCACTAAGTCTGACTCACTTTTAATAAACGATTTTGTTCATTATGAATTAAGTTTTTGTTAAGGCTAGTCTATGTGTACTTTTTGAAGTGCAGCTCTATTGCAGCTCTAAACTGTTTGCTGACGCTCCAGGTTACATAGTGCATCTTTAACAAAATTAAATGTATTAAAATAGTCAGGGAACCCCAGGTGCTACAGGGGGGCGCTGGAACAAATGTCATCATGTACTTCGACAACACAAGTCACCCACACATTGCCTTGTAAAGTGCCTTGAAGGTGGAAAAGCACTATATGAATACACTGAGATAAAAAGTAACAATAATCATACTCATAATCATAATAATCACAATCATAATAATCATAATACATTTGGTGATACATTATTGATATTGTTGGCTGCTGTGTCTAATCCATCCATCCATCCATCTTCTGCCGCTTTATCCGGGGCCGGGTCGCGGGGGCAGCAGTCTGAGCAGGGACTCCCAGACTTCCTTCTCCCCAGACACTTCCTCTAACTCCTCCGGGGGGATCCCGAGGCGTTCCCAGGCCAGCCGAGAGACATAGTCTCTCCAGCGTGTCCTGGGTCTTCCCCGGGGCCTCTTCCCGGTGGGACATGCCTGAAACACCTCCCGAGGGAGGCGCCCAGGAGGCATCCGGAACAGATGCCCGAGCCACCTCAGCTGGCTCCTCTCGACGTGGAGGAGCAGCGGCTCTACTCCAAGCTCCCCCCGTGTGGCCGAGCTCCTCACCTTATCTCTAAGGGAGCGCCCAGCCACACGGCGGAGGAAACTCATTTCGACCGCTTGTATCCGCGATCTTGTTCTTTTGGTCACTACCCAAAGCTCATGACCATAGGTGAGGGTAGGAACGTAGACCGACCGGTAAATCGAGAGCTTTGCCTTTCGGCTCAGCTCCCTCTTCACCACAACAGTCCGATGCAGCGACTGCATCACTGCAGCCGCTGCACCGATCCGCCTGTCGATCTCACGCTCCATCCTTCCCTCACTCGTGAACAAGACCCCGAGATACTTGAACTCCTCCACTTGGGGCAAGGACACCCCACCCACCTGAAGAGGGCAAGCCACCTTTTTCCGGTCGAGAACCATGGCCTCGGATTTGGAGGTGCTGATTCTCATCCCAGCCGCTTCACACTCGGCTGCAAACCGTCCCAGTGCATGTTGCAGGTCCGGGTTTGATGGAGCCATCAGGACAACATCGTCTGCAAACAGCAGAGATGAGATCCTGTGGTCCCCAAACCGGACACCCTCCGACCCCCGACTGCGCCTAGAAATTCTGTCCATAAAAATTATGAACAGAACCGGTGACAAAGGCCAGCCCTGGCGGAGTCCAACATGCACTGGGAACAGGTCTGACTTACTGCCGGCAATGCGAACACAGCTCCTGCTCCGGTCATACAGGGACCGGACAGCCCTGAGCAAAGGGCCCCGGACCCCGTACTCCCGGAGCACCCCCCAAAGGACACCCCGAGGGACACGGTCGAAAGCCTTCTCCAGATCCACAAAGCACATGTGTACTGGTTGGGCAAACTCCCATGAGCCCTCGAGCACCCGATGGAGAGTATAGAGCTGGTCCAGTGTTCCACGACCGGGAGGAAAACCACTCTGCTCCTCCTGAATCCGAGGTTCGACTATCGGTCGGATTCTCCTCTCCAGTACCTTGGAATAGACCTTACCCGGGAGGCTGAGGAGTGTGATCCCTCTGTAGTTGGAACACACCCTCCGGTCCCCCTTCTTGAAGAGAGGGACCACCCCCCCGGTCTGCCAGTCCAGAGGCACGGTCCCGGACCGCCACGCGATATTGCAGAGACGTGTCAGCCAAGACAGTCCTACAACATCTAGATACTTTAGGTACTCGAGGAGTTTGCGAACAACCTCAGTGACTTCAGCTTGGGTGATGGATGAGCCAGCCTCTGAGTCCCCGGTCTCTACTTCTTCTTCGGAAGACGTGATTGAGGGATTAAGGAGATCCTCAAAGTATTCCTTCCACCGTCCGACGACATCCCCAGTCGAGGTCAGCAGGCCTCCACCCGCACCATAAACTGTGTTGGTGAGACACTGCTTCCCCCTCCTGAGGTGCCGGACGGTTTGCCAGAATTTCTTTAGTGCCGACCGATAGTCCTCCTCCATGGCCTCCCCGAACTCCTCCCAGGCCCGGGTTTTTGCCTCTGCGACAGCACGAGCCGCGGCTCGCTTGGCCTGCCGATACCCGTCGATGACCTCCGGAGACCTACAAGCCAGAGTGGCCTGATAGGCCTCCTTCTTCAGTCTGACGGCATCCCTTACTTCCGGTGTCCACCACCGGGTTCGGGGGTTGCCGCCACGACAGGCACCGGAGACCTTGCGACCACAGCTCCGAGCAGCCGCATCAACAATGGAGGCGGAGAACATGGTCCACTCGGACTCAATGTCCCCAGCCTCCCCCGGGACATGGGAGAAGCTCTCCCGGAGGTGCGAGTTGAATACCCTACTGACAGAGGGCTCCACTAGACGTTCCCAACAGACCCTCACAATGCGCTTGGGTCTGCCAAGTCTGTCCGGCTTCCTCCTCCGCCAGCGGATCCAACTCACCACCAGGTGGTGATCGGTTGACAACTCTGCCTCTCTCTTCACCCGAGTGTCTAAGACACGCGGCCGGAGGTCTGATGACACGACAACAAAGTCGATCATTGACCTCCGGCCTAGGGTGTCCTGGTGCCATGTGCACTGATGGACACCCTTGTGCATGAACATGGTGTGCGTTATGGACAATCCGTGGCTAGCACAGAAGTCCAATAACTGAACACCGCTCGGGTTCAGATCGGGGAAGCCGTTCTTCCCGATCACCCCTCTCCAGGTGTCACTGTCATTGCCCACGTGGGCGTTGAAGTCCCCCAGTAGAACAACGGAGTCCCCGGTCGGTGCACTGTCCAGTACCCCTCCCAAGGACTCCAAGAAGGCCGGGTACTCTGCACTGCTGTTCGGCCCGTAGGCCGCCACAACAGTGAGAGACCTGTCCCCCACCCGAAGGCGGAGGGACGCGACCCTCTCGTTCACCGGGGTAAACTCCAACACGTGGCGGATGAGCTGAGGGGCTATCAGCAAGCCCGGCCGGGCCCCGTGGGGTAAGACCCGGCCACCAGGCGCTCGCCATGGAGCACCCATCCCAGGCCTGGCTCCAGGATGGGGCCCCGGTGACGCCGATCCGGGCGACGTAAACTGCCTTGTTCGTGTTGTCATCATAGGGGGCTTCTGAACCGATCTTTGTCTGACCCGTCACCTAGGACCTGTTTGCCTTGGGAGACCCTACCAGGGGCATGAAGCCCCCGACAACATAGCTCCCGTGATCATTCGGGCACTCAAACCCCTCCACCACGTTAAGGTGTCGGTTCAAGGAGAGGATCTAATCATCTCCAGGTTTAGTTTTGGTATATTTTACAAAATGATGATGTGACGGTGCAATTGTGTTGCGTGTTTAGAAAGGAAAAGTGTTTATGCAAAACATTTGACATCTTTCCTGTTGGGTGTGTTTCAAATGAAAGCGCCCCCTACAGGCCGGACGACTCATTGAACTAAAATGGAGTTAAGTTTTATACATTTAAAATACATTTAAAATTTCGCCAAAAATTATAAAAATCACAGAACAGCACATATTTTAGGTTTTTAATTTCACTTCCTGTTTGTAATCGATGACATCACAAAAGGAAATTACCCTGGAAAGACTGGGCAAAAACTCATCTAATGTCACAATTTTTTTTAAATTCAGAAAATAAAAATATAAAAGAGCGACTTTATTTTTGTTGAATTAATGTTTAGAGAGTCAAACATTTCTGTAAATTCTGCATAAACTTTGACTGGAATGAGTGTCGCTAGAGTGATGTCACTTCCTGTCATTTTCCACAGATTTTTCAACGTTTTCTCCTCAAATACCTGCTCGATTGGAGTAAAACTATAATTTATGTGTACAACAGGTATAAATACACCAAATAAAGTCAAAATTAGAACATCATAAAAACCTGTCATAGGCACTTTAAGTTTGTGCAGGAAGTAGTTTGACGGAGAAATATTGTTTATTTGGTTCTTCATGTGCAAAACATCAGTTATTATCACATGTTTTCCCTCATGATTCCTCGTCTAAACACAATCCCATTATGATCATTTGAATTTTGTGTTTCGTAAATGCGCAGACAGAATTCCACCGTGACTTTTTTGACACGTGCACAATAATAAAACGTTGATCCCGTCCAGTCATCGCGCAGCGCTCTCCGGTCGGTGCGGCCACTTCACGGCGGCGGCGAATGGTTTAATCAGCAGCCTGGGCACATCCATCGGAGCGGCGCCCGCGGCCCTCCACAGAGCCGCTTTTCCTCCATAACGGCGTCCAAGTGTTCGCCGAGTGGCACTCGAAAGACCAGCATGCACCTGGGCCAATTTCCCCGCCTTTTGTTCTGCTCAGGCTGAACTGTGGCCCGCGCTGCTCCGGAACATATGGGCCCACGCACACCACACTTATGGCCCGACTATTACGGAGATCACAGAGTGGAGATGTGGTGCTTTTTAAATTACACTGATAAAAACTACAAAACAAACTTAGATGTATTTAATGTATGTAGTTTATAAAGTTTTTAAAAAGCCTTGTTTTCTAATTGAATGGACTGTAGGATTGTGTCAAATATTTTTACATTTTAACCAGTCAAAGTTGCTAAAAAGGATGAATGTTTTAAGTTCAATACATTTTAAAAAGTGCGCCTTCATACCTTTCTGGCGGGGGTCACCTGCTTGTCTCCATGGAGATGTTTGCTGGAAGTTCAAGAGCAATAAGCTGTTTGTTTGATCAATTACAGGTATTTCTATGGTTGAAATATACCGTCAAAGGCATGCAGTCTTACTCTGAGCGAGGACGCCGCTCCGCAGATGTGACCTGTAACTTGCCTGAATGACCTCACGTTATAATTGTCATACGGAAAATGAAAAAAAAAAAAAATTTGACAAACAAAACATTTTTTTTTTTTTGTGCCTTCATTTTCTTTGGACGTCTTCTTTCTTCCTTTTTTATGACATGTTTTCTTATGACCTTCGTTCTCTCAGGTCTTTCCGTTCCGTTTCTTGTGTTTTTTGTTTCAAGTTTTTAATAAATAAAAAAAGCTAAATAAATACAAATAAATGAATTAAAAAAGAAAAAGTCACTCCGAAGTCTGAGTCCCGACCTCCGAGGACGACTGAAACGCAGCATTAATGACAACGTCAAAACAATAACATCTCCATGGCAACAAGTAGGTGACCTTCCAGGAGAAAGTTACGCAGGGCAACTTGCATATTTTCTGCTATGTGATTACAAAAAATGCTAAACAAATAATACAACTAAATAAACAAACTAAATAAACAAACTAAATAAATAAAATAAATAAAATAAATACAATAAATAAAATAAATAAAATAAATAAAATAAATAAAATAAATAAAATAAATAAAATAAATAAAATAAATAAAATAAATAAAATAAATTAAATTAACATAAATTAACATAAATTAACATAAATAAGCTTAAACATCCCAAATGAACCTTTAAACCTGGTACAGATATATGTATTTTTAGCAAATACATAGTTTGGGTCACTCTGCCACTGACACTATGGTTTTCTGGAGTTTTGCTGTGTCAAATCTGAAGGAAAAGTCTTTACAAACGCAGAGAAATGTGTTTTTGTATGTGGTTCTTCCTTCTTTTTGTTTTTCAATGATTCAACTTTTTATCTTTAATTATAGTATGCTAATCCCAAAGTTAGCAGTTAGTGAGAAAATGTAATGTTTAAGAAGATGCAATCTGGCTTATTAAAGTTTGCGTCGATGTCTTTGCCTCTAACTGGGCACGCTCAACTTTCTGCGTCATAACAAATATTTATGAATGTGTGACTCATGACTGTGCTTATTTTAGTGTCGGGCTGCACTTCCTCGGTGTCCATTACAGACCTGGGCAGAAATAAAACCTCTGAAATAGTCACTGACAGAACTGAATGCCAGTCGGTTGGAAGAAAATATCTAACTATGTATTTATTTTTGCTAAAGTAACTATTTCCTTTTGACAGCCTGGTTATTTGGCTCCATGTGACAAGTGCAACAACCGATTATTTTGATCCAACTTATTTTCACTGCAAAACAGAATATCTGCACTGGTTTCAATATATTATCCGTATTTCAGAGCCGTTGAGTTTTTTTTTAACTTTATTTGCACATACATTAGGTTTAAATAACAATAATTAGAAGTGTACACAAAGTTAAGTAATTAAGACTTAAATAAAATTGAAAAAAAATACATAAATAAGATAAATAAGATGAATAAAATCAATAAAATCAATAAAATAAAATTGATACATGAATACATACATTAAATAAAAAATAAATAAAAACTACTCAGATTAAAATTGCATTATGTTAGTTTTCTGGTCCGTCACATGGAGTTTTCTTTCTTTCCCAGGACTGGTCGACAATCTTGGTATAAATGTATCTTTACAGTTGTTTTCATTGCTGAATAATACTTGCTTTGGTTGAATCCTGCGTTTCTCCACTTTTATGCCACAAATACAAAACAAACTCCATTCAAACCAGCTGAAAAGTTTGCACCATGTTACACCGTGCCCCTTTAAGCCATGTTTGTGCCGCGTGTTGCCATGATGCACGTTCTGCTGTCTTGTTCGGGAATAACCTCGATGTCCCACGGTGTTAAGGGACGGGTTTAATTTAAAAAAAAGGTGCGTGTTGAGGCCGTGGAGACACAAAAACAAGCGGCGCAAAGCCGAGCCCGGAGCGGCGCGGGTTAAACGTGTTCATTAATTTGAGTACTTTCTCTCCCGTTGACCCTGACGCTGGCCGGACGTGACTCGGGTCTCAACCACGGCTTTGGATCAGGGACGGCTGTTTCTGTCCGACAAAGGAGAGGAAGAAAAGAGAAAGAGAGCGGGAGAGAGAGGTGAGAGTGGAGAAGTGAGAGGAGGGAAGGAAAAGGGTGAGAAAGCCAGAAAAGCAGTATAAGGACTCGTGATTGAAAAGGTGTGATAAGTGGTGGGACAAATTGAATGAATGTGCAAAGCAACAACGCTCGTCCATCAAATGAATGAAAGAAAGAACACAGAGGAATCACTGTAATGTTTAGATCCACTGATAAAGGAGCGTGAGACCTGGTAACGTGACATTTCATGTGTTTATTTATCATTACAATGTGGAAAGGCTCTCCATGAAAGCAACGACGAAGCAAAAGCACAGACATCATTCCCTCCACAAATGCTCCAAAAATGCTCCTAAATGTTCTGAAATCTGAGGGTGACGCCACGCTTCTTTTGGTTTGTTTCTTTTGCTTTGTTTCTTTTGCTTCGTTTGGTTTGGTTTGTTTCTTTTGGTTTGTTTCTTTTGGTTAGTTTCTTTTGGTTAGTTTCTTTTGGTTAGTTTCTTTTGCTTCTTTTCTTTTCTTTTGGTTAGTTTCTTTTGCTTCGTTTCTTTTGTTTTGGTTTGTTTCTTTTGCTTTGTTTCTTTTGTTTTGGTTTGTTTCTTTTGCTTCATTTCCGCAGCAGAAAGAGAAGAGCTCATGAACTCATTGCAGCTTAACGGCCGTTCACCGATAACGAGACTTTTAATCGAGATCGAGATTTAGTCATTTCTAGTTTCCACTGGTCATCTGCGGTCAGTTTGTCCAAGCGGTCCACGGCCAGTCTTGTGTCTGTAAAAGAGAGTGGTTCTGTGCAGAGTTCAGGCTTTGGAGAAAGAACCTGAACTGTATTTTTGTCTTAAATGGCACTGATTGTTAGTCTTTATATTGAAAGTCATGTTTACCATATTTTCTAGACTATAAGTCGCACTGGAGTATATGTCGCACTAGCCAAAAAATGCATAATAGAGAAGAAAAAAAACATATATAAGTTGCACTGAAGTATGAAATGCGGAAACAAATAATGTCACATGTAAGTCGCTCCGGAGTATAAGTACATGTATAAATTTTATAAGTTGACTTATAGTCCAAAAAATACGGTATTTTGTTTTAGATATGGTCACTAAACATGAGGGGAAAAAGGAGGATTTTTTTTTTCTTCACGCAGGCCTGATATGAATATTGTTTTCATCCACAATACAGTTCTGATTTTATTTTATAAAACCGTATAAAGAAGAGAATTTGTGCATTAAAGTCCCTCTAACTCGTCTTTAGCTTTCACAAACCCTTTGGCACGTCGCTACAATCACACGTCGCTACAATCACACGTCGCTACAATCACACGTCGCTACAATCACACGTCGCTACAAGTCGCTACAATCACACGTCGCTACAATCACACGTCGCTACAAGTCGCTACAATCACACGTCGCTACAATCACACGCCGCTACAATTACACGTCGCTACAATCACACGTCGCTGCAATTACACGTCGCTGCAATCACACGTCGCTACAATCACACGTCGCTACAATCACACGTCGCTACAATCACACGTCGCTACAATCACACGTCGCTGCAATTACACGTCGCTGCAATCACACGTCGCTACAATCACACGTCGCTACAATCTCACGTCGCTACAAGTCGCTACAATCACACGTCGCTACAATTACACGTCGCTGCAATCACACGTCGCTACAATCACAAGTCGCTGCAATTACACGTCGCTGCAATCACACGTCGCTACAATCACACGTCGCTACAATCACACGTCGCTGCAATTACACGTCGCTGCAATCACACGTCGCTACAATCACACGTCGCTACAATCACACGTCGCTACAATCACACGTCGCTACAAGTCGCTGCAATCACACGTCGCTGCAATCACACGTCGCTGCAATCACAAGTTGCTAGAATCACACGTCGCTACAATCACACGTCGCTACAAGTCGCTACAATCACACGTCGCTACAAGTCGCTACAATCACACGTCGCTACAATCACACGTCGCTACAATCACACGTCGCTACAAGTCGCTAAAATCACACGTCGCTACAATCACACGTCGCTACAATCACACGTCGCTGCAATCACACGTCGCTACAAGTCGCTACAATCACACATCGCTACAATCACACGTCGCTACAATCACACGTCGCTGCATGTCGCTACAATCACAAGTCGCTACAATCACACGTCGCTGCAATCACACGTCGCTACAATCACACGTCGCTACAAGTCGCTACAATCACACGTCGCTACAATCACATGTTGCTACAATCACACGTCGCTACAAGTCGCTACAATCACAAGTCGCTACAATCACACGTCGCTACAATCACACGTCGCTACAATCACACGTCGCTGCAATCACACGTCGCTACAATCACACGTCGCTACAATCACACGTCGCTGCAATCACACGTCGCTACAATCACACGTCGCTACAATCACACGTCGCTGCAATCACACGTCGCTACAATCACACGTCGCTACAATCACACGTCGCTACAATCACACGTCGCTACAAGTCGCTACAATCACACGTCGCTACAATCACACGTTGCTACAAGTCGCTACAATCACACGTCGCTACAATCACACGTCGCTACAAGTCGCTACAATCACACGTCGCTACAATCACACGTCGCTACAATCACACGTCGCTACAAGTCGCTACAATCACACGTCGCTACAATCACACGTCGCTACAATCACACGTCGCTACAATCACACGTCGCTGCAATCACACGTCGCTACAATCACACGTCGCTACAATCACACGTCGCTGCAATCACACGTCGCTACAATCACACGTCGCTACAATCACACGTCGCTACAATCACACGTCGCTACAAGTCGCTACAATCACACGTCGCTACAATCACACGTTGCTACAAGTCGCTACAATCACACGTCGCTACAATCACACGTCGCTACAAGTCGCTACAATCACACGTCGCTACAAGTCGCTACAATCACAAGTCGCTACAATCACACGTCGCTACAATCACATGTCGCTGCAATCACACGTCGCTGCAATCACACGTCGCTACAATCACACGTCGCTACAAGTCGCTACAATCACACGTCGCTACAATTACACGTCGCTGCAATCACACGTCGCTACAATCACACGTCGCTGCAATTACACGTCGCTGTAATCACACGTCGCTACAATCACACGTCGCTACAATCACACGTCGCTGCAATTACACGTCGCTGCAATCACACGTCGCTACAATCACACGTCGCTGCAATCACACGTCGCTACAATCACACGTCGCTACAATCACACGTCGCTGCAATCACATGTCGCTACAATCACACGTCGCTTCAATCACACGTCGCTACAATCACACGTCGCTACAAGTCGCTACAATCACACGTCGCTACAATCACACGTTGCTACAAGTCGCTACAATAACACGTCGCTACAATCACACGTCGCCACAAGTCGCTACAATCACACGTCGCTACAATCACACGTCGCTACAATCACACGTCGCTACAAGTCGCTACAATCACACGTCGCTACAATCACACGTCGCTGCAATCACACGTCGCTGCAATCACACGTCGCTGCAATCACACGTCGCTACAATCACACGTCGCTACAATCACACGTCGCTGCAATCACACGTCGCTACAATCACACGTCGCTACAATCACACGTCGCTACAAGTCGCTACAATCACACATCGCTACAATCACACGTCGCTACAATCACACGTCACTGCAAGTCGCTACAATCACACGTCGCTACAAGTCGCTACAATCACAAGTCGCTACAATCACACGTCGCTACAATCACACGTCGCTACAATCACACGTCGCTGCAATCACACGTCGCTACAATCACACGTCGCTACAAGTCGCTACAATCACACGTCGCTACAATCACACGTCGCTACAATCACACGTCGCTACAAGTTGCTACAATCACAAGTCGCTACAATCACACGTCGCTACAATCACACGTCGCTACAATCACACGTCGCTGCAATCACACGTCGCTACAATCACACGTCGCTACAATCACACGTCGCTGCAATCACACGTCGCTATAATCACACGTCGCTACAATCACACGTCGCTGCAACCACACGTCGCTACAATCACACGTCGCTACAATCACACTCGCTACAAGTCGCTACAATCACACGTCGCTACAATCACACGTCGCTACAATCACACGTCGCTACAAGTTGCTACAATCACAAGTCGCTACAATCACACGTCGCTACAATCACACGTCGCTACAATCACACGTCGCTGCAATCACACGTCGCTACAATCACACGTCGCTACAATCACACGTCGCTGCAATCACACGTCGCTACAATCACACGTCGCTACAATCACACGTCGCTGCAATCACACGTCGCTACAATCACACGTCGCTACAATCACACGTCGCTACAATCACACGTCGCTACAATCACACGTCGCTACAAGTCGCTACAATCACACGTCGCTACAATCACACGTTGCTACAAGTCGCTACAATCACACGTCGCTACAATCACACGTCGCTACAAGTCGCTACAATCACACGTCGCTACAAGTCGCTACAATCACAAGTCGCTACAATCACACGTCGCTACAATCACATGTCGCTGCAATCACACGTCGCTGCAATCACACGTCGCTACAATCACACGTCGCTACAAGTCGCTACAATCACACGTCGCTACAATTACACGTCGCTGCAATCACACGTCGCTACAATCACACGTCGCTGCAATTACACGTCGCTGTAATCACACGTCGCTACAATCACACGTCGCTACAATCACACGTCGCTGCAATTACACGTCGCTGCAATCACACGTCGCTACAATCACACGTCGCTGCAATCACACGTCGCTACAATCACACGTCGCTACAATCACACGTCGCTGCAATCACATGTCGCTACAATCACACGTCGCTTCAATCACACGTCGCTACAATCACACGTCGCTACAAGTCGCTACAATCACACGTCGCTACAATCACACGTTGCTACAAGTCGCTACAATAACACGTCGCTACAATCACACGTCGCCACAAGTCGCTACAATCACACGTCGCTACAATCACACGTCGCTACAATCACACGTCGCTACAAGTCGCTACAATCACACGTCGCTACAATCACACGTCGCTGCAATCACACGTCGCTGCAATCACACGTCGCTGCAATCACACGTCGCTACAATCACACGTCGCTACAATCACACGTCGCTGCAATCACACGTCGCTACAATCACACGTCGCTACAATCACACGTCGCTACAAGTCGCTACAATCACACATCGCTACAATCACACGTCGCTACAATCACACGTCACTGCAAGTCGCTACAATCACACGTCGCTACAAGTCGCTACAATCACAAGTCGCTACAATCACACGTCGCTACAATCACACGTCGCTACAATCACACGTCGCTGCAATCACACGTCGCTACAATCACACGTCGCTACAAGTCGCTACAATCACACGTCGCTACAATCACACGTCGCTACAATCACACGTCGCTACAAGTTGCTACAATCACAAGTCGCTACAATCACACGTCGCTACAATCACACGTCGCTACAATCACACGTCGCTGCAATCACACGTCGCTACAATCACACGTCGCTACAATCACACGTCGCTGCAATCACACGTCGCTATAATCACACGTCGCTACAATCACACGTCGCTGCAACCACACGTCGCTACAATCACACGTCGCTACAATCACACGTCGCTACAAGTCGCTACAATCACACGTCGCTACAATCACACGTTGCTACAAGTCGCTACAATCACACGTCGCTACAATCACACGTCGCTACAAGTCGCTACAATCACACGTCGCTACAAGTCGCTACAATCACAAGTCGCTACAATCACACGTCGCTACAATCACATGTCGCTGCAATCACACGTCGCTGCAATCACACGTCGCTACAATCACACGTCGCTACAAGTCGCTACAATCACACGTCGCTACAATTACACGTCGCTGCAATCACACGTCGCTACAATCACACGTCGCTGCAATCACACGTCGCTGTAATCACACGTCGCTACAATCACACGTCGCTACAATCACACGTCGCTGCAATTACACGTCGCTGCAATCACACGTCGCTACAATCACACGTCGCTGCAATCACACGTCGCTACAATCACACGTCGCTACAATCACACGTCGCTGCAATCACACGTCGCTACAATCACACGTCGCTACAATCACACGTCGCTACAAGTCGCTACAATCACACGTCGCTACAATCACACGTTGCTACAAGTCGCTACAATCACACGTCCCTACAATCACACGTCGCTACAAGTCGCTACAATCAAAAGTCGCTACAATCACACGTCGCTACAATCACACGTCGCTGCAATCACACGTCGCTGCAATCACACGTCGCTACAATCACACGTCGCTACAAGTCGCTACAATCACACGTCGCTACAATTACACGTCGCTGCAATCACACGTCGCTACAATCACACGTCGCTGCAATTACACGTCGCTGTAATCACACGTCGCTACAATCACACGTCGCTGTAATCACACGTCGCTACAATCACACGTCACTGCAAGTCGCTACAATCACACGTCGCTACAATCACACGTCGCTACAAGTCGCTACAATCACACGTCGCTACAATCACACGTCGCTACAATCACACGTCGCTGCAATCACACGTCGCTACAATCACACGTCGCTACAAGTCGCTACAATCACACGTCGCTACAATCACACGTCGCTACAATCACACGTCGCTACAATCACACGTCGCTACAAGTTGCTACAATCACAAGTCGCTACAATCACACGTCGCTACAATCACACGTCGCTACAATCACACGTCGCTGCAATCACACGTCGCTACAATCACACGTCGCTACAATCACACGTCGCTGCAATCACACGTCGCTACAATCACACGTCGCTACAAGTCGCTACAATCACACGTCGCTACAATCACACGTCGCTACAATCACACGTCGCTGCAATCACACGTCGCTACAATCACACGTCGCTACAATCACACGTCGCTACAAGTCGCTACAATCACACATCGCTACAATCACACGTCGCTACAATCACACGTCACTGCAAGTCGCTACAATCACACGTCGCTACAAGTCGCTACAATCACAAGTCGCTACAATCACACGTCGCTACAATCACACGTCGCTACAATCACACGTCGCTGCAATCACACGTCGCTACAATCACACGTCGCTACAAGTCGCTACAATCACACGTCGCTACAATCACACGTCGCTACAATCACACGTCGCTACAAGTTGCTACAATCACAAGTCGCTACAATCACACGTCGCTACAATCACACGTCGCTACAATCACACGTCGCTGCAATCACACGTTGCTACAAGTCGCTACAATCACACGTCGCTACAATCACACGTCGCTACAAGTCGCTACAATCACACGTCGCTACAAGTCGCTACAATCACAAGTCGCTACAATCACACGTCGCTACAATCACATGTCGCTGCAATCACACGTCGCTGCAATCACACGTCGCTACAATCACACGTCGCTACAAGTCGCTACAATCACACGTCGCTACAATTACACGTCGCTGCAATCACACGTCGCTACAATCACACGTCGCTGCAATTACACGTCGCTGTAATCACACGTCGCTACAATCACACGTCGCTACAATCACACGTCGCTGCAATTACACGTCGCTGCAATCACACGTCGCTACAATCACACGTCGCTGCAATCACACGTCGCTACAATCACACGTCGCTACAATCACACGTCGCTGCAATCACACGTCGCTACAATCACACGTCGCTACAATCACACGTCGCTACAATCACACGTCGCTACAAGTCGCTACAATCACACGTCGCTACAATCACACGTCGCTACAATCACACGTCGCTACAAGTTGCTACAATCACAAGTCGCTACAATCACACGTCGCTACAATCACACGTCGCTACAATCACACGTCGCTGCAATCACACGTTGCTACAAGTCGCTACAATCACACGTCGCTACAATCACACGTCGCTACAAGTCGCTACAATCACACGTCGCTACAAGTCGCTACAATCACAAGTCGCTACAATCACACGTCGCTACAATCACATGTCGCTGCAATCACACGTCGCTGCAATCACACGTCGCTACAATCACACGTCGCTACAAGTCGCTACAATCACACGTCGCTACAATTACACGTCGCTGCAATCACACGTCGCTACAATCACACGTCGCTGCAATTACACGTCGCTGTAATCACACGTCGCTACAATCACACGTCGCTACAATCACACGTCGCTGCAATTACACGTCGCTGCAATCACACGTCGCTACAATCACACGTCGCTGCAATCACACGTCGCTACAATCACACGTCGCTACAATCACACGTCGCTGCAATCACACGTCGCTACAATCACACGTCGCTACAATCACACGTCGCTACAATCACACGTCGCTACAAGTCGCTACAATCACACGTCGCTACAATCACACGTTGCTACAAGTCGCTACAATCACACGTCGCTACAATCACACGTCGCTACAAGTCGCTACAATCACACGTCGCTACAAGTCGCTACAATCACAAGTCGCTACAATCACACGTCGCTACAATCACACGTCGCTGCAATCACACGTCGCTGCAATCACACGTCGCTACAATCACACGTCGCTACAAGTCGCTACAATCACACGTCGCTACAATTACACGTCGCTGCAATCACACGTCGCTACAATCACACGTCGCTGCAATTACACGTCGCTGTAATCACACGTCGCTACAATCACACGTCGCTACAATCACACGTCGCTGCAATTACACGTCGCTGCAATCACACGTCGCTACAATCACACGTCGCTACAATCACACGTCGCTACAATCACACGTCGCTACAAGTCGCTGCAATCACACGTCGCTGCAATCACACGTCGCTGCAATCACAAGTTGCTAGAATCACACGTCGCTACAATCACACGTCGCTACAAGTCGCTACAATCACACATCGCTACAATCACACGTCGCTACAATCACACGTCGCTACAAGTCGCTACAATCACACGTCGCTGCAAGTCGCTACAATCACAAGTCGCTACAATCACACGTCGCTACAATCACACGTCGCGACAAGTCGCTACAATCACAAGTCGCTACAATCACACGTCGCTACAATCACACGTCGCTACAATCACACGTCGCTGCAATCACACGTCGCTACAATCACACGTCGCTACAAGTCGCTACAATCACACGTCGCTACAATCACACGTCGCTACAATCACACGTCGCTACAAGTCGCTACAATCACAAGTCGCTACAATCACACGTCGCTACAATCACACGTCGCTACAATCACACGTCGCTGCAATCACACGTCGCTACAATCACACGTCGCTACAATCACACGTCGATGCAATCACACGTCGCTACAATCACACGTCGCTACAATCACACGTCGCTGCAATCACACGTCGCTACAATCACACGTCGCTACAATCACACGTCGCTACAATCACACGTCGCTACAAGTCGCTACAATCACACGTCGCTACAATCACACGTTGCTACAAGTCGCTACAATCACACGTCGCTACAATCACACGTCGCTACAATCACAGGCATCCATTTTTGGGCTTTAAGATCGTTTTTTTCGACTCCGAAGCGGACCGTCGACGCACCGCCAGTCGCTGCTCTGCGTTCGGCTCGCACTTTCGGGTTTGCAATCGATAAGATTTGATTCCTGTCACGACGCGCTGCTTGTATTACGCAACATTTACAAATACTAAAGCAAAACGGTTCAAAAAAGGCACTAGCTCCAGTTCAACCTTCGCCTGATGCCGCGTCCAGAACCTTTGGCCCGCCCGCTTCAATCATCGTTCCCCCCTGAGGTTATCGCGTTTCCGTGGGAGTCGTCGTCGCGCGTCTGTTTTTAACTGCGTCGGGCCCCGGGGACAGCGAGACCTCATCAGCGGCCCTGCTCCTTCCTGCCGCGCCCCCCACCCGCAGGCCCCCCGCCGCGCTCCCATCTCTTCAAAGTGGCGTTCCGGACCAGCGTGGGCGTAACCTTTTGACTCGGCTTCTGTCTCTGGAAGCGGCGCGTGGCACTGAGAGGAACGCCAGCTCCGTTTGGGCCATTAGGAGGTGTTTTCTTTGGATGACAGAAACAGTGAGATCCCGTGGGCTGCTGCTGCTGCTGCTGCTGCTGCCGCTGAGTAATGTTTGTGCCGGCGTTAAAAACCCTCTAAATCGTTCTGCATTCTTTCCTTGTTGTCAATCATCTGATGAAAGGAACTGTCGAGGCATTTAAAACACATAAAAGTGAAAGCTGTACGATGCCCGAATAAACCGAGAAGCATCAGGGGCAGTTTGTTCTAAGACAAACCACAAATAAAAACACAAGACTTAATTTAGCAAATATTTAACTGACTTTTTATAAGCATTCTGCCTGGATTTAATTTTCTGAAAAATCCCCATGGGAACGTTGAGTATTTGTGGGTTTAAAATGGTCAAAAGACTTTTTCATAGTTTTGGCCAGGGTACGATTTATACTTATATTTATACTTATGTACTTACATTTGTACTCCGGAGCGACTTATATGTGGTATTATTTGTTATTTTCATACTTGCAACTGCATTTCATACTGTCATGGAATCAGACATACACCAGATGCTATTCCTTAACACATAGAGAACACAATTCAACTTAGAATATGAAACGACACAAAAACATCAGACATTTGTATGGCAAGCTTGGGAGAAAACGCGGGGACTGATCACGCAGGCTGTGGTAAGCAGCCTACGTGATCCTCCTGCGTCTCACCTCGTTTTTTCCCATGCTGGTTGGTTTTATTAGATATTTTGGAATAGGCGGGTCACATTTCTCATTGGTCAGCCTCACATCAAGGCACTTGGTATTTTTCCGTAGAGATCAAGCCTGCAAGGGGGGGTGCAACTCCCCCTCCTGGGGCAACATCCTTTGGCCCATCTTTACGACCTCTTCACAAATGCAGTTTGTCACACACCCGTTCTTCTCTTAGACTAATGATGCAGATAAAATATCACTATTATGCAGATAAAATACATCACAGAAATATACTCATATATTCACATTTTATCACACTTCCCTCCTGTTTATCAAAGCATTAGTCACTGTCTCACATGCCAAACATATTATTCTTTTCAGTTTTCAACATGTCTTTCATATTGTTGTTAAAATGACACTTTTACACTCAAAAAAGTTTATGCACAGTTCTCAACATTGAAAACACTTCTTTTCTCTCGGCCCACAACATTTCTACAGCATTACTGTCCTAAATTTTGAGTCAGATTGGTCAATCTCTGTAATTTGACAAACAGACAATTTATCTTGTCTATAATTTGTGCGGTGTGATGGGAAATATAGAAGTACAAGCGGAAAGCCCTTAAACCCGTTGCTCTCTGGTCAGTCAGTTTGACTCGTCAGGGACCTCTCTGGACACCCCAATAGAATCAAATATGTTGTATCAGGTGCTACTGGAACCAGATTGTCCACTAACCTCTCGACCTTGACCCTGCGGTATGGTTCTGGGTGATGCTGATCTTTGTTATGACCATGGCTGGCCACAAAAGGGATACATAGGCACAACTTCCCACAAGTGTCCCCACACTACCATACGTCCTCGCTTGGTTTCTTAAGAGACCTTCTTCCGCTGCTTGCTTCGGTCACACCTTTGACACATATGAACTGGTACATTTCCCATCTCAATTCATAATCTCATTAACATTACATGTAGTTATGTTGTAGCAGATAAAAAACTCTCTTAGTTAGTGTAAACAATAGTGGCTGTATAATATGCTATTGTGTTTCTTCAGCTACTGTCATGTCAATTATACATTGTACATTATTACACATCATGCATTTCATAACCTTTCAAGTTGATCACTTATTTTCTTCCCTCTATTTTCCATTTACCGGTATACACAGTTGTGTATGTTGATCGATTGTCCCGATTGTCCCGTGCATAATACAGGTGTTCAGCACCCATATTATCGTCATCGCTGTGATGATGATAACTGTTGATTCTTTTTCCACAGAGTATGGTACTCTGCGCACCGTAGCCTCTGGCTCTCGTTCATCGTAGCAGAGTATAGTACTTTGCGTACTGTAGAATCTGTTTCCCGTCCATTGTAGCAAGGTATCGTACTCTACCGTAGACTCTGGACAAAACTCATACAAACGAAGTCCTGCGTCTGCGATGTTTATGGATCTGCCGCTGTGTTGTTCAGACATTTCTCTCACTTTCCCATGAGAGCACCCATGTTCTCGTCCCTCCAATGGTCGGTGTGAGGACGACACGGTGTGGCTCCGTCCACTTGGCTCCGTCTCTGTAAACACCACATCTCCAACACGTTCTGCTGTGGTGATAAACAAAGTCTTTTCGACAGTATAATGTATTTCAAACAGTTTTCTTGTTTACAATTTTTTTTTGTTGAAATTATTGATTCGGAATGTTTGTTTACACGTACATATCCCTCCTTTTTGAGATATGGCCTTGCCCATTTCTCAAACTACTACATAATTCCACATTTAAACAAAATTCAATAATCCAGATAGTTTACAACATTCACTAATCCAGGATGTAATCAAGGAAGAGATGGAATTGCGTCTGTCACTCCAACTCCGCAATGTCACCTCTTGACCTTTCACAGTTCAGTGGTCACATCCCTGGCTGAGCCCCCCCTTCCACGGCGCTGGGCCCCCACCCTGTGTGTCTGTAATCCGACACTGCCTCTGCAATCTGCAACTTGTAAATCTGTTTTACCACCATTTGTTTCAAACTCCAAATGTTTCAAACTCTAAATGTTTCATATCCTCAAACTCTAAATGTTTCAAACTATAAATGTTTCAAACTCTAAAAGTTTCAAACTCTAAATGTTTGGTGTCCACGTGTGCGCGCGTATGTATGTATGTATGTGTGTATGTATTCAAATACATCAAACAATAATAATTATCTCAATAATTCCCCCGTTGAGCTGGCCATAAGGGTCAGTTCACAACTTAGAGTATTAACATCAAATTTCACATCTCCTCTGTGGGTGTGGCCTGCATAAGGTCACACATCTAATGTAATATGTGCTAATCTTTTATATGTGCTTCAGGTGAGTTTCAAACTCAATCTCTCACACCTGCTCATGTGATGCTTTACTACATTGTGTATTAGTTTGTTCTAGCAAGTCTATGTGTATAACAATCAAAATGATTCTAAACCTTCCCCTTGGTTATAAGGCACATCTCTTGTATCAACCTGTTTTCCCCTTGTTGCCTACTTTCTTTGTCTTTTCTTTGTCTCTCATCTTCCTCTCTGTCTTCCCCTCTCTGTTTCTCTCTGTCTTCCTCTCTGTCTTCCCCTCTGTCTTCCTCTCGTAACGGAGGAAACACCCATTTCCAAATTTCTAAACCTGCTTTTTCTTTCTCTCTTTCACTTACTCTTTACCTTCACTTGTAACCTGCTTTTACTTTCTCTCCTTCTTGTAGTCTAACCATCTCTTGGCTCCGTCCTTAGTCCTATAATGTTTACGTCCTGTTATCACTGGTTTTCATAACTTCTATAACGTCTAAATTTAGATGATATTGTCTAATTTAAATCTATTCAATTCTTAATTGAATCTCCACAATCCTTCAGGTAATTTCTTTAGAATGTCAAATTCTTTCCCTGTTAATGTTAACTTTTCCTATTACTCATCACGTCAACCCCCCCTGAGGTGTAACCTCTTGGTGTCCCTGTGATCCGTAAAGATAACAACATCTGCTCCGTCCTGAGTCCTCCAGATTGTTTGCCAGTCAATAGCCCCTAATCTCTGACTATCTTTTATGACTTGGTGTCCTCCCATGTCCCCCCACTTCTGCGTCAATTGCTTTAGTTAATGACCCATTCATGTCTTGGGACGGCATTAGACGTCACTATTTAACTTATTCCCTCACTTACGTCTACATGCAATACGAGGTTTCCTCATGATAATACAAATAAATAAGTTACTGATATAACTTTTACTATCACTTTACTTACTACTCGTTCTACGCCTATGTCCAAAACATCAGTAGTCACTCATTGACCCATATTATCACTTCCAGGCCCGTGCCTGCATTTGATCCTAAATTTAAAAACACTTCTGTCTTTTTGTCCTGTACTTTCATCTAGTTATGCATTATGGTTACATAATAAGTCCAAAAAGATAATTTCGTCAAGTCCAAAAATAAACAAAACAAAACAAAACGTAGGTTTGTTCTTTGCACTCAAAAAACAAAACACAACTTTTGTCTTCTATGTCGGGGACAGGAAGTGTCCTGTCTTGTGATCACATTTCCCAAGAAATTGGCCATCTATAAAAATCTGAATTAATCTTCATCTCTTATCAAGTTTAATACAATCTTTATAATTGATTGTTGTCAATCAAACAAAAACCCTAAATTTGTTGAAATACTAAAATTTAAAAACCAGCTGAGTTTAGTTTTACTTATTTCATCAGTTCAGGTGCGATGGGCGGCCACGTGCGATGGGCGGCCACGTGGTAAGCAGCCTACGTGATCCTCCTGCGTCTCACCTTGTTTTTTCCCATGCTGGTTGATTTTATTAGATATTCTGGAATAGGCGGGTCACATTTCTCATTGGTCAGCCTCACATCAAGGCACTTGGTATTTTTCCGTAGAGATCAAGCCTGCAAGGGGGGGTGCAACTCCCCCTCCTGGGGCAACATCCTTTGGCCCATCTTTACGACCTCTTCACAAATGCAGTTTGTCACACACCCGTTCTTCTCTTAGACTAATGATGCAGATAAAATATCACTATTATGCAGATAAAATACATCACAGAAATATACTCATATATTCACAGTTTATCACACATACTTCAGTGCAACTTATATATTTTTTTTTCTTCTCTGTTATGCATTTTTTGGCTGGTGCGACTTATAGTCCGTAAAATACAGTAGTTCAACATTATTCTGCAAAATTACATTCACTGACCGTTTTTAGAACCATGTCTTACTTATTTGAACAATGAATGTTTTCACTGCTATCATAACCTTCCAAACTCATGTCAATTAAAATGTTATTCTTAAGTATTTTGAAGCTAGATTATTGTGAGTGTCATGAGTCTGAACCCTGTCGGGTCTCATTCCTTCTCCTTTCTCTTTCCTTCAGGGTCATTCTTTAACTTCGAGGGTTCATATTATGTTTGACACGTCACTGAACTGTCATTTGTTTTTGTCATCTCAAAGACATTGCGTGCTCTGATGTGACTTACAGTATCTCACTCATCAGTTTGAGACCAGGGCACATGAGTCACAACATCATGTGACTTTGGACACTCTGGAACAAGTCTGGCCGTACTTTTTTGGCCTAAAGCTCTTCCTCATTAAACCCTGTCGGATCGTGGTGATGTACGTGTAAATGTTGGCCCGACGTTCAATGCTTTTGATGTTGAGCACTGAGCAACTCTGCCGGTCCGGTAAGATTTGAGGGACTCTGGAGCCAGTTTGCTGTATTTGTGTGTGTAGGCATTAGCATTAGCCTTTAAAAATCACAAATTGAATGTGAATAATCGGGAATGTTTGGGCTGTCACCAACTCATCGACCGCGTTTGGGCGAGGTAAAGGTCTCATCAAAGCATTTTCACCTCATTGAACCTCTTTGTAAGCCCCTGTGACTGTCAAATATGTATTTTTGGGGTGTTTGAAGTGTCCTTCATCTCCCCCTGCTGTCTCTGGGCGGAAAACCAGCCTTGACATCGACATGACGACGACTCTCCTGAGAAACCCTGGCCCTTTTTTTTTATGTTTTGCAATCTTTCATGTTTTTGTACATGATTCTATGTCTATTACACTGTCTTATTATAAAAGCTTTTATGTCTATTTTCAGACGGTGTATTTTCACAAGCGAGCCACAGGGGGAGCTCTATCGTCAGAGTCACTTTATGTCATTGCTAAGCGTATAAACCATTTTCTGTGTTATATAATAATATTTAGCGTGAAACTGTCAGCTAAAGGCTAACAGACTTAATTTGAGATTTCTGATCTTGTGCTTCTGGTAAGAATCTTGTGACACTAAACATCCTCTTCTAGGCGTTATTGGTGAAGTGACCAGATAAATGACATAAATATCATGAAATAAACATGTCTAAACACGTAACTCCAGAGCATACAGCTATACAGAAGTGTGTCCATGGCGATGACAACTGTTTTGATGCTAGGCCGTTACGCATACAGCATTAAATTGATATATCTGGCGTTCTGGTTGTATTTTGTTGTTATTTTCTTAGTTTAATGCTCTACTGTGGAACATTCCAGCTAAAGCGATAACATCTCCATGGACCCGAGCAGGCGACGGACACTCCCTCACCTTGAAATAGTGAAAAAAAAGTCCAATTGTTATGATAGAAATGACCCAAGTCCAGATTCTTTGCATGATAAATAAAAATAAATCCAACGGCAGTAAATACTCCACCACTGGAAACAGAGCGAGGGAGCGTAACGATATTGGAATCTCGGTCAGGATATGGTTTTGAAGATGGGGCGATGAGGGCAGCGCGGGTGCAATTTTCCGGCCGCCTGACGGAGGAGCGATGGGCCGATCTCAGAGCAGGTTTTTCCCCCGATAAAGTCTCCTCTCGTCTGCTGATAATGTGAAACGGCCACACTGTTGGACCGGGTTAATTTTCCAGCTCACGCCTCGGCCGCCTCTCGGGGCGACGCGCAAGATTGTCTGGACTGATAAAGATTTGTGTCACTTTAAGCGGCCGACTGAGGAGTCTCGCGGTCGCGCTCGATTTCCGTTGTTTTATTTTTCGGCAGGAATCGTGACGGGAATGTGCACGTTTTGAGATGGTTTGAAGTCACGAGGCAAAACGTGCTGCGTTGCAGTTTTCTTAGAAGGTTGTGATTTATTGAATTGTAGTCAAACGAATGCCAAATTATTACCATGAATACTGAAAAACTAAACAAATTGCCACATCTTGCCCTTTCCTTATCGACATACATTTTCATGACCGAGGTTTTTCCATGAAAAGGGAGCCATCGGTGCGTGAAAATCATATCTACATTACTGATAGCTGTGTGCGTGTATTCCCAGACATCTCCATAAGCTGCCTGTGGACAAAAGGGCTTTACAAATCAAATATGACAGACAGGAGAGGAGATCATCCGCCGCAGTTAGATGGAATAATGATGGTCTGACTCCGGTAATGGGATTGGAAGAGGCACGTTTTAATAAGACCTGAATAAGAAATGTTCCCTCAAAACCTGCATCGCCGAGGATTTTCCCCCGGCGCACTCGGCTGTCGGCGTTCACCATTGAAGCAGTTGAAAAGTCGCCCCAGTTTCGCTCGTACTGTGTGTTTCCTTTCTTAATATGTAGCAACTTTACTGCTGAATAAATCCTCAAATCAGACAAGGGAGCTCAGGCATTCAAATCACGCCGTTCTTATTAAGATTTATGTTCAATACAGACTCTAAAACACATCAGAAAGACCTTTTTAAATCAAAGACGGTGGTATTTTTAGATCAAAATGTCAAAAAATATATAATAGTATAGACAACGTATATTACAAATAAAGTGTATTCTTGATGAAAAAGCATCAAGAATACACTTTATTTGTAATATATTCTCTATCTAGAAAGCTCCAGTTGCCTTATTACAACCATTATTTAGTTTATAATATAGTTTTTAAAAAGTCTCAATGTACAAAAAGTGTCATTGTTTAATTAATCGAAAAAATTATCGCTGACCAGTAGATTTTTACAGTTATTTTAAGTTGCTTTGTTTTTGCTGTTTCTTCTTCTTTTTTTTACAATGACTTTAAGGGTTTTCATTGTGCAACTAAACTACCTTGTGGATGAAAACATAACAATGTCATAGAAAACAACATTTACAAAGCTATTCTGGGCAAAAAGAGCTGGGAGAATAGTTCATACTCTGAACCTTCATCTTGGAACAATTCACAAAAATACCTTGAAATCAAAGCTTTAGTGTCACTTGATCAAAGCGTGATTGAGCCTCGTTTTGTTTTCTTCGTGAGAGAGTTGATTTTCTGCACTCGGCTGATTGTGTTCAATAAATGAGCTTTGGGGAGCTGCCACTCAGAGGGGTGGAGCAGTGGTGGTGCAGTGGGTGGAGCAGTGGTGGTGCAGTGGGTGGAGCAGTGAGTGGAGCAGTGGGTGGAGCAGTGAGTGGAGCAGTGGGTGGAGCAGTGGGTGGAGCAGTGAGTGGAGCAGTGGGTGGAGCAGTGAGTGGAGCAGTGGTGGTGCAGTGGGTGGAGCAGTGGTGGAGCAGTGGGTGGAGCAGTGGTGGTGCAGTGGGTGGAGCAGTGGTGGAGCAGTGGGTGGAGCAGTGGTGGTGCAGTGGGTGGAGCAGTGGTGGAGCAGTGGGTGGAACAGTGAGTGGAGCAGTGGGTGGTGCAGTGGGTGGAGCAGTGGGTGGAGCAGTGAGTGGAGCAGTGGTGGAGCAGTGGGTGGAACAGTGAGTGGAGCAGTGGGTGGTGCAGTGGGTGGAGCAGTGAGTGGAGCAGTGGGTGGAGCAGTGAGTGGAGCAGTGGGTGGAGCAGTGGGTGGAGCAGTGAGTGGAGCAGTGGGTGGAGCAGTGAGTGGAGCAGTGGGTGGAGCAGTGAGTGGAGCAGTGGTGGTGCAGTGGGTGGAGCAGTGGTGGAGCAGTGGGTGGAGCAGTGGTGGTGCAGTGGGTGGAGCAGTGGTGGAGCAGTGGGTGGAGCAGTGGTGGTGCAGTGGGTGGAGCAGTGGTGGAGCAGTGGGTGGAACAGTGAGTGGAGCAGTGGGTGGTGCAGTGGGTGGAGCAGTGGGTGGAGCAGTGAGTGGAGCAGTGGTGGAGCAGTGGGTGGAACAGTGAGTGGAGCAGTGGGTGGTGCAGTGGGTGGAGCAGTGAGTGGAGCAGTGGGTGGAGCAGTGAGTGGAGCAGTGGTGGTGCAGTGGGTGGAGCAGTGAGTGGAGCAGTGGGTGGAGCAGTGAGTGGAGCAGTGGGTGGAGCAGTGAGTGGAGCAGTGGTGGTGCAGTGGGTGGAGCAGTGGTGGAGCAGTGGGTGGAGCAGTGGTGGTGCAGTGGGTGGAGCAGTGGTGGAGCAGTGGGTGGAGCAGTGGTGGTGCAGTGGGTGGAGCAGTAGTGGAGCAGTGGGTGGAACAGTGAGTGGAGCAGTGGGTGGTGCAGTGGGTGGAGCAGTGGGTGGAGCAGTGAGTGGAGCAGTGGGTGGAACAGTGAGTGGAGCAGTGGGTGGTGCAGTGGGTGGAGCAGTGGGTGGAGCAGTGAGTGGAGCAGTGGGTGGAGCAGTGAGTGGAGCAGTGGGTGGAGCAGTGGGTGGAGCAGTGAGTGGAGCAGTGAGTGGAGCAGTGAGTGGAGCAGTGAGTGGAGCAGTGGGTGGAGCAGTGGGTGGAGCAGTGAGTGGAGCAGTGAGTGGAGCAGTGAGTGGAGCAGTGAGTGGAGCAGTGGGTGGAGCAGTGGGTGGAGCAGTGGGTGGAGCAGTGGGTGGCGTGTACATACATATTAAACATATTACATTTGACTTACTCTTGCTGTGTTCTGTGTTCCCCTCACAGGAGACTGACCTGCTGGACATCGCCTACATAAAAGATGCACGCAACGGAAAGTGCACCAAGACACCCAAGGTGAGTCGTCGCCACGGCAACCGAGGAGTGAACGGGCCGTGATGTCGAGGATGTAAACCGACTCTTTGGTCTGCGCTTGACGGATAAATTCCCGCTCTAATTTGAAAGTCGGCGGTTTGATTCCGTACGGCTGTTGTGGAGCGTCACTCTTCTGGGAGTGAGGGTGTGTGAAAGAGCGACTGTATTCATATTCATATTCATATTCAACTCAATTTTAGGATTGTGCTGTTGTCAGTTTAGTCATTGTTGGCATTGTTGTGCTGGTTGCGAGTTGAAAGTCACGTCACCCAAACTTTATTACGTGTGTATTTTATTAGTTTATTATTGTGTTAAAGTGCCTATGACAGGTTGTTGTGATTTTCTGATTTTGACTTTATTTGGTGTATTTAAACCTGTCGTACGTATAAATGATTTTGAATTTTACACCGATCGAGCAGATATTTGTGGAGAAAACATTGAAAAATCTGTAGAAAATGACAGGAAGTGACATCACACTAGGTACACTCACTCCATCTAAAGTTTATGCATAATTTACAGAAAGAAACAACATCAATTCAACAAAATAAAAGTGCTCTCTTGTAATTGTATTTGTCAAATCCTTTTTTTTTCTTCTCAGTGTTTGCTGGGTAATTTCCTAGTATGATGTCATCAATCACAAACAGGAAGTGACATTGTAAACCTAAAAAAATGCTATTCTGTGAAAACATTTTTAGGATTTTTTTGCAAAATCCAAAATATATTTATCTTAAGTTAGTTCAATGAGTCGTCCGACCTGTACAAATACAAATACATGGGATATTATCATTTAAGCGTATACATTTGAGAGTATCTAGTGTTAATACATATAGATTGCAGTTGCAGAATGATCCTTGAATAGCTCCTGTAACTATGCATGTGCTGTAGCTGCTGTTACTCTCATACTTTCTTCAGATTGTATATAACTAGCCTATAAGATTGACCTTAGTGAATGAAAAGTCCAATGTTTTTGGTAAATACCAAGCGTCTGACAAACTGTGCGCTGACTGAACTGAGATAGATTGTACTGTATTTCTCCCGCTGTGCGCTCGCTTTCTTTCTGCATATTTTTCTGGACTTTCTGTGCAAATCTGGACCAAGCTACGAATGGAAAAAGTCTTCATAAAGGATGTAAAATCCATCGGGGTCGGCAGTAAAGCAAAGTTATGAACAATAAAAGGCACAAATATAGCCATAAAACATTTATCATAGTATATACTGTATATACTGTATGTCTCAGTGTTCCGCAAATATCTGTATTGCCCAGACTTTTTCACTTTGTGTGTAAATGTTCTTTCAATAAAGCGGCAAAACACTCCCTGTTCTCAATCGTATAGAATTGCTGTGTCCTTAAAGCAAAACACTGCAGGTTACAGATATTCATTTTTTATCTGAAGTTTACTTAAAGGAATGTAAGGAAAACATGCATTTTATGTGTACAAACTGCATAAATTGTGCATTTTTTGGGACAAACTTTACTTGACATATTAGGGATTATTTGGAATTTTTGATGTTTTATTTAGTATTTGCATAA
>NW_027315723.1:19919045-19961545 GCF_026437365.1 Eucyclogobius newberryi | reverse complement strand
ACACACACTCACAATAACACACACAGACACACACACTCACAATAACACACACACTCACAATAACACACACACACACACACACACACAATAACACACACACAGACACACACACACTCACAATAACACACACACACACACACATACATACAATAACACATACAAACACTAACATACACACACATACAATAACACACACAGACACACACACTCACAATAACACACACACTCACAATAACACACACACTCACAATAACACACACACTCACAATAACACACACACAGACGGCCAATTACAAAAACACAAATTGTTCACGGTTGTGTTTGCGTCAGAATGTTCCGTGTCGTTCTCCCGGAGACGGACGGTACGTGACTTTATCTGTAATAAAACACAGACACAGAGTGGACACATAATGAACAAATAGTTTATGAAGAAGGATTTATGGTTTAGGGCTTAGTAACTACTTAATCAAGCGCGTTAAGAGATAATACGACTTAAGTCTCTCCCGATTCAAACTGAAGCTGTTTGGAGGACAATTACTTTGCTCTAATTATTAGTCGAAACAAGCGCTGCAGAGGAAAACCAGGATTAAATTTCCTTCTAGATTTTCTTTGGTAAATATAGAAGAGTAAAGCTGGAGTCTGGATGGTCTGATTGACTAATGGTTTTGCCAATTACGTTTAAGTGAATTTAACTACAGTAAAATTCGGACTGTAAGCCAGTACTATTCTCACACGCTTTGAACCCTCCGGCCTATACAACGATGCGGCTAATTTATAGATGTTTACTGGCTCACAGCCTTTGGGGGGGGGCGCTTTAACAGGAAGGGCAGGAGCAGAGCCAGACGTGGAGGCACAGACACAGGTAAGTCAGAGGACAGAGGGAACAGTCGTATATTCAGAAACGCTAAATAGTCCGACTTTTACTGTAAATGTTTGATGGACGAGTTCAATATCGTAATGTGGATACTTCAAAGTAAAACAGTATTATCTCCATACTGTTAAAGTTATACATTGCATCTTTAATCCTCCTGGTTATATGTGTTATATTTCTCCAGCTGCAGCAACAGAATTAGCATATGAACAATGGGGAGGGCCCCGCCCCGTCTCAGTGCAACGCTAGAGGCCTCGACAGGATGTTGTGGCATTAGAAAGTGAATTACAGTGGAGCAATGCAGATGGGGAAAATCCTATGCACACGTTGTCATTGGATACGCCGCTGCTGCTAAAGCCTGTCAGGAAATCTGGCACCTACTTAAACTGAAGCCGCAAAACTAATTTCAGTTTTTATCATTTGTATCACCTGAACAGACAGCGGCGTTTCCCATTTGAGTGTAAACCACAGGTCTGAAAAAGCATTTTTTTAAATATTTTGAATGCCAAAAATACTTTTTGGTACCACATGTTAATCACTGGCAGTATACTAAGTGGCTAATTTTTATTATCATTACTTAAAAAGTGCTTGTGTATATTTTTTTATTTTCCTGTTTGGTCACATTTTTTGTATTTACCATTTGTTTTTGTTTTTATGTGATTGATCACTGTTAATTAATATTAATAGCAATAAATACTTGTGATGAATAAATATCGGAATAAACACTTTAGCAATTATTAGCACTAATTACCATTTACTTAGTGATTAATGTGCACGGTTCCATAAACTACAGTGTTTTTGTATTAACAGCAAAGTACCACTTTATAATGACCACACTTAATCGAGTATGTTCCAAAGGTATCCATCCACTGTGTCCATGGTGACTGTTTTGAGGCAAGAAAAAGCAAGAAAATACTAAAAACTAGATACAACACACAGAAGAAAAAAAATAATAATAATGTTTTTAAGACTTAAACGTGACAATGGTGTTAGGGATCATCTCAAAATAGGTTGAAGCTTAAAAGGCAAAAGATTTTTCATCCCTCTCTGGACCCCCTCCCCCCGTCAAAAGACAAAAAAAAAAATGTCTGTCATCACAGAAAATGTTACGCGTTGATAAAACCATAGTAGCTTGATAGACCCTGCTCACCTCTAGTCCCTGAAAATCCTTTGGTATGTTTATCAGTAGAAGTTATGAACTATGTGGGACAATAAAGGATTATCTTATCTTATCTTATCTTATCTTAATGTCACCTGTCGTGCATGTTTGTTTACTCAATCCACATGGTCACGGGCCCTAGGGGCCCTACGGCACATCCCATTCAACCCAAACTGTGAGATGACCACATTGAGATAGTCTCAAGAGGATGAGAGAGTGAGAAACTAATGTTTCTTGTCAAAACCTGTAATCGTCAGTTGCCTGTGTTTAGACCTAAACCTGCTGTCAGAATGACAGAAGCAGAACACGCGCTTTTGTCTCAGTGAGAATATCACGTCTTCTGTGATTGGCCGAAACCTAATGCGGGGTTTGTGTTGGTCCTTCTTCCGGGCAGTCCGTAGCACGTTACTAGAGCCAAATCTCGCAAAAAAGCTTTTCCAACTTTTCTGCACCAGCCTCGATGGCGACGGCGCCGCCCGCCCTGCTCCCGCGCAGGCCACGGCCGTGCTCCCCTTACGCACCCGCGCACGCACCCGCGCACGCACCCCGCCTGCACCCGCCACCTAATGTTGGCCTAATGCTCGTTGCTGAGAGAGTTTTTTAGCATTTCAAAACAATGACTGCCACAACGATGTATTGAAGCTTCAAAGCAACAAAAAGAAGAAATGTAGGTTCAACTCCCCCAAGACGAAAAATATTACTCCTTTTCAGCTTCAACCCATTTTGAGATGATCCCTTAGTCTGAACAGAACTAAGATAAATACAAAAGTCCAGCTGTTTTGAATTCAAATCCATAATTTTTTTTCTGCATATTTATCCCTTTATTTGCTTGTTTTTCCTTTCCACCTTGGGCTGAGTGTTTGCTGGTGGCTGTTATTTATGCTTGCTGTCACGTCGCCCGCTCTTGTCGCTCAAGAGCCGCCGGTGCTCGCTCTTTCATGCAAAACAGCGGCGAAACGACACACTTCAGACAGGACGCGAAATGACGCGCCGGAGGAAAGCGTTTACATTGGTTCTATTGTTCACCTCTGGTCTCGGCAGAATCCTCGACACGCGACTGAGACAACGTTTGGTCAAATCATGTCATCGTAATGTTGCTGTTAAATATAATTATGTTTAGATTTGCTGTTTTCCATTAGTAACACTTTAGTCCTGGAACAGCATTTAGCTGGTATTCATTATTCTTAAATGTAAATGCTAATTAATACAATAAATGATGTATTTCCTCCATCATGACCCCGGAGGGAAAGGTTAAAACTGCGTAACGCTCGGCTCATCTTTGTGTAATCCGTACTTTAACCGCCTACTATGCATTTTACTAGCCATTAATATTCCGTTCCTTAACTAAAGCGATTTTAGCTCCTCGTGTGTCCGTATCATGCAGCGCACAGGGTGTTACAAGATGCGTGGCCGACTGAGAGAGCACACAGGGATTTACAGCTTCGGGCGGCAGTAAACGCCGCTCTGGTGGGGCGGGGCTGGAGGCACGGGTCTGACATGGGACAAGAAGCGTGCGTCCGCCATGAGTCTTCTGAAGAAAGCGATGCGCACACAAAAGCCAGAAAAGTGTTGTGGCAAAAGCAGTACTGAAATGAACAGCGATAACGGTTTCTACGAAGCTAGCTGTGACACTGTTGTAGCTGTGACACTGTTGTAGCTGTGACACTGTTGTAGCTGTGACACTGTTGTAGCTGTGACACTGTAGTAGCTGTGACACTGTTGTAGCTGTGACACTGTAGTAGCTGTGACACTGTTGTAACCGTGACGCTGTTGTAGCCGTGACGCTTTTGTAGCCGTAACGCTGTTGTAATCGTGACGCTGTTGTAGACGTGACACTGTTGTAGCCGTGACGCTGTTGTAGCCATAACGCTGTTGTAACCGTGACGCTGTTGTAGACGTGACGCTGTTGTAGCCGTGACGCTGTTGTAGCCGTGACGCTGTTGTAGCTAGCCGTGACACTGTTGTAGCCGTGACGCTGTTGTAGACGTGACACTGTTGTAGCCGTGACGCTGTTGTAGCCATAACGCTGTTGTAACCGTGACGCTGTTGTAGACGTGACGCTGTTGTAGCCGTGACGCTGTTGTAGCCGTGACGCTGTTGTAGCTAGCCGTGACACTGTTGTAGCTGTGAAGGCAAATGAGGTGAGCTCGTTCACAATGTTTTGAAAGCGTTTTTGAGAAATGACATATGTTTAAAGCCATACTATGGAATATTATAAGCAAAGCATTAACATGACGCACCTTTAAATCGTCAAAGTAACAAAAGCTGTTTGTAATAAGCAGTTACGGGTTTTCTCTGATGTTGCAGCCCACAGGAACAGACTGTGAAAAACTATTAAATTATGACAAAAAAGGATGAAAAATAATGATCCCTTTGAGAGTAAGACACTACGCGCTAAACAAACCCAACAACTCGTAATCAGTTTAAAGCTGTAATTACACTTCTTGACCCGCGTGTGTCTGGGTGGCCCACTGTTCTCAGCCCGGCACAACATGTACTTTCAAGCAATACCGCAAAACCCGTCGTTCATTTGTTCCCCCGCGCGAAAAAGTTTAGAGCGAAACTAACTTGCAAATAAGTAGGCGCTCTCCCCGGTTCGACGCCTGTTGCGCCTCCTGTGGCATGTGATGAAGCCTTCTCGTCGTCTTCCTCCCTTTCTTTTGTTATTTTCCCCCGAAGAAGCAACGGGAAGAAAATGCAATCACTGTCGCGCTGTGCCGTATACTGTAGGAGTCTGACAAGCTAAATTACATTCTTTCTATTTCCATCCAGTGTAACGTCTGCGCTACAGCCACAGGTGCAATTCACAGTTCATAATGGATGGTTATTTCATCTGATGGAGCGATATTGATATTGTGATTCTTGCTCTGTGAAGAATGTGTCGTTGTATTGTAAAGAGTGACACTTTAACCTTAATAAAGCATGAACAACAACTTAATTATTTTACATTGATTCAGGCTAAGTCACTATTTTATTAATACTCACTGCAAAGGCCTTGGCTGCAGAGCCGCGGCCCGCGGTCAATGGCCGCGCAGTTTCAGGAACCGCGGGACTTCTCTTATAGCGTCATGGCTAACCCTAACCCTAACCCTAACCTCAACCCTAACCCTAACCATAACCTTAACCCTAACCTTAACCTTAACCTTAACCTTAACCTTAACCTTAACCTTAACCTTAACCTTAACCTTAACCTTAACCTTAACCCTAACCTTAACCTTAACCCGGCGCGGTCTAAAACGGCACTAAAACGCGGTCAAATAGCGGCGCAGTTTCAGCAGCCGCGGCGCGCGGCCGTCACAAAAATAACATGGCAGTTTCGGCCGTGCGCCGCGGCTCTGCAGACAGTCCCCACTGCAAATGCTAACACCTGACTTACTAAGCCTGAATCCTTGTCAAAAGCTATTGTTAATCAGTTGTTATAAAGTGATGGCGCATGATTTTTGACAGTTTAACAAATGTTCTCAGGTCAAAAATGCATTGTTTTGTTGCCGAAAACCCAAAAAACAATTTTTCAGAGTAGCCAATCTAAATATGTTTAAATATATGTGCTAAATACAGTGATTTATGGAGTTGAAAGCGGCAAATGTTCTCTCTGTTTTGTAGGCGAACACCCAAAAAACAATTTTTCAGAATAGCTGAAATAAATGTAATATATGTGTTAAATATAGTGATTTATGGAGTTGAAAGTGGCACAGGAAACCTCCGGCTTTCTACCTATGACGTAAGAAATCTGTAATATTTGAAAGAGAGTGTTCTGTGAGGCTCAGAGCCATCGGAACTCGCAAACAATACAATACATCAAACAAGCGAGAGTGAAGATGAATACAACTCCAGCCGTGTTTTTGATGAGGGGACAAAGGTTAGAAGCTCAGAAATAAAGTAAATTTTGCATAATATGTGTCCTTTAATGGAATCTGAATGAACGGTCGAACACTACAAAAGGGATGAACGGTCGTCAAATTTAGAGTCTCGGTTTGAGTAGGTTTCGTCCGTTTCGATGCATTTACTGTATTTTCTGGACTATAAGTCGCACCAGCCAAAAATGCATAATAGAGAAGAAAAAAACAAATATAAGTCGCACTGGAGTATGAAATGCGTTTGCAAGTGTGAAAATAACAACTAATATCACATATAAGTCACTCCGGAGTGTAAGTGTAAGTATATAAGTATAAATATAAGTATAAGTCGCACCCCGGCCAAAACTATGAAAAAAGGTGCAACTTATAGTCCGGAAAATACGGTAGTTGGTATAGGTTTACTCTTTTAATATATTCCAAAATATAATATATGGTTTTGAATTAGGTACCAAAAACACAAACATTACAAAGAAAATAAAAGTTTGTACTAATATTTCAGTGACAAATCCTAACATTGCTTTTGAAATAATAGGAAAATAGCTTATTTTTTCTAGTAGATCTTTGGTCTCTCTTCGATTCACGACCAGTTTCTGGTTTCCTCTGGACTTTCACTGCGGTGCCGTAAGAAGAGAGAGTGAGTAATCTAACAGAGAAGAGAGGAGAGCGAGAAAGAAAGAAAGAAATGGGGGGATGGAGTCAACGGAGGAGGAAAGATGAGTGTTGCAGAGTCCAGAGCGGCTTGTGTGTCCTCGTCAGTGTAACAAGATCCAGAAGAGGCCAGAAAGCCATTATCGCCGTCCACAGAGTGAAAGTAGAACCTAATCTGCCCCAGTTCCCTCAGCAGTAAGTGTTAAACCTGTGTCCCGTGCTGCCGTGTCCCGGGTCCACCCCAGTCCCATTCAACACAGGAAAAGCCCTATTGCTCTATCGCTCTATTTACACGTAGATCTAACCCGGCGTAAATCGTTGTTTCTGTGCGTTTGTTTTGGAGCGGACGAGGAAAAACGTTTCCGCCGGCCCAATAACGACCCAATACGGTTCGTTTGAGGGCACCGAGTACAGACTCTTTGGTACCGCTAAAGAGGTGTCGCCCCGGGTCCGTTTGAGCCAAGGAGGAGCTACATGACGCTGCGAGATGATTGGATAAGAGACAGCGCGGAATCGGATGACAACAAGATGCCAACAAGAAGGCTTGAACAGAAGTAAAACAGAGTTAGTTCTCATAGTCGGCATGTCTCCTGATGCACGGCTCTCGCGTCAAGACTGAACATATTATATTTCATAGTCCAGTGTTTCTCAAACTGTGGTACGTGTACGCGGATTCCTCTGCAATTCAGTTACTTGAAGAATTTAGAGTTAGTTAATGCCTTATCCTTTGTTTAGAACTACGGTGTTGTCCTGTTTTAGATGTGGTTTAGTCCTAGTTTAGATGTGGTTTAGTCCTGTTTTGGATGTGGTTTTGTCCTGTTTTAGATGTGGTTTAGTCTTGTTTTTGATGTGGTTTAGTCCTGTTTCAGATGTGGTTTTGTCCTGTTTTAGATCAGGTTTAGCCCTGTTTTAGATGTGGTTTTGTCCTGTTTTAGATCAGGTTTAGCCCTGTTTTAGATGTGGTTTAGTCCTGTTTTAGATGTTGTTTAGTCCTGTTTTAGATGTGGTTTTGTCCTGTTTTAGATCAGGTTTAGCCCTGTTTTAGATGTGGTTTTGTCCTGTTTTAGATCAGGTTTAGCCCTGTTTTAGATGTGGTTTAGTGCTGTTTTAGATGTTGTTTAGTCCTGTTTTAGATGTGGTTTTGTCCTGTTTTAGATCAGGTTTAGCCCTGTTTTAGATGCGGTTTAGTCCTGATTTAGATGTGGTTTAGTGCTGTTTTAGATGTTGTTTAGTCCTGTTTTAGATATGGTTTAGTCCTAGTTTAGATGTGGTTTAGTCTTGTTTTAGATGTGGTTTAGTCTTGTTTTAGATGTGGTTTAGTCCTGTTTTAGATGTTGTTTAGTCCTGTTTTAGATGTGGTTTAGTCCTGTTTTAGATGTGGTTTAGTGCTGTTTTAGATGTGGTTTAGTCCTGTTTTAGATGTAGTTTAGTCTTGTTTTAGATGTGGTTTAGTCATAGTTTAGATGTGGTTTAGTCTTGTTTTAGATGTGGTTTAGTCCTGTTTTAGATGTTGTTTAGTCCTGTTTTAGATGTGGTTTAGTCCTAGTTTAGATGTGGTTTAGTCCTGTTTTAGATGTGGTTTAGTCCTGTTTTAGATGTAGTTTAGTCTTGTTTTAGATGTGGTTTAGTCCTGTTTTAGATGTGGTTTAGTCCTGTTTTAGATGTAGTTTAGTCTTGTTTTAGATGTGGTTTAGTCCTGTTTTAGATGTGGTTTAGTCCTGTTTTAGATGTGGTTTAGTCTTGTTTTAGATGTGGTTTAGTCCTGTTTCAGATGTGGTTTTGTCCTGTTTTAGATCAGGTTTAGCCCTGTTTTAGATGTGGTTTAGTCCTGTTTTAGATGTGGTTTAGTCTTGTTTTAGATGTGGTTTAGTCCTGTTTTAGATGTGGTTTAGTCTTGTTTTAGATGTGGTTTAGTCCTAGTTTAGATGTGGTTTAGTCTTGTTTTAGATGTGGTTTAGTCCTGTTTTAGATGTTGTTTAGTCCTGTTTTAGATGTGGTTTAGTCCTGTTTTAGATGTGGTTTAGTGCTGTTTTAGATGTGGTTTAGTCCTGTTTTAGATGTTGTTTAGTCTTGTTTTAGATGTGGTTTAGTCCTGTTTTAGATGTGGTTTAGTCCTGTTTTAGATGTGGTTTAGTCCTGTTTTAGATGTGGTTTAGTCCTGTTTTAGATGTAGTTTAGTCTTGTTTTAGATGTGGTTTAGTCCTGTTTTAGATGTGGTTTAGTCCTGTTTTGGATGTGGTTTTGTCCTGTTTTAGATGTGGTTTAGTCTTGTTTTAGATGTGGTTTAGTCCTGTTTCAGATGTGGTTTAGTCCTGTTTTAGATGTGGTTTAGCCTTGTTTTAGATGTGGTTTTGTCCTGTTTTAGATCAGGTTTAGCCCTGTTTTAGATGTGGTTTAGTCCTGTTTTAGATGTGGTTTAGTCTTGTTTTAGATGTGGTTTAGTCCTGTTTTAGATGTGGTTTAGTCTTGTTTTAGATGTGGTTTAGTCATAGTTTAGATGTCCTGTTTTAGACTTTTAAATGACCTAGCTTAAACTCACAAACATTACTGCGAGAGATGTCGCCCTTTCACAGATTTGACCTGTAACGTTGCTTTTTTAGTGGCCCGACCACCAGGAAAGTGATGTATTGCACCTTTAAACGGAAACACATGTTGTATTTCATGTTTTGATGTTTGTAACAAGGCAAAATATTTAGATTTTAATGAACGAGGTCTCTCAATCAGGACGACAGACCTAATTAAACGCTCTGCCGTGCCACATCTCTCGGACGGGCCCCCGGGGAATCCAGATTGAGTCATCCACTTTGCAGCGTGTAACGTCAGTGCCACGGTCGCTCGCGTCAGCGTTTCGCCGAGCCGCGCCCGTGTCACTCGAGCGGCAGAAAACGCTGGCGACGGCGGGTCAGAGGTGGAAGTGACGTGCTCTTTGACCCCGCTCGGTAATGCACACTCCACGCCGGGAACTAAAGAACTAAAGAACCAGAATGAAGCCTCAACCGGAGACGAGAACCGGACCGAGCCGGGTCTGCGGTATGTGAACTCTGGGGGGAATCTGCAAACCATCGTTTTCATTCGTTTCACGGTCGTTTGCAGTGAACTATTCATCGACATTCGTATTATCTATCCAGCTTTATTTTATTTTACGTGCAATTCTTTAATCAGCTTGAAAAAAATCAAACAATGGGCCAGTAGTTGCACTTTTTGGAGTCTCTTGATTCTTGATATTTGGCGTAATATTTTCTGTCCTTATAACAGCCACTTACGGTAAATACGAGTGTGTAATATTCTTTTTATTTTACATTTATACTAGATTTAAATTTATTTATACAGATTTTAAGTATATTTTTTGGGACTTTTTTATTATTGGTAATCATAAACATGTGAAACGGGGTTGCAAATGTCTAAAAAATGATTTTAGACATGAAAATCATCATCAACATGAAAATTTTTCATGATTATACTTTGGTACTTTGCAGCAGTGCAAAGTATAGGCAGTAGTTTGTAGTCATTTAAAATCATGTATTTTTTGGGGTGAATGATCCGAATTGATCTTCTATAACTGCAGAGCGTTTTGCCCTTTTGCCTGCTCTGGATTGTAAATGTTGGATCTATTTGACAGTTTGTAGAGGACTGAAAGAGGAAACAGAAACATATCTAAAGCGTGTGCCAGTGTAAACAAAGCGTGTCCGAGCTTATCTCTGTCCCAGTGTTGGAGGCGTGTCCCGGCGTTTGTCCCGGCGCTTATGCTCTCGGATATCGTGGGGCTATTTTCATTTGGTCTCGGTGATGTAACGGCCGCGACTGTAAATAAACCGCTACTACATCTCTTCACTGTTCAGCATGTTTTATTCCAGTTTTATCCTCCTTTAGGACGTGCTCTTTTCTACACCTAATGTTAAAATGGTCCAATTTTTTATATATATTTTATTGCACCAGGGGAACAAAAAAAATCATAACCATACATCACCAAAATCACACAAACAGGAGTCAGGGCGTGTGCGAGACGAACATGTGGAAATGTATCTATAGACTTTACTGTAACATTATGGATTCAATAGGAAATGGACATTATGTTTTTAGTAATGGCCATAAGTGTGTGGCTGAAAATATATGTGCAAATGTATGTTAACCACTCTGAACTGTACCTCTATACCTCCCCACCCTTTAAAAATAAAGATATTATTATTTTTTTGTCTATATTTTAGTATTTTTATATTTTGTTTTTAATGTTATTTTTATTGAAAAAGCTAAAATATAAATTAATTAATTAATAAAAAATAAATAAAAAATAGACTTTAGATTTGTTACTGTTGTTTAACAATCGTAAACTGTGCATTTTATACTTATTTACATTGTATTTTACAGCAGTAGTTGTCACAGTAGTTTTTGATCAATATCATGGTTGTGTTACATCTCAACTGTTGTTTGTGTTGCTTTTTTTGCATTAAGTTTTATCTTGAAACATGATTGCTGTTTTTTTCAGTCAATAGGACAAGGTCAAGACTGATCACAAACTGAGTCATTTCAGAAACTAAAAAGTGCTGTTTGTTGTATTAAAACGTGGCACTGTGACGTTCCTGGATGTGAAATTTGAGTCTAAATCTTGGTCCATCTCTGCTGCTGTGGGAGTTAGTCAGATAGTATCGTCTGGTGGCACATTCTGTTCACACTAAATATAGACACGAGTTAGAATGTTTCAAATATCACCATAAACACCACCAAGCATGACTCTGGCACTGACGGAAACTAAGCCAATTCAACCAGGAAGAGGGTACTTTTTGGTCTGTCACTGTCATTTTTTTGGTTTATAATGTCACTTCCTGTTTGTAATTGATGACATCACAATTTACCCAGCAAACACCTGACAAAAACTCATCTAATGTCGCAATTTTTTTATTCGACAAATTAAAATATATGAGAGCGACTTTATTTTGTTGAATTATGGTCTAGCGAGTCAAAAAAGTTGTTTCTTTGTGTAAACATTTACTGGAATGAGATGTGATGTCACTTCCTGTAACTTTTCTACAGCTTTTTCAATGTTTTCTCCACAAATACCTGCTCGATTGGTGTAAAACTATAATGTATAAGTACAACAGGTACAAATACACCAAATACAGTCAAAATTGGAAAACTGTTAAAACCTGTCATACGCCCCTTTAACCCATCTCTACCGCAGCAGCAGCAGAATGATTAGCCTCATAATAACTCCCAGCTTATATTACACATTTAAAATGTTTAGCTCGCTGTTTCTCACGTTACAAACATAAAGAACTACTTTAAAGGCGTCGAGAGATAAAAGCAAGATTTTCAGCCACATTTCCCAGAGTCCCATGGGCCCAATCACCGCCGCTCGCCGTTTGAACCTCGGACTCAGAGCCAAACTAATCACTATCTAGAGACTACACTCTTAAACATGTCACGGTTAATTTGATCGGCACGGATTTTTCTCCTTGACAAGTTTGTGTATTTCACCTTCTGTTTCAAACCGCTGCTTCTGACAGGTCGCAGTGACTCTCTAGAGATGCCGTGTTCTGCAATGTAGCATGAACGATAAAAAACACGTCAAAAGTGTAAAAAATCAAATACGAATCCATGTCAAAACCAATATCGGAGCTAGATATTCAAACAAACAAAACAAAAGCACATTAACAGGGCAAAATGTGGCCTTTCTTGAACAGTTTTAGAATGATTTTCAGCGTTATCAGAGCAGGAACACGATCACATGGTCACATAAAGAAAGTACTTTTATTTTCTGTTGTTTGTATTGAGTATCGGCCCTATTCCTGAGTGTCAAAGTCGAGATTTAAACTTGAGTATTGCACATTTTATGCAATTTATTTGATAGTGAGAGTGCAGAAGACATGTAAATGACTGCATAAATCTGACAGATTTTATGTATATATATATATATATATATATATATATAATGCTCATTTCCATCTGTCCCGCTATTCTGTCCCGAGGCAGGTTACACAGAAGACAATTAGAAAACTTGCAAAATGACACACTTAAAAGGACACAGGGCAATAAAAGGCTGGTTAAAAGTGGGGCGTGATGGACATTCTCTTATTGTCGGAGAAAGGTTATTCCAATAATGAGTCCCTTTGACAGAGAGCACAGTTTGTCCAAATGTGGTGCGTCCCCTCGAGCTGTGGCCCTGGTGCCTCTGGTGCTGCTCTGGCCTCTGAAAACTCACTTACACAACACATGATATCATTACTGTCTTTTGTGTTTTCAAGATGGTAGGAATCTAGTACAGTGCCTTTAATGTCGTAACGTAGGATCCTGTATTTGTCAGCGTATTGAAGCTCTGTGTGTGCTGTGTGTGAGCAGAGACCCTCCCCCCGTCAGACTGGGTGCACAGAGCCGTGAAGCTGTCAGGACCACACTCCCACGCGCTCCTCTTTTAGACACAAATCACGTCACGCACAAACCCCACCGCTCGCTTCACTCCGAGGTCACTGTAACCAGCAGGGCACCGCCAAATGTCTGCAGCCATATGTCAGCGGCCCCTTCTGCAACTCGTGTCTGCGGCTGGTCTCGGTTCAGTCCCGGTGTGGTCCTGGTTTGGTCCTGGTCTAGTCCTGGTTTAGAGTCATTTACACACACAACATTCAACAGAATCGGGGGCTAAAACTGGAAGCAAACATGGACTAGTTAACAGCTAAACCAGGACTAATACAGAACCAAACCAAGTCTATGGCTGCGTCCTGGTTTGGTCTCGGTCCTGGTCTAGTCTTGGTCTGGTCCTGGTCTAGTCCTGGTTTAGAGTCCTTTACACACACAAAATTCAAGCGAAACAGGGACTAAAACTGGAGGTCAAGAAGGACTAGAACACAACCAAACCAAGACTATGGCTGCGTCCTGGTTCTGTCTCAATCCTGGTCTAGTCATAGTTTAGAGTCCTTTACACACTCACAATTCAAATGAATCGGGGACTAAAACTGGACGTAAAAATTGACTAGATAGTGGCTAAACCAGGACTAGAACAGAACCAAACCAAGTCTATGGCTGCGTCTTGGTTTGGTCTCGGTCCTGGTCTAGTCACAGTTTAGAGTCCTTTACACACACAAAAATCTAATTAATCAAGGACTAAACCTGGAAGTAAACATGGACTGGATGACAGCTAAACCAGGACTAAAACAGGACTAGTCATAGTTTAGAGTCCTTTACGCACACAAAAATCAAACGAATGGGGGACTAAAACTAAGCAAAAACTAGCAAATTAACAAGTTATTTTGTCCGTCAGCATCTAAACCAGGCATGTCCAAAGTCCAAACCATATGGCCTCAGGCTTCCTGGTGAATTGGTCCAAATGGCTTTAAGCAAGTTTATCAAACCTCCACTGTTATAGCCTCAGTATTTCCACCTCTTTTGTGAGACATTAGATAGATATTAGGTTGTCAAACCTAATATCTTTGTTCAAAGTCTGAATAAAACTCCTTCTAAATGCCAATGTTTTTGACCACGAGTTTGCAGCATTTTGCTTTGTACGTGTTGCATCCGTCGATGAAAAAAAAGTTTTGACACCCCTGATCTAAATTTCATATTAATTCCACACAATATTTATTAGACTATTTCGGAAAACTTTACATTACAAGTGCAGTCTCAATTTTTTTATTTCAAAAGATTCAGGCTCAAAGGTGTTTGTGAACCTCTAATTGTTCATGCTGGCCAAAATTATTTTAGTTTTCCAATCTTTTGCAACAGAACAAGGCGTTTAACTGCTTAGGTCGGCTTGGTCACAACATCAATATCGCCTCATGCCTCTTTGATGCATGTTCTTGTTAACGCAGGCCCAGCAGTCAAATAGTTTATTCTTCATATGCCAACAAGTGAAAGTACGATTGAAAATAGTCCCTCATTTGCAGCCGTCATGTTTGGCAGCGTTAAGGAGTAAAATGGTGATTAAGCCAAGCGAGTGCATGCACTTATTGATTTTTATAAAAGAAACAGCGCTAAAGGTCATCAATGAAAGAAAAAACAACAACAAAAAAATCCGATCACGCTTCAATGTTACCTCCAGCCACGAAGATAATGAGAAAAACAAGCGTCAAAAACTACAAAAAGGTCGAGGTGCGATCGTGCTACGACACCTCAAGTCAATTACTCGTCTCACCTCTGCACGCACATGGATTCCCCCCGGTGTGAAGCTCGCCGTCTCATTAGCGCTTCCACGGAAATCAAACTCCAAACGCTCGCTCCCGCGGTCCAACACATGGCGTCGACTCACTGAGCCGGTATAAACGAAGAGATGAGCAGCGGAAGAGAGGAAAGTGCGTCAACATTTGGACTGTATACGGAACGTTACCCGGACTGGACGAGGACTAGAACCAGACCGTACAAAGTCTTTATCGGGACTAAAAGGGGATCAAACAAGGACAAGAGCGAACGCAGCCCAAGTCGTAGCTTTTGGTGGAGAGTTTGCCACGTGATTGTCACCAGAGATGTATTTGTTTCAGTTGGAATATTCCAAAAATATGACCAACATACCAATATTTCAGTAATGAATTAACATGTGTAGTGCCGACTGTTTTTGGCCACGTCGTAACCATGTTCCCTCCCGAATACGCAGCTGGAGTTGTGTTTAGCTTCATTTGCGCTTGTTTCATTCATCTTGTTCATGAGGTCCTCTTCGCTGCTCCGTCTCTGAGCCTCAGACAAACACACAGATTTGTGGTGTCAAGTTAGAGAGACAGTGGTTCATAAATCATCAGCCGACTCGTTCTGAGCATTTTCGCCTTAAATCACATACTTTCGTACTTTTATATATGCGCTCTGTAGTCTAACCTTGGAAAGATCTCTGGTGTTCCTGTAAAACACATAACACTGACATAGTTGTATAAAAAAACCTACTGTACACATTTTTTTCGGGATCATACTTTATGGGGCTGTGAGCATTTAGTTGTTAAATCAATTAATTTGTTGATAGATAGTTGACCACCCTTTTTAATAGTCAACTAAATATTTTATTAGGAATGTGAGAGATGTATATGCACAACAGGATGAAGAGATTTGGGAGTGAATATACTTAATTATTTGTTCTTTTTTGTCTTCATCCGTCCCTCATGCCACGCCTCGAGACTGAAGATATTTATGTATTGGTATCTCCTATAACAGCTTTGGAGAGATTTTGAAAAATATATTCTTCCATTCAAACTATTCCCTGAATCTTTGTCATTTGTCTGAGCCTGTTTTTGGCTTAAGCGAGAGTGATGATTATCTGCTGTAAAGGCCCAGCGCTGCACAATGGAGCACCTGTGCAGGTAACAGAGCTGGCATTTCCCCCCAGCCCTCCAGCACAGCCAAACAACGGACAAAGAACATGTCCCGGTTTTATGAGGCAAACACCCAAATGAGGCTATCAAGAAGAGTGTGAGCTTTATTACAGGGAAAGACAGCCTCTGGCATTTACCGTATTTTCCGGACTATAAGTTTTTTCATAGTTTGGCCTGGGTGCGACTTATATGTGATCTAATTTGTTATTTTCACTCTGGCAACCACAAGAGGGCGCTCTAGGCTCTAAGCGACGCAGAAGAAGAATCAGCACTTCCTCTACCTCTGGAGTTTGTGGAGTTGTTTAGAAGTGACACAGAGGAAGAAGAATTCAATGGATTTAGTGATTTGGGGTAAAACTGATGCTTTGGTAAACTTGTTAGCATGTTCTTTATGCTATAGTTATCTGAATAACTGTTAATATGTTATGTTAACATACCAGACACTTACCACAGTTCTGTCTGTGCCTCATGTAGCTGAAGGTGTTAGCGTTAGCATACGTACACCTGTTCACCATGTTCTCTCATCTGTTATTATTTTAAATTGCGTTGGATTTTATCAAATACATTTCAACTTATACTACAGTGCATCTTATAGTCTGGAAAATACGGTACATAACCAATGCTGCTCGTGAAAAGGGTACTTTTCTTCTCATGTATTTATCATTCTATTATTAGAAGAGCAAAACAGAGAGAACAAACAAATCGGTCCCATCCGTCCCAGTGCCTGTTTAATTTATCCACGTTTAAGTTCAAAGTAAAAGTCAGTTTCTCCCTTTTGTAAATGTCCAAAGCTTTCTCAGTCCAGTCCTCGACAGTAGGATCAGTTCCCGTCGTCCGTTACTTTGTTACTGCTTTTTTTGTCACGGCCAAACGTTCTCTCCACTCGTCTCCATTAATCATCTCCGTGGCTGGAGTCCTACATCTGAGGAACATTGTTTTAAAGTCAAATGGAATATCAGTTTAGAAGACAATCCGGCAGCGCCTCGTCGATCTCAGGCCAGTGTTTGTGGATAACGGGACAGTCCCAGGACGCGTGGTAACGACGAGCCACTTGACAACCACAGTTTCTCCAGGAGTCAGTAGATCTCTGTAAATAGTGAGCTCTTTGACACAGCGTTGTAAAGAAACTTGACACATTTTTCTCACAGAATTCCTTCCAAACATGGGATTTACATATATTTCCCATTCTTCATCCGTCAAAATATATATATATATATATTTCATATATTTAGTAGAGTAAATTTCCAGATTATTAATGAATAGAAATGAAGGTTTTGTGATTTGAATGCATTTTCCCTGTTGTGTGAAGCACTTTGAATTGCCTTGTGTATGAATTGAGCTCTACAAATAAACTTGCCTTGCCTAATGCATTTATATAATTTAGACATTATTCCTCTTTGGAAGGTTTGAAAGTTTGGAGTTTGGATTCATAAGCCTCAATAAAGATTATATTCAGAAGGTTATAATGGTCGTTGCTTTGTATAATTTCTTGGTTAAATAACTCCTTAACTATAAATGCCTTTAAAAGTCCTGTTTCTCCAAGCCAAAGGATTTTTTTTCAATACCTTTTTTTTTCTCCAGATCTTAAATCTCAGGTCAGTGTCATTTGGTGTAAATCTTTGGTCAGAAACAAACCGATTTATAATTTGTTTAGTTTATATGATTTGATTTGTCCTTCCACAAAGCACAGATTTTACCCAAACGTGCTGTTCATTTCAAAGAGATAAATATCAGGCACTCGCTTGGCTAGAAAAAAATAAAAAAGCCTTTATTTCATGATGGATATAAAAACACACAGTTTATAGATAATAGTGACAAAATGCAAAGCTCTTTGAAAGCAAAATAAACAAGGACTGACAATCTAAATGTGTTGGACTTATTTACTTAAAAAATATGTATTTTTTATATTTTGCATGCTTTTTTTTGTTCATTTCTAGCTAATTTATACATTACATATGTATGTATGTATACATACGTATGTAATGTATAAATATAATGATGGAAGAAACCGTCACTTAAAACATACACACACAAAACCCTTTAACGAAGATGTTACTTTGAAGAGTGGTTGCTTTTTCTTTTGTATACTTGTTTAAAAATCTACTATTTAAAAATATCTGTATTAGCTTGATCTGAGACTGAGGCAATACAACGTTTTTGAAAAACAAATATGCATTATTTGTTCAAAATGATACTTTTCCCCCGGAACTAACTGAGTTATAACGCCATCTACTGGCTTTACACAAGAAAAAATGTCAACGCATTTCAAGCTGGTCTCAGCACACAGTAAATGCTCAGAACGAGTTTGGCATTTATTTATTGACTTTGAATCAGCAGAGAAGAGTCGCAGAGCCACGTCACAGAGTTTATGACGCTCAAAGGGAGAGGACTTTCTGACTTCTCAAACTGTGTGAATGAAGCTAAACGCTACTCCAGGTATGTTTTTGATGACAGAACGATGTTAGAACCTGGCTAAACACAAAGACAAAAAGTCAATTTAGCGTAATATGAGACCTTTAAAGAACAGACGTGGAAAAAAGAAGAGATGGTGCTTTTTATGCTTTTTAAATCATAACATACATTGATCTTTATTTTACATTTTGTTATTGTAAACTGCAATATTGTTCTAAAACGGCTCAATAATAGAAACAGGCTCATTGACTTGAACTTACAAGCCCCGCCCCTTGATAATGGCATTCCATCGCAGCATTTGTTGAAAAACGGCCATGTGACATTTTTCAACCCAACATGTACGTGACCCGGAGTCTGAAATTTATGAATAACCCCCAGACTAAGTACAGAGACGTGAGCGGAGAGGAAGTGAAAATGCTTCTGAACACTTAAGCCTCGAAAGCGATAAAACGGGATTACTCGCATGAATATATTAAAAATACACGTCTGAGAGCGCTAATGAAGGAAATATTACAAAAGCTAATTTTAAAAAGTTAACATTTGCATAATATGTTAACATTTCTAAACTGAAATGGGTATTATCGCTCCTCCTGTCACTTCAGCGTTCACATCGCGCTGGATGGCGATCGCCGCGGGAAACGCACGCCTCTGTTTGGAGCAGTTCCAGCTGCAGCTCGGCGTCGCGTAACCGTGTGACTCGGCACAGGTCACCGATGTCTGTAATGAAATCAGATGTGACATTCCGTTAACCCGGCAGAGGATGTGTCCGCGCTCCGGAGTCGACGACGACGACAAGCGACTGCGAGACGCGCTCCGGCGACATTCGAGATGGCGTGTTTTCAGCCGCCGGCGTCTGCTGGGCGAAACGTGGAAGCGGATAAAACGTCTCCGCGTCCACGTTTAGTTTTTAAACAAAACACCGCTTTGCTATAGACCGGCAGAAATTAAAGGTGCAACTTTTCCGATGCCGGCTTGTTTTCATGGAGATTTGATTGCGTGTTCGAGGGCCTTCTATTTATTTATTTAATATGGACAAACCAAATGCAATGTTTTAAGTGTTATAGCAGAATATGCTAATTTTCAACAATGCCAAGTTGCCAATTTTACCTAACACATGCATGTCTCTGGACGTTGGGAGGAAGCCGGAGAACCCGGAGAGAACTCGGGGAGGACATGCAGACTCCACCCAGAGAGATCATGTGATGTTGGTCTGGTCCAGGAATCAAACCCATGATCTCCTTTTTGGGAGACAACAGCACTAACCGCCTTTGCCACCGTGCACCCCAAGAGCCAGTGATATTACGGGATACCTGGTAACTGGTAGTGATGGCCGGATTGATTGGCCCAAATTGCAGTTTTTGAATCAAATTTTGACAAATGTTTGAAATACATGTTTTTTATTTTAGTTTATAAGCACAATTTAGAGACGTTTCAATGCGATTTAACACAAAACTCGTAGTATTATCGGATCAAAACAAACATCTCTGGTGTCGCCTGTCGCCTCGTCCAATTCGAGCAGATTTTTCAAAATGGAAATGCAAACACGGAAACTAATGGTCGACGTGTCTTGCTAGAGAAGTCTGCGCGTAGTCACGTTCCTGCTGCGTGTGACGGGGAAGTCCGATAAACACTAAGAGAAGACGAAGAAAGGGCTTCCTCTGCACCATGTACAAAACAGACGAGAAAGTATTGGATGAGTTTGAGCGGAGATGGCGAACTACGAGTCCTCCGGCCGAAAACGAAAGTAAAACCGACAGGAGCCTCAATCTTGTTTCGCTGCGGGGAGCAAATTGCGCAGTTCCGAGCATGTCTGAACATCTACGAGTCTTATCTATGTGTGCCAAGAGTGCGGTTCAAAGTGTGAAAACTGTTTTGCTGCTAATTTACGTTGCCACACGTCTCCTTTCCGCCTCTTATCAGTTCTTTAACTTGCAGAAGACCGGGTCAAGAGTGATCTGACATGTTTTGGAAGCTGGAGCTTGTGGAACACCGCTTGATTATTAAATTATTTATATTTTGAAGTACGTGAACATAGAGGGTTCTGGTGTACTTCATATTCACTGCAGGGAATTTGGTCCTCTGCCTCTGGGACAACTTGTCAGGGGCCGTGGACGCTGTAATGCGGCGCCTTGGACCAATCTCCAGATATCGAGCTCCACTTGACCGTAGAGTTTTACCAAGACACAGGGAGAAACATGAGAGATCAAAATCCACACGGAAAGACGCGAACCCACGAGTCGAAAGCAACAGTCTCTCAACGACTTCACTGCACGCGGTCCCTCTTAGCGCTCCGGAATACATTTGAACCCCAGTGGCTCCCCTTGGGCTTTATACATACAGTATTTATACGTTATTGTTTATAAAAGTAAAAGATGGTAGGAAAGCCATTATTGTGGAACTCCATTTGCAGCATCTGTTGGACTTGAACCGCACGGACAGACGCAGCTCACCAGTTCAATAATGAAGCCATCGATTGAGGATCGGTCGGGCCAGCGTCGGCCTCCGTCCGGCTCGGGTCCTCAATGGCTCTCATGGCAAAGCAATATCGAGAAAAGCCATTAATCCCCCGCACTCGGCGACGCCACATCGATACCGCGAGCCGCACAATATAACTAATCTAACTCCCTCAGCGCGGCTGTCGATACGGCGAACTGGCAGCATTTTTCTGGCAGTTATTAGATTCCGAGCACGTTGATGAATGTAACCATTAAATGTGCTTTTTTAGTCTGTCCGTGCATGGATTACTGCCCGCTGCGCACGTTTTAAGGATGATGGAAAACCGGGGGAACAAAAGGCTCCGTAATGCAAGAATCCATTTTGGGATTATGGGAAAAAGATGACATTGGCCAACGATCACAAATGAGGAAATATTTTAAATCATTAAGCGATGACCTCTGAACCATGTCCGCAATATTAGAGTTCACTTACATGGCCAGAGAAAAAAAGAATGGAAGAAATAACAGATAAAGGGGATAATCAGATAACTACTCGGATCAGATTTGGTCCAAGAGAAATCTGACCACCAAAAACACCTGTGGTAATCAATGGATTTTTTGGGTAACCGTTGTATTTGTAAGTCAAAGTACAATGGTTTTAAAATAAAGATTCAATGTTTTCTTTTTCAAAACATTGAAAAAAAACATGTTTTTTTGTTTTTACATAATGTAGTCAGTGTTTTAAGTTAGAAATTTATCTTTTTCTTTTTTTTGAAACAATGAACTTTTGTAACCTCTTTAGTCATAAAATCAGATTTGTCGTATGCATGAAAAACTGATTTCTGGAGTAAACAGTTGTGTCTAATGTGAGTAATCTGATTCACACTTTTGACGAGGAAAATGATGCAAAAAAAAAACTAAGGTGGCAGAGGCAAAAATGAAATAGAAAATGTTGAAGGTTGAAATAGTGATTTTAAAATTCACACTGCATGCTTTGTCTTTAAAGTGCATCAGATTTCTATTGCTCATGCAAACACAGAAAACAGATCTAATTACTGTTATTTGTTTATCAGATTATTCCAGTTTTTAGATCCTGCTGTGGTTATTGGTGAATAATATAGCAAAATAATGGACCGTATCGCTAGCATAATTGGTCAGATTTGACACTTTGGATATTTCTTTGATAATCCGACAACAATCAATCTCCAAAATGAGATCTGACCCATCAAAACGAGCCAAAACAACCGATTCATAACGTGTAAAGTCTCTGGATATACCCACTGTTATTCCGCCATGTGTAATGCGATCAGGAAATGCACCAGTAATCTCATCGAATTATAAATGGCTCCGCGGCCGTCGCTCTTCTCCTGCCACAGCCGAGTTCTGCAGGTGCGTTCAACATAAGACGACGTGCGTGCGATAGGTCTGTTACCGTGGCAACCGCGTAGGAACGAGCACAGAGAACATTGGCTAACGAGGGGCAGGCGGGCTTACCTTGACACTTTTCGGCATCACCTTTTGACAGGAACGCTCTGGAAAAATGCCATCGCTCGCTAATTGACTCGCGCCGTCGGAACGTTTACCCTTTTCTGTTCTTTGTCTTTGAAAATGTCAATCACCCTGCGGTTTATTCGGTGAGCGGGGTCTTTTGACTCACAATTAAGGGGTTAAAGGGTTGAAAATGAGCTATTTTCTGCTTGGTATAGTTTTCTTCTAACAGTTCCCAATGTCCCTGACCTTTCTGCCGTCATTGTAAACTCCTATTCGTGGGTTTTAGTTTATTCATTATTTGCGTTTTTATTTTGCGGCTATAGGGAAAATACATGGGGCTGGCTCAAAGAGTCCCTCAAATCTTACTGGAGTAGCAGAGTTGCTAAGTGATCGAGAGCATGAGCACCGAACGCTGCGTCTACACCATGTCTATGATTCAAAAAGTAAAATATAGAATAGTATGGAATTGTTGATTGCCATGGAAACGGTGCAAATCTTTTAATCAAACTGAAATCCATGGGTATTATTCATTATACATGCTCCATAAATTTAGTATTTCCTGAAATAAAGCTTGAAATAATGTGCCTCGGAGCGTACAAAACATCAGCTGTGGGACGTTGTGGGGGAAACGATCCATTCATTGCAATGTAGAAGAGCTGCGCTTCCCCCCACTGTACAACAACTGCACAAGCAAACAGACTTTAGGAGTTACTGTATGTTGTACGAGAAACATTTACGAAAAACATAACGTCTATAAGAGAATATGTGGTCCAACAGCAGCGGAAACTGAATGTAAAAACTGCTCTCGGGCCAGGCAGTGCGCTGTTAGCATGCTAGTTGGTGTTAGCATTAGCATGAGGGCCAAACTCTACTCTCGTAAATATGTAGGACGCTTTTCACGTTTTTTAAGACTAAAAATAAGATACACTACCTTTGAAAACACAGAGAAGCCCAATGTTTAGTAAAACGGGCGACAAACCACAGTAAATATCCAGGATTCTTGAACCATGAAGCAAAAACAGAACTATATTTGTATTTGATGAGGATGCAACATTATAATGTGGATTCAAACTAAAAAAGTCTGTGCAGCAGATGGATTCCGTTGGTGTTTACTATTCTGTCCTCATTTAAACCAGGCAAAACTGTCCTAAACTTTTTCATTTAGAGTCTGTTCAATGTTTGTGTCGGAGCAATTAGCAAGTAGAGTGAGAGCGTCCTATTCTCATGCTAATTTTTCGAATCCTTATTTGAGCTCAATCTACAGCCAAAACGAACTGATTTGGATCTAAATCTCTCGTGGCGCGTATATCTAATTGAAAATGTTAATCTCGCGCGGCTCGCTAATAATCAAAAGTGCAAACGAAGCAGAGCTAATGAGCCAAACGTTAGCAAACATTGATCATTTGGAAATGGCACAGTTCTGTAAATATTAGGGTTGTTAGGATTTATGACTTTTCATTAATAGGCCCTTAGTTAGGCTAGTTCCAGCTGCCTTAAAAATGCCTAGCTCCACTTCCTGCTCCATTCATCCCTTATGAGGAATTAGCCGAGTCTCCTTAAAATAAATCAAGGAATGAAAACAAAGCGAAGCGTGAGTTCCAGTTAGATAATCGCAGTCACATATTAAGACATTTAAGAGCTTATGTTTTTAAGCTAATGCTAACAATACATGTAATCAATAATGTTAAAATAACAGTAAAAGCTGAACTATCCTATGGAATGGGGCCTTTCTGTGTGGAGTTTGCATGTTCTCCCCATGCCTGCTCCTCCTCTCTGGGGCTAGGACTCCTCTGCGAAAGAGATTCTTAAGCTCAGTGATATTTACTGGTTAAATAAAGGTCAATAAAATCCACTTTGCATTCTATGTACTTTAATCAAGTTTGCCTGGTTTATATTTACGTTGATGTATGTTAGCCTTTAGCTTTGGGACAAAAACACTTATAAACACGTAGGTTTCCTCTGGGTATTTAGTTGCATCATGCGTAGTTTGTACAGTTGTTGTCCTTTTGCCGAAGCCAGTGGGAAAAAATATGAGCTGATCGAATCCAAAAGACGTGGCGTGAACACGGTAAGGTTATGAAGAAGAGGACGGCGAGCGAGGAGCGGAGACGAGAGACGAGGAGCGCGTTCACGTGGCGACGGTGCAGGTCGATGAGGAGTAAGACCAGCGCCGGGTCTGAAGAAGAAACAGGAGAACGAATAAAGCAGCTTCAGGCTTCTCTTGATAAACGTTTAGGGCAGAATCACATCAGTCAGAATACGAGTACAGCTTTACTTATATTTAACCTTCATCATTTGGCGCTAACATGCTAAATGTAGAATCAGATCTATACATGTTCCATATCTTTAACAAATGTCATTTTACCAATTCAACTGATTAAAATAGTCACATACCCCCATCAACTGTATGTTTTTACTCTACTTTTACTTTTACCAGTGTCATTTTCGTGTCACTCTAGTGGTCAACTTCAGTACTTTTACCACCTCTGTCGATACATAACTTCACTTCACCGGTTGGATTTATGGCACTTGGTGAAACAAAACTTTTTCTTGTCAAACTGATATTTTTCTGGTGCATTATTATCAATACGATCTGCTATTTTGGGTGATTCAGTAATTATCCATTTATTGCTGCAGTTACATGTTCAACAGTTGCATATTTTCCGCGTAATCCGTGGATCAATCTGCCCCCGCTGGCTGCACAACGTCACTGCACTCTACGAATCCAAAACACCACCGAGAGACGGATCGCACGACGTGGCAAAGCGGTTACAAATTACATCACGTCTCTTTCTTCTCACGCAAATCCACAGCAAACATCTGGACGCGCTCGCTATCTAAACGCGCCTTTCCTCCGCTCGTCTCCGTTCACAGTTTTCCCCGTTCTAATTGGGCCGATCGATACATCCGCCGCGATTCCGCTACCATCCGTCTATTTCATTTTCGCTGCCCGTGCGGTCGACAGCGACGGACGGACGGCTCCTGGGAGTCGAGTTAATTGTCATTCGGAGAGCAGCTCACGTACAAGCAGCTTTAATCACACCGGGGGACCTATCACTCCCGATGTAACGCCCGCGACTTTTGCACGTTCCCGTCAGCGGCTCGTCCCACGCCGGGATATAAAAAGCTGGCTGACCTTTTCCGTCCGCCGCCGACGATCCCTTCCCAAGCTTGAAGACTTAATTGGATTTCGATAGTAAATCTCGCAAAGGGGGTTTTACCAAAGAAAAACGTCTGAATCTGAACCAACGCCGCCGCTCCAGAGACCGCTTTCCTCCCTCAAAGAATTTCCGAGCCTTAAAACCAGTGCCAGCTTTTATTTTTTGTTCTCCCGAGTGATGGATGTGTAGTTCTGTGAAAACGGATAAAGAGCCACTTTTCTTTTTTCGCTTCTGCTTGAATGAGTTTGCCGTTACGTTCTCGGCCCCCTTGGGAAGCGGGGACATTATTTGCGGTTGCACCACGTTGACCCGGACTCGTTTCTAAAGGTGTTTTTACTTTGCTGGTGGAGGGATTGTCGCCGGCTTGTCATCGCGGAGATCTAAAGACCAACATTGGGTCTAAGAGGCAGATTTTAAACATTTCCGGGATCGTTGAAGCCAGTTTATCAGATTTCCAAACCGTGTATCTAATTAAATGTATCGCGCTCAATCCTTGATCTCAGAAACTCGTTGCCACATTGTAGAAAAAAACTGTTTCAAAGTCGTCCTGGCAACGTTTTACACATAATTTTTCGACTTTCGGATGGAAGTGGAAGCATTGTTCAGTTCTAAATCGTTGTCCAGATGAATACACTTTTTCTACGACGGAGCACCTCTGGGTGAATGAGGGATTACACCGATTTACACCGAGGGGAAATAAGGAAAAACCTTTGAAGTGGTTTCGAGAGCTTTTGGCACGTCGTTAATATTCACACGCATTAATTTTCTGGCACGTTCACAGCTTTAGAACAGCTTTTTTTTAACGGACGACAAAGTGAGATTAGGGTGGGTCGCCGAAGCTACTGCCGCTTTCGCTGTATGAGGGAAGAAAAATACATTTACTCTTTCGCAAAAAATACACCAAGATTCAACCGTTTGAAATTAGAATATAAGTTTTTGCATTTCGAAATATGTTTGTAGAGCTCTAAAGTAGTATATATCGAAATACATCGAAACTCATGTGGATGGTTCTGTGCGGATGACATGACCGCATCCTTTGTCGTTTGCAAAGTGTTCGTTTGTATTGTAGGCATGTCCAAACTATGGCCTGGGGGTCAAATGCGGCCCTCAGACCAATTTTTGTTGGCCCTCCGGCTTCCTGCTGTTGATCCAAACAACAAAAAGTAGTAAATGTTACTGTATAATTGGGGAAACTCAAGGATTTTGATGTTATACCAACCAAATATTAATGTTTCAAGTCTTATTAAAGGTGTGGAGGCATCAAAATGATGTCAAATGCAAAATGTCGAATGGTTTACCTCATTTTCGGGTTGTTTGTGGCCATCTGCTCCAGGTGTGTTTTAAAATGCAGGAGTGTCTACAGAACCGCGAAACTGCCATGTTATTTTGTGCCGTGGCTCCTGAAACTGCTGGGCTATTTGACCGCGCCGGGTTAGACCGCGCCGGGTTAGGGTTAGGTCTTGGGGTTAGGGTTAAGATTAGGGTTAGCCATGAGGCTATATAGCCGTGCCGCGGCTCCTGAAACTGCTGGGCTATTTGACCGCACCGCGGCTCTGCAGCCACGGCCTTGAAATGCAGCCCACAGTGAAAAAAACTTTGGACATTTCACGTCACAAAGACACAGATAAAATGCAATAAAACTGAAGAATTGGACACAACAAGTAAAGTAAAAAGTATTGATTGTCCATTGAAGCCTTGCGTGACCCACAGTGCACTCTCCAATGTAATATCCTGAGGTTTAAGGTCAGTTCTTGTATTTGATGTTGCTTCGCTCCGGGACAGAGAGACATTTAGAGCACAGATATCATTGTCCGTGCCAGTAAATATGACCATTCTCTCTCCAAATATTAGTTTAGTGAGTATTGCAGAAGATAATTATAGAATAGCTGCAGGGCATTGTCCTTATGCGGTAATAAAGCCGTCGTAATTATGTCCAGCGACCATTTTCATTATCCTCAATTTAGTCGCAAGAAGAGAGAGACGGGGCTCACGTTTAAGTTGTCTCCGGACTAAAATACCACGAGGATATAGAATTTGAGAGATTATTTTTAAAGTAAGTTTTTTTTTTGCATGAATGAAGGAGAAAGACAATGTCACAATATTTGCTGTGCGCCAAAGAGTTTTTTGCATTTATTATCGACTGTTGACACGCTCGCCAAACAGAGGTGACGTCCTTAATTCACTTCCTGTCACCGCGTCTAATAGAATCCTTTAGAAGTTATGAATGAGAGAGTAAAGTCATAGCGACACAAACCGCACCAGATAAATTGGCCGGGGTTGTGTTTGTTGTGTTTGTTTGGCTCGTGCACAGAAACTTTTCCACCTATTTGTCAACCCTCGTCGCTCTGAGTGAACGTACGAGCGAGAGCTGGTGTGAAGCTCCAGAAGAAGCTGCAAAGTGAAGCTGCAGACAACACATTAGTCATGAATACTTGCCGAGCCTACTTTGCATACTGTCCTGTTTGACTGCACGTCGATCTGATTATGATTATTAGTGTTGTATGTCCCATTTTTGTCTAAATGTTGACACAGAAGATGGCGAAACGCTTTAGATGTTGCTCTTCTGTGCATTAGCCCGATAATGTAGCAATAGTATCACTTTACTCCACAGGATGTAAAGACAACCGCCCACAGGCTCCAATATCCATCAAACATGATAACAGTGTACAAATATATACTGTAAGTCTTATATATAACCTTCAATTACCAACAGTTTTACGAATTAATCTGGATATATGCAAACTTTAACATACCGTATTTTCCGGACTATAAGTCTGGAAAAAAACTTTTTTCACAGTTTGGGCCGGGGTGCGACTTATACTCCAGAGCGACTTATATGTGATATAATTCCTTATTTTCACTCTGACAACCACAAGAGGGCGCTCTAGGCTCTAATCAACGCAGAAGAAGAATCTGAACTTCCTCCACCTCTGGAGTTTGTGGAGTTGTTTAGAAGTGACACAGAGGAAGAAGAATTCAATGGATTTAGTGATTTGGGGTAAAACTGATGCTTTGGTAAACTTGTTAGCATGTTCTTTATGCTATAGTTATCTGAATAACTGTTAATATGTTACGTTAACATACCAGACACTTACCACAGTTCTGTCTGTGCCTCATGTAGCTGAAGGTGTTAGCGTTAGCATATGTACACCTGTTCACCAAGATGAAATGTCTGTTCTTGGTCTTGGATTCTATGAAATAAATCCCCCCCAAAAATATGATTTATACTCCAGTGCGACTTATATATGTTTTTGTTCTTCTCTATTATGCATTTTGGGCTGGTGCGACTTATACTCTGGTGCAGAACATTGGCGAAAGAGCTCCCCCTGCAGCTCCCTTGTTGCAATACATAGTCAAAATTTAGACGGAAAGCTTTTTTTCTTCATCATAATAAGACAGTAAAGTCACAAACAAAACCATTTAACGGTGCCATGCATAAAGACAGGGCCAGGGTTTCCCAGGAGAGTTTGTCTTCGTGTCGATGTTCCGCCCAGAGACAGCAGGGGGCGACGATTCAAACGCTTCAAACGCCCCGAAAATACATATTCAACCATCGCCGGGACTCACAGAGACCTTCAAATGGGGAAAATGTTCCTGAGTGCTGCCTAAAATTTAATTTCGGAGCCTTGTAGTTCGAAGTCCAAGTTTGGGAGCGTCCTTCTTGTTAACCAGCAGCAGGATTTCTGTCTAGACACGTTGACCGTTAGAAACCGAGCGGCGATAATTACACTCCTCCCCTTGTGGGTGTGTGTTGCGTCGCACAGAACACTCGCGCCCTTGTAATCATCTTCTATCGGAGACGAGGTCGGACCACATCAAAGCCAATCAGATACGGACAGCGTTTCGGGCGCGGGGATCTCACCGCGTTTTCGTGTCATTAAATCTTCTAATGAGGTGTTCCCGGGTCGCCCACAGCTCGGCCGTAAACTGAAACACACATTTTTAATATTGTTGGCAGATAAGCGTGGAGATGCCTTCACTGCAAAACATAATGAACAGTTCGGCCTATATTACTTTTGATTTAAATATTATATACACTGAATAGCCTTGTATCTGCCAAATGAATATGGACTAAATATAAAAAAGGGCTCTTAAAATAACACAGAAGATTGAAGGTGCATGGTATAAATGTCTATGTGGTTGTTATTGCTTTGCCTAGAATGTTCCGCAGTTTTAAACTTGTTCTCAATAGAAACAAGCAGGTGACTCTTGCCTGACCCGCCACCCCCTCCCACATTCTATTCGAATGCGTAAGGGTCTGGAATCGGAGTCAGAAGCCAATGAAATCGTTGGTAATCCATTTACCTATCCATTCCCAGTCGGAGGTTTTAACGCGTCACACTGAAGATACTGAAGTTGCTTTTCACCCCCCCGTTCCAAAACATTCAAGATGGTGGACCCGGCTTGTAACCCAGTGTTTACTTCTGCTCTCGCTTCGGTTTGAACAATCAGGAAAGTCCGCTCTACTCGCCGTGATGAACGGGCGTTAGATGCGGTTTTGCGAAGGGCATCATCGCGATTCAGGAGACATTTTCTGCGTTCAGGGACGGATAACGCAGAACACGCCTTGTTGACATGGGCTACGTAATATCCGGTTAAGCGTGTCACGTTTTTTGCGTCACTTCTGGGTTTATGTGATTGGTTCTGTCTCTGCTCTAAACTCCGCCCTAGAAATTGAAACGCAGCGGTCGAGCCCCAGACCCACACACAGTTTTGATAAGTAGTCTGTCAAAAAGTGTTGGGAATGGCTGGTCAGGCAAAGGTGACTCCACTATAGCCACATTTACAGGTCAGATCTGTGAAAAGCCGAGCCCGTACGGATGAAAGAACGGATGTTTTTTAAGGTCATTTTAAGCCATAAAAACACCACTGAATAAATAATGCGATATATGTTCAATGCCATACTGTGGAACATTCAAATCAATCAAATGTATTTGTAACGCACAATAGATACAAAACGTTCTTTACAGACATAAATAATATAAATAAATGCATACAACTCTAAATATAAATACATTAAAATCACAACACAAACAAATTAAAGCATAAATAATACATTTAAAATGTATTTAAAAGAGAAACCACTGCCAAAAATAATAGTTTTGAGCCTGGATTTAAACACGGCCAGAGCAGATAAATGACTATTCTTAATAATGAGGTCATTATAACCCATAAATGTGTATTGTTTGTACTCAGTTTGAGATGGTGGGGGGGTGGGCATGGCTCTATAGGGGGCTGGCATGGCTCTGTTTTTTTTGGGGGGGCTGGCATGGATCTATAGGGGGCTGTTTGTTGGGGGAGACTAGTATGGCTCTGTTGGGTGGGCTGGCATGGCTGTAGGGGGGGGGCTGGCATGGCTCTGGTGGGAGGGGCTGGCATGACTGTGGGGGGGCTGGCATGGCTGTGGTGGGGGGGCTGGCATGGCTCTATGGGGGGGGCTGGCATGGCTGTGGCGTAGCAGATGGTGGAGGGGTGTAGAGACAGCAGGCTTCCAGTGTCACAGCAAAGCTAATCATAGCAAAGGGCTAAATGATGACACAGTAAAATCACCGCTTTCGCCACGGGACGCTTCGCCGGGCTCCTCGAATGTTTACAGAGGGATTGTGAGAGGCAATTATCAACATAATTACACCGTCTGTCGTCATGAGCACGTCGTTATGTTATCCACGGGTTTCAGTAGCAAGAGTTCTTACTTTTTTTGAGGACATTTTGATGAATTCAGCCCACTCAAAAGACACATTTTGATTTAAACTGTTCACATTTTGTTTTAATCTCGCTGAAACTCACAGATAGAGAACATTTATTTCAAAGTATTAAAATATAACTATAATTGTTTGCTGTGTCACATTGAGAATAGCCGGGGTTCTATCGTTTTTTTTAATCAATAAAATGAAAGTTGAAGCTCATCATTCTCCATGACATTTTGACTGAATTTCCATGCGTTAATGTGAAGAGCTTATTTTATGTTTAAACTGAATTGATTGAGCTTTTGACCACATTTTACACCATGTCATAATGCTATTTTCTCTCATCAAAGACATAACTGGAGTTTTAAGTTTTTCATTCTACAGGAAATATCACGGCGAAGTGTCAAAGCTCAAGCAGTCTGTTAAAACAAGGTCTTTGTGGATATACTGTACACGCCATTGCAACACAATCACAAAGCATATTTAAAAAAAACAGTCACAGTCGCTGCATGTGGCACACGGAGAGGCCCGGAGGTCACATGGCGCGGCAGGGGCTCATTTGAATTATTTACTTTCCCTGCTCGCAGTGGACATCGCCCCCCGGCTCCTCTCTCAGTTCAGTGCGGCTGCCATGGTGTTCGGAGCGGACGAGCAAAAAGCCACAGGGAGCTCTTTCTTCTCTCCCGCTCTCTTTTTATCCCCCTTTCTCTCGCCCCGACCGGCAGCTATAAGAGTCCTTGAAAAAGTTTGGAGGCTGCAGAAGTTGGCCGGTCGTTCTCTCTATTGGCGCCGGTTTCCTGGATTGGTTCGTCGTGGGGTTCCTCCGTCGTAAACGTTACCCAGACATAATACACGTTTTCTTTACAAATAAAAGCTGAACCGAATCTGAATTATGCATTTCCAATCAGCAATTTCAGCAATTTACTAAAAGATGGTGAGTATTTCCACATTTTTGGCACTGTGAGACGTGGCTAACATGTGCTAGCTTTGTTTTGCTAAGTGAGACGTGGCTAAAGCTAAACAGGAAAGTACTACTGTTTATTTTTTTAGCTTCTTTGCGCTTCTGCATCGCATTAAAACCCCCCTTTTTGTTTCGATAATGTTAGCCACATCATACATTGGAAGGATAATACTGTGTCTTGATGCAAGTGCCGTGCGTGGATAAACAGGAAATGGCTAACGCTAACATGCGCTAGCGTTGTTTTGCTAATTGAGACGTGGTTAAAGCTAAACATGAAATTACTACTGTTCTGCATCGCATTAAAACACCCCTTTTTGTTTGGCTAATGTTAGCCACATCGTGCGCAGGAAGTATAATATTTTGTGTCGTCTAACGCTAATATGCGCTAGCTTTGTTTTGCTAAGGACGTCGGCACAACACGTCACGTTCTTATCACTGGACATACAGAGGTTTATCACGACGTTTGGAGAGAAGTTTTCTGTTTTTGTTTATCTGCTTTTTGTCGTCTTGTTTTCACACGCCTATATCATCTCTCGTCCAATCGTATCGCTGCTGAGATAAGCTCCTCCTTCTCTAAAGCGAGCCGGACCTCTTTGGAAGCCGTTACTCCTCCGGGTCCCCTTTGGATCGCTTATACGAGCCGCCACGGTTCACAGTGGTGACAGAGTGAACCAGTGGAAATGAGGCTTATCTCTTCTTCTCTCCCTCTTTTCCATCTGCTCTCTCGCTCCTTTTCTTTCCGAATTATCACCTACGAGAGTCATTGAAATGTTCAGAAATGGCAGCCGTTGACATTGGTTTTGATCTTTTCTCTTTCTTCAATTCCCACGGTTACTTCCCTTCTTTCTTTCTATCTAATTGCTTTGTTTCTCTCTCTCCCCTTCTCTCGCTCTACCGCTCTCTGACTTTCCATCTACATTCCATCGTCTCTTTCTCTCTCTGTCATTCTCTGGCTCCCTCCTTTCTCCTTTCTCTTCTTCTTTCTCTCCATCTTTCTCTCTTCTCTATTGTTGATTCATTTCTCCCTGTGGCCCTCAGAGGCAACTGTTGTTGTGATTTTGGGCCTTACAAAAATAAATTGATTTGATTTGATTTGATCTTCTATCCCCGGTTACTCCCTCTTTTTTCTATCTCATTGCGCTCTCATTTCCCTTCTTCTTTCTCTCGCTCTACCTCTCTCTGACTTTCCATCTATGTTCCATCGTCTCTTTCTCTCTCTGTCACTCTCTCGCACCCTCCTTTCTCCTTTCCTTCCCTCCTCTCTTTTCCCTCCCTCTTTTCTCTCCATCTTTCTCTCAGCCACAGGAGTACTTGAAAAGAGTTCGGAGATGTCAAAAATTAACGTCGCTCGAGCACTCTCGCGAGCCGGAGGAGGTCGTTGCGTAAACCATTAGTCATTACTTTAGCGCAGTTTGTTAAAAGTGTTTTTTTTGGTTGTAATTAACGCTGCGACTCGCTCACACAGACGTCCTGAAGCTCTGTCTCCATTTGATCTCGTTATTTCCACCCAGGAAGTCCACATTGGTTTGTCCTTAGGGATTTCACGGGGATTTCACGTTTCTCAAGCTGTGCTGTGGGTACTGCTGGTGGTACACGGGCCTTCTCTGGTTGTATTAAGATGTCCTCCACAGCGCTGGTTCAGATGTTCTTTGGATGTGGTTTAACGTCTTTGGTTCTTTTCTGACTTTGTGGTCCTTTATTTTGTCCATTAAAAGATGTAATTTCCAAGGTAGCGGTTAATGTTGTAGCCTCATTTTAATGGCTTCACTCTTCGGTGGTTGGACAGTTCTTGGGCCTCAGAAATCAAGGTGTAAATCAACTGTTTTCCACCTGTAAAGTATTTTAATTTGTGAAAAATGTCTGTGTTCAAAAACCCTGTATAAAGCACAAGACCGTAAATGTGCACTGTCTAACTTTTCCAGTAGAAGTTTTGCCTTATATGTCCTTAAATCATCTATCTTTGGTAAATGACAGGTGTTTTTGTCGCTAAAAGCACATTTTATGCATCATTTGTTCTGTCGTTGTCCTTTGAACTTGCTCTTGAGTAACTTTACTTTGACATCTCGTGTTTTAGAACGTCAAATAATGTATGCAATGAAAACTACCTCCAGTGACGCCACAAAACTGGGGAACTTTGGAACCTTGTGTTTTTCTGAGGCTCGGCGGAAGGCAAGCTGCAGATCCCTCCGCTGAAGAAGTAGTGCGCATTTTAAAGATTGGGAAATAGCTTGGGGAGGGTCTTTGTTGCCCCCGTTCTCCCCGAGCGTACGCGTGTCCCGCCGTGACTCACTCTGCCGCTCAGTCGCTCCGTCTCGTCCTGGTAAATTAGAGCTTCTGTGAAACAACGGGATAATTACAGGGGTTTGTACCTGGCAGCTTCTGGTGACCGGTCGCCGTTTTTTTCCCGTCCAGAGAACCGGGCTCGATAGACAGCGCCGACAGAATGAGATGCAGCCACCGCACAGATTATAGCGTCAGAGTCGTTATGCAAGTGTTTTCTATGCTCCAACTCAGAATATATAGATAATACAGAATATCCCACAGAAGTACTTGAAATAAACAAGTAAAACGTTGCTGTTTTCTCGTACAATAGCATTTGTTTAGTGTGTCTGAAGTCTGTACAAACTATTAGTCATTTAGATGACCTTTTTGAAACTATACACTGAATCAGGGCTGGCCAATGTTTAGAAAAGTTAAAGCAGCACCGTGTAACTTTTCGACTCAATGGTGGCTTCATCTTGTATTTATTCAATTTCAGTTGTTTTATTGCTCACAAATACCTTGAAAAACTTGAATTCTAACTATGAACTGGGTCACAAAGCACACGATCTGACCTGGCGGTGCCCCCTGCTTGTCTCCATGGAGATAGATACGTTTAATGCCATGCAGATTATGCCGTTGGTGTCCGTCGGTGCTAAAATGTGCTTTGTCTTGGTTGAGGTTCAAGTCTTGCAAAAATTTAATCTGCCGATCAGATAAACAAAGATGAGAAAAGGAAAGTATATTATATAAACACAACAAAACCCATTTAAATGATAAAGTGTTGGACAAATCTGAATAGACAAAAATGTAAGATATATAAATACAAGAAAGCAATTTAACTGATAAAATGTTGGACAAAACTTATTGGACTAGAATCATTCACAAGATAAAGCACTATAGAGATCATTTAACTCTAATTAGGGCTTTTTTCCCTGAATGTTTGTAGTTCAATCTCTCATGCTGGCGTTTGTCCACCCAAACATTGACCGTCTGAATGTGTTTGTGCTTCTGGTGGATAAAAATCTAAGTTTCCATTATCATCCTCATGACCAAATATTCTGAGTGTCTAGTGTAGTATATTTGAGGTGAGGAACAGCGGAGACGAACCACAGTCAGGAGAGCAAAGAAGAAAGAATAAACCCTGTCTCATTCCAACATGCAATATTCATCCAATCTTACAGCGCTCTTTTCAAAGTACTACCAACTTTCAGCCGTACTTCAAATACTTTCTTAACGTACTTGAAAAAGCCTGTATGGAATTTAAATCTTGCATTTGTCTTCAGCGTATTACTCATCCCGGTTAGATGTTTGCAAAAGTCGTGAGATGAATTATGAAATATGCGTTTTTAGCATTGAAACTCTTTTCTCACATAAACTGACCATAAAAACACTTTTTAAGTGTTGCGTTTGTCCTTCAGAGCATATTTGAAACCCCCCTTTTAATACATGTATTTATTGAACTTTCGTCACCCAAAAGATTGGATCAGTAGGCCATCAGGTGCTCCGAGGGGCACCACCAGCTCCGAGGGGCACCACCAGCTCCGAGGGGCACCACACAGCTCAGAGGGGCACCACCAGCTTTACCAGGCATTTTGGATTGAATGGCAGTGGCTCATTGTGCAACAGCTTCGCAATTACAAGAAAAACTTGGAGCCTATTGTAGGTCTATTTTGTCTTTAGTTCCTTATATTTTCAAAACTATCTCTTGGTCTTTCCCTCTCCAAGTCTGAGCTCCACAAACCATAGTTTAAACAGACAGATCCCGATATGAACTACTACAAGGAGCAAATCGATTTTTGGATGATAAAAATTAACCTCATATTCAATTAGAAAACATGAAAAAGAGCGAATGACGTGTCCAGCTGGCGCGCCAAACTGCAGCGCTGACACCGCGGCGAGCGCGAAGCCAACGCGGTTCAACTTCTTACAAATGTCAAAATCATGTTTCTGTTAATGCAACAGAAAGTGTCAATAGTTTGCAGTGTTTTCTAGAGCCTCAATCTGAAGAGAAGAAGAGCAAGAGAAGGGCCCCGAGTGATGCTGGAGCAGGGGCGGGGCAGGGGCGTGGCAGGGGTATGGCAGGGACGTAGCAGGGGCGTGGCAGGGGCATGGCAGGGATGTAGCAGGGGCGTGGCAGGGACTGTGGGAAACCTCATAAATGAGTTGCTATTAATAGAACAGCTAAAATGCACCAGAACACAGGATATTACACGACCCCTTTTCTGATTGTGATTCACCCAATATACATATCAAATGAAATATATATATACATAAAAAATACTTCAGAGGTCTGTCCCACCGTCACCTCCTCGTCCCTTGAATCACCCACAGCGTGTCTTCTTTTGGTACAAAGTAAAAACCAGCCCATTGTATCTCGTTTTATGTAAGCGCCTGCAGCGACGACCCTGTGCATTCTAATGTGCTGAATGTACTCGCTCTTGTCCTCCAGCTTGGTTTCCCCCCGTCCCGCTCGTCCCGCTCGTCCCACTCGTCTCATACGTGAGTTATCTTGCTACCGGAGCAACCCAAAGCAGATTTCACCGCCAGATTGTCCAATTTTCGTGCCATTTCTGAAGCCCGACTCGCTCTCTCGCTCTGTCTCATTCTCTTTTGCCCAAAGTTGTGTGGCGAACGAAACACTTTTGCTCCTCGATCTGTCTCCGCAGCCATTTTAGAGCAAAGCGCTTCTTGAATTATATATGTGGCGAAGATTAAAGGAACAGCTAATTGAATTTAAATGGATTAGATCGGATTATGGCGACCGACACAATAATCTATAAGGCTCTGCGATGTGAGGAGGATCAATGCGTACAGTGTTACGGCCGGTTTTGTTTGTATTAATATGTACTTTCTTCAACCGCCCCCCCCCCCAATAATTATGTAAACTATGAATAAATGAATCTTCAATGCATTTATATTCTTATGGAGTCAGAATAATGGAAGAATAACTTTAAATGTGGTGTGTAGGCTCGATGGAAAAAGTGTCAGAATGCACAATCAGAAGGTAAAGTTCCAATTGTACCGTATTTTCCGGACTATAAGTCACACCTTTTTTCATAAAGGTGTGACTTATAGTCGCACCCCGGCCAAAACGGCCAGGGTGCGACTATAAGTAAGACTTATACTCCATAGCGACTTATATGTGATATTGTTTGTTATTTTCACATTGACAACCACAAGAGGGCACTCTAGGCTCTAAGCAACGCAGAAGAAGAATCTGCACTTCCTCTTCCTCTGGAGTTTGTGGAGTTGTTTAGAAGTGACACAGAGGAAGAAGAATTCAATGGATTTAGTGATTTGGGGTAAAACTGATGCTTTGGTAAACTTGTTAGCATGTTCTTTATGCTATAGTTATCTGAATAACTGTTAATATGTTACGTCAACATACCAGACACTTACCACAGTTCTGTCTGTGCCTCATGTAGCTGAAGGTGTTAGCGTTAGCATACGTACACCTATTCACCATGTTCTCTAATCTGTTATTATTTTAAACTGCATTTCAAGATTAAATCTTTGTTCTTGGTCTTGGATTTTATCAAATAAATTTCCCCCAAAAATGTGACTTATAGTCCGAAAAATACAGTACATAAATTGGAACAAAACTTACTGATTAAACTTGATTTTCCATTTGATTTTAATATTATTTCACTGAACTTAAAAAAACATACTTTAGTATCTTGTAAGATAAAGACTTTTCTAGGATTGGCTGTGGATCTGTCAATTAAAATGCTCCAAACTGATGATTTCCTATTAAAATTCAACCAGTTGCACAGCCCAAGCTTTGACACCGATGCTAATAACAGAAAACTCCTTTTCGCTCTTTTCTCACTCTCTTTCTCACTCTCTTTTTCACTCTCTTTTTCACTCTCTTGTGCCGTGTGGAAAGGTCAAAACGATCGGCCTCCGTCTGACCTCCGCCGTCGGGTCCGTCCGCAGACATACTACGTTTCCCATCAGCCTTTGCGGGGGCCATTCTGTCTGAATAAAGATTGCTCTCCTCCTCCACAATGACACTGCGCCTTCTATTATGCGTCAAGAGCCCCTCGCGTTTGACAGTGGGCGGAATTAGGCCAATTATTTTGCGCTTAAACGAGTGGACAGGTGCCCGCCGCTCACGACCGGCGCTGCTCGTTTGTAACAGCGACACGTCCTGCTGAAGCCCACCTTTGGCTTGTCTTTTGTGCACGCTTTTTTGTCTTTTGTGCACGCTTTTTTGTCTTTTGCACAAAAAGAGAGTGTAAATCAAAAATGATATCACAAGTAGACATCGACTAAACGTAAATACAAACAAAATCACTGCTATTATTTCATTGAAATTGGAAAATATTATGCGTTCTTGCAATTTTAATAGTTTTTTAAGGGATTATTATTTCACTTTTATTTATTATAATTTGGGTATGCCACATTTAAATTGGACATATTTTGCGTTCTTGCAGTTGAAATAGTTTTTTAAGGGATTATTATTTCACATTTCACTTTTTTTTTTCTAGCACAATGTTCTCCCTGGTCCTGCTGTTGCTTTTATTTTTTATGTTTTTTTTATCATTATGTTTAATAGTTGTGTCGTTGCTCTGTTTTTGTTGTTTTTCTAAGTTCATTAAACATAAAAATAACAATTTGATAACAACACAGATTTATACCATGATTAAAAGCACGTTTAAAAGTTCATTTCATTTTTGCTAAACATTTCTCCGTTGAACACTGGGCTTTAGACACTTGGAACTGCAGTGAGACAAATCTAAAGTGATGCAGTGAAATTACAAAAGTTCCTAGACGGATCCATCAGACGGCCGTCATGAATCCTCGCCTGCAGCGATCCGTCCGGCTGTCTCCGCGGGCGTAATGAGAACCCGACAAACATTTGAGCCCAAAAAGCCAAATCAAATGTGATCGCGGAGAGGGATGATGGAAATAGTCTGGAGCACTTTCAACATGAGATATTTCATGATAAAATTAGCATGGCTCTGGATGCTGTTTTCTCTTCCCCCTCGTCCTGCCCCTGTCATCGGGTATGGATGAAGCTACATTTGATCCAGATTATTTAAGTGTCGAATCAGAAAAGGTTTATTGTCCTTGTCAATTAACAGAATTCACAAACATAGGAGCTTGTTATGGTGATTCAGCGCAACATAAAACAATAAACAATGATAAAACAACATATATACCGTATTTTCAGGACTATAAGTTTCATAGTTTTGGCCGGGGTGCGACTTATACTTATACTCCAAATGTAGGAAGGCGGAAAAAGGAAGTAGACCTAATGAGAGGCAGGTTCAGCACATATTGAGCAGGTTTCTGAGTGTTGGACCTGGAAAATGCACTCCTTGAAGAGTCTTTCCACAATAATAATAATATTTGAATGTTTAATGTTGTAAATAACTTATGTTGAATGGCGAGCTGCCCAAGAATCCGAGTGATATTATTTGTTATTTTCACATTTACAACCACATTTCATACTCCAGTGCAACTTTTTCTTCTCTATTATGCATTTTTTGGCTGGTGCGACTTATACTCCGGAAAATACGGTAAGTCAAATAGAAAAACAATTAAAATCTGCTATAGGATAAAAAATGAACATTGGGCTTGCTATGTACACATATTTACAGTTGAATTTACATATGTAGTGCAAGACATTTCTGAAAGAAGAACCGTATTTCTCTTTCCCCAGTGAATGTATCTATATGACGTTTGTGACGCTGTGAGACCTTTAGTTCAGTTTATTATTTTATTTGCTCAAAGCTCATTTCCATCCAAAGCCCCATGGGACGGACACGGCCGTGTAAACAAACAGTATAAAACACACACAAAACATTCACATACAAGACAACGTGGCTAAAGCTGAAGAAAGCTCCTTTTCTGCATTTATTTTACGCATTTAAACATGTCGTTGTATAATGCATAGGGTTAAATATAGTATAGAAATGACGATCTTTTATTCAGATCTGCTTTTGCCGCCCTCGTGTGCGGAAACACTTTCAGACCTTGCGGATCCGCTCTGTAGCAAAACCACGGAAACGAGGCTTATGCAAACGACTCGTCCAGATCAGACGTTATTGCTTTATCTAGAATCTTGCATAGTATGGCATTAACTCACTTGAATATAAAGAAATGTATGTAATGAATTTGAGGAGACCCCAGGAAGAATAGCAACTGTTTTGCAGGAGCTAATGGGGATCTTAATAAACTAAACTAAACTAAACTTATCCGTCTTGGATTTACTCAATTACAGGCATTTCTGTTTCCTTCGAACAGCACGCGTCCTCACTGTCTCGCCTTTCCGCAGACCAGATCGATCGACGCTCGACACCGCGCCGTGGAACATTCCGGGCAAAGCGATAAACATCAGTACTCGCATCAATTAGCCACCACTGAAAACACGATAAATACTCGCCGCTCAATTCGTCCAGGCTCGCGCGGATACGTTGCATCCATATCTCGTCGCTCCGGGGTTAATGAAATGCCCTTTGTATCGGAGAGCTGAGTGATTGTCTGAGCGAGCAGCCTGTCTCGTACCGTCACAAACATCACGGGGCTAATGGTCGTCCCTGGCCTTGCAATTATAACCTAATCGGGACGCGTTTCTGTTGTTGCTTTCATTCGAGCGGTCGTCAGGTACCGCTGCATTTAGAAGACGTATGGCACGCTTGCATGTTCCCAGGTCCATCTCTATTCACTGTCGAGCTGTCGAAGTACAGTTGGAACTCACTGTAAATCCACCTAAAGGCCAAAGTACCATATAATGCATAACTTTAGACCATTCACGTTGATATAATTTCAAATTGAAAGCCTCGCTGCTGCTTTTATACAAACTGGGGGACTTGGATATAAAGTTGTTCAGTCGGTAAATCTAGAGAGATTCGCTTCGCTCGTCGGTTGATTCGAGAGTGAATGAACTACAGACTAATGCAAAATGCTTTGAGATCGTTTTGAACCTTGAAAATTACAATATAGAAAAAGATACTATAATGTAGAATAGAGAAAAGTCATGCATATTAACCAAAAAATGTCATTTAGGATTCAATGCCCGCTTAAAGGACGCTGTATGCAAAATGGACTTATTTAGGCTTTTAACCATAGCGTTGTTTCCTCAGCTATGAAATGGTGGATATTAGTAACCTATGAATATTTATTGCCGTTTCTGATTTGAATTTTTTCACTCAAATGTACTGTATTTCCTTACGGGTATTTAAGAGCTTATAGGGCTTATGGGCCGTATATTTGTGCAATAAAAGCAACAAAAACAAACAAACAAAAGAGATTGAAAATCAATCAATCAAGTAAATCAAAAATAAAATCAGAATCAGGCAGGATTAGAGAAACACAAGGTAAGGTAAGTAATTGAATAAAGTTTGAAAATAAAGGGGTGGCATCCAACAAAAAGAAGTCTATTTTCATGAGTCGAGAGGTTATTTTTGTGCAGTAATTTTAAGTTTAGTGTAATGTTTTTAGTGATTGTGACCGTGTGTGTTGGGTTTTACGTCACACAGCTCAAGAGGCGCTGGACGCTGTGGCCCGAGACCAATTTCCTCTCGGGGACAATAAACTAGACCTGACTTTAAAGCAGAGGTACTCGAGAGCACCTTTAAAGGCCAACGACAATACAAATAATGCATAATATTGTGTCATTTAAACCCATTTTAACGACAGACCGGCTTAAAGCCGTCACAAATTTATTTTTTCAAATTCAGAAGCTCATTTTTTCACCGCCTGCGTTTAATAACGGCGCCGACCGGTTTGATGGACACGAGGCAGTTCTGAGCCTGATGACCTGAGGTGAGGGAAGGATCGTCCAAAGCAAAGGGAACGAATGAGTCAGAAATGAACAGCAGCACCCACCCACACACTACACCTGTTTGCGGGGACATTACAGACTTGAATTCATGCACCCAAACCTTAACCACAACTATTAAAGGTGGAATGGACGATTTTTTTCAGAATTTTTTTTATCATATTTCCTCGTGGCGTGGATAAATCATTTGTCCTGCCATGTATCAATCATAAAACGCACCTATCGCTCACCTGCAGCCGCGTCAGGCTCGTCCCCACGTTTCCGCGTGCCTAAGCGCATGGATCTATCATAATATAGTTCCCTCAGTGTACGGGGCAAAATGAAGACGGAGAAAGACAGTTCGAGCTGACGCAGAAGTGGACAGAAATCTACGGGAGACGAGAGATGTGATGCGCTCCGTTGCGCTAATAAACAAACTCACGTGTGTTGTATCAGTCCACACGGGGGAGTGCACATGTGCACTTCACCCGAGTTCTCAAATCGCCGAAA
>NW_027315723.1:19894045-19916545 GCF_026437365.1 Eucyclogobius newberryi | reverse complement strand
GGCGAAAAACACGGCACTTCGTCTGTGCTAATGGGCCCGGTGTTTGAGCTGTGCGCCTGTGTGTACCTTATGATGTGCGCTAATGTTTAAAACATGCCTTGGCACCGCCGGCTGACCCTTTTAAATAAATGACGCCGCCGCCGGGAGAGGAGTCGTCTCACCGTTAGCTTCACAGTGGGTCAAACAGCAAAACACACGACATCATTTACCAACTAATACGATCATTCCTCTATTTACTCCTTGTTCAATAAATATTAGATGGACTAATATTTTTATGGACTCATTAATACGACCACGACGGATACGATATGGTTTAATTCTGATATTTACGTGAAGCAGCTATATTTTTTTAACAATATTGTACACTGGTTAAGGTCCTATCTGGAAGACAGGAAGTACTTTGTTGAAATTGGTAGCTGTGTCTCAGACCACATGACCCTGACCTGTGGAGTGCCCCAAGGGTCAGTCCTGGGTCCCCTTCTGTTCAACCTCTACATGCTGCCGTTAGGTCAGTTGATACGCAGTGAAAATGTGTCCTATCACAATGATGCAGACGAGTCAGATCTGTGTTTCACTGTCGGCAGGTGAATATGGACCAGTGGATTCACTCTGTCACTGCATCCAACAGATCAGTGTGTGGATGCAAAACAACTTTCTCCAGCTGAACTCAGACAAGACTGAAATAATCGTTTTTGGCCCACAGAAACAAAGAGAAAGTGTTAGCGGTCACCTCCAGAGTCTCACTCTGAAACCTACAAATCAAGTTAGAAATCTGGGGGTAATAATGGACTTGAACTTTAATAGCCACATCAAATCAATAACATCAGCAGCTTTTTACCATCTAAAAAACATTGCCAAAATCAAAAATATAGTGTCAAAACCAGATTTAGAGAGACTTATCCATGCGTTTGTCTCCAGTAGATTAGACTACTGTAACGGCCTGCTCACTGGCCTCTCCAAACGAGCTGTAAAACAGCTGCAGTACATCCAGAACGCTGCTGCTCGGGTCCTGACCAGAACCAGGAAGTACCATCACATTAGTCCTGACCAGAACCAGGAAGTATGATCACATTAGTCCTGTTCTCAGGTCTCTGCACTGGCCCCTGTGGCTCAGAGAATAGACTTTAAAGCAGCTCTGCTTGTGTACAAGTCTCTCCATGGCCTAGCACCAAAGTACATCTTGGATATGTTAGTACCATATGAACCATCTCGGACTCTGAGGACCTCAGGGACCGGCCTCCTGCTGGTGCCCAGAGTCAGGACAAAACATGGGGAATCTGCGTTTCAGTTTTATGCAGCTAAAATCTGGAACAGTCTTCCTGAAGATGTGAGACAGGCTTCTACTCTGACAATGTTCAAATCTAAGCTAAAAACAGTTTTGTTTAGCTGCGCATATGACTGAAAGGATTTTTTCTTTGCACTCTTCTCTTTTGTTTGTGATTTTATTAGTTTAGAAAATCAGTTGGATTGATAATTTTTAATTTAGTTAATTTTATTGTATTTCTGTTTCTGTAATTTCTTTGTGATTTGAATGCATTTTTCCTGCTGTGAAGCACTTTGAATTGCCTTGTGTATGAAATGTGCTCTACAAATAAACTTGCCTTGCCTTGCCTAGTGAAGGGTTTACCAGGATTAACACGATTATTGAGTCGATAGATATGGTTTCTATTGTCATTATTTACAGTTTATCGCGATCTAAATGGTGTTATCGTGACAGTTTCTCTCATTTTTGTGCGTTTAAAATACTCAACATTACTTAACGTTTTGTGCTTCGACGTCCAGACCATTACTCTTAAAGGAGTGTTTTTTACATCACTTCCTTGTACTTCTAAATGAGTCATTGCATTTTTAACACGTGTCTCTTTTACTCGAGTACACGTTTGTGCGACTCGTGCCACCTCTGGCCCCTCATGCTGTTTGAGGAGCCCCAGTTTGACAACCCTGGAGAAATGACTAATTCCATATGAGCAATAAACATCCCATAAATATATACATTTGCTACAAAGGCATGTCAATCTGTCACAGGAAACGCAAACACGTTAAACAGAAGCACAGCAGCAGCAGCAGCGCAAATGCCTCTTACGGCAGCATTTTTTAATTTAGCCTCGAGAGTGGAAGCAGAAATCTGGCCCAAACAAACCGTGTAGCTCAGTATGTTTATGTTTACTGACTGGACATGAGCTTTTAGTAACACATGGTACTGCATGGTCACTGTTTTTAGAGGCTCTTCTGAGCATCAGCGCTAGGGCAACGCAACAATATGCATTTGAATTGAACAGTCTGCCCGTTTAGGATTGTTATATTTTGAAGTGGACTGTTCACAGCCTCTTTATGCTCAGAGTGAGTGATAAGTGCATTTAACTAATCACCAGATACCTTTAGTCACCTCTTAAAGTGCAAATATTGTGCATTATTATGCCAGAGTGCCATAAGCTGGTGAGAGGTCATGCACGGCTGCCCGCCTGCTCGCTTCCAAACACTCACTAACACACTCGACAACATGTTAAACATGTTGTAAACAGGTTGTAAACAGAGGCGAAGCTTCTCTGAGCCACGTCACAGATTGAGAAAAGATTGAGGAGTGTTTTTGATGCTCGGAGGGGAGAGGTTTTTCCAACTAGGATTCATCAAACTAACGTGATTAAAGCTAAATGCAACGCCGGTTGTGTTTTTTATATGATGCATCTTTAAGTTGACCTAGGGACTAGAATAACATTGTGCTATCCTTTTTCCCCCAATATTGTTCCAAATGTTTCGATATAGACGGACCACGTGTGTCCCCTGATTGGCTAATCCACCTGTCAATCACGCCCGTCTGAATTGGGGTCAAATCTGCTGCATCCAACTGTTATTTTAAATCAATATTGCAATTTAAATGGCTTAGAAATGGAATCGCTTTTGTTTGTATATGTCTGCAACGTGTATGTCTTTTTTTGTTTTGTTCTGGGGGTTTTTATATATATAAAATGTTTGAATAAATATTTAAAATGCAATGGAAAAAACTGGGGGAAAAACTCAATAAATAGACAGATAAATAGACAGACAGAAATAGAAATAATGGATGACACAAACTGCACCGACAATCAAAGACTGGAAAAACATCACATTGGACATCCGCAAAATGGAAAATATTACATTCTGACATGTTTTGAAAGGGGGGAAATGTGTTGGACTGTGAACTAAATGGGATGTTTTGTTTGATTTCCCTAATCTTCCTTCATATATTTTGTTAGATGTCTACCGATTTTGATGTTTGTCTTTCTCTTTCTCTCTGTTCTGGATCTGTTTTGTTGCGTTTAATTTACTTATAAAAATGACAAAAGAAAGAAAAAAAAAAACTGATCGGAAATCTAAAATAATAATTTAATTGTGCCATAAATTATAAGTATAATCTGTCATCTTTAATTTTGAATATTCAGCCTTATACCTATATCTGCCCGCGCTACACCAAACAGGCCCGCCTCTGTCTCGCGTACCCAATCCCTTCGCCCCCAAACGGCCGCAGTCCCTCGCTCTCCCACCAGGAGCACGCTCCGCTCCGCTCAGCTAACAAGGCGAGCCTGCAGCGCGTGAAGTGACGCGTGGCTTGTAACCCACGGTGCGTTCTGATGGGATCCGCGAAACCCGTCGTGAAATGAAGCTCCTCGCGGTTGTTCCTTCGATAAAGACCTCTGTAAAAGTAGGATTTATTTGTATTAGTCACAGTTTAAACGCCTCGCAAGGATTCGACGCGGCGCCAAAGCGGGTTTCCAAAGTTGCCTCCTAAAGAAGCTGTTCAGTGGAAGGAATACAAGCATTTTTGTCCAACAATTGTTATAAGACTTACATTAAGCGTTGGGCGATATCGACAAGATAAGATATTTGTGAGATTATATATACCGTGTTTTCCGGAGTATAAGTCGCACTTTTTGGGGAAATTTATTTGATAAAATCCAAGACCAAGAACAGACATTTCATCTTGAAATGCAGTTTATAATAATAACAGATGAGAGAACATGGTGAATAGGTGTACGTATGCTAACGCTAACACCTTCAGCTACATGACGCACAGACAGAACTGTGGTAAGTGTCTGGTATGTTAACGTAACATATGAACAGTTATTCAGATAACTATAGCATAAAGAACATGCTAACAAGTTTACCAAAGCATCAGTTTTACCCCAAATCACTAAATCCATTGAACTCCACAAACTCCAGAGGAAGAGGAAGTGCTGATTCTTCTTCTGCGTCGCTTAGAGCCTAGAGCGCCCTCTTGTGGTTGCCAGTGTGAAAACAACAAATAATATCACATAATAAGTCGCTCTGGAGTATAAATCGCACCTCGGCCAAAACTATGAAAAAATGTGCGTCTTATAATCCGGAAAATACAATATATTTTTTTAATTGTGCCTGTAAAATGTCTCGTTTGAGGTTCAAGTATGGCACAAAACGTGACTGGACCATGACAGTCAGAATACGCTTCTGTCTCGTTTCGCGGTCACGACTGAACCTTTTAGACGCCGTGACGCCTTCTCCTGTTGTTTCACCGTTGAATGTTTTCCACCTCATAAAAAACATATTTAACACACACACACTCTCTAAAACAGCGTATTAAAAAAAAACAGGAGGTGTTTTAATATCGCGCTCAAATATCGCAGGTGCATTAATGACGACAATACTGACTCAGCGTACAGTATTATGCAGATTACATTGCACTCTTCTCCTTCGTGTTTGGGCAGACCCTCGAGGCGATGCTGAGGTTTAGATCTTTCCGCTCGCGTTGGGTGCCAGACGTTTTTAAAGGCGCGACGGAGCGCGACGGAGCGACATGTGCGTAGGTGCCGGGACATCATCAATCATTCACACTGACATTTGCTTTGATGCTCGCAGACTTTCCCATTTGGATTGACCCAGATCAAACCGGGCGGGCGGAGCAGACACTTTGCTCCAGGTGTCGTGCATTTCATTCATTCGTGTGTTTGCTCTACTTTATATTATATTATATTATTTTTTATGCGTAAATACTTTGGTTAGAATGATACGGTGGGATGAAAGCGGGTCCGGGATGGTCTGGCTTCAGTAAATGTCTTTAATGTAGATTTAGGCAGAATACAAACAAATGGTGGAGTTTTATGGAATGCTAAAATATGTTTTGCAATTTTAAAGCTTAATTTGGGGCGAGGGTTCAGCTAAAGATGTATTATAATAATAATAATAACTTTTATTTAAATAGCTCTTTTCAGTGACCCAAAGACGCTGAACATAATAAAAAAAGGGGGGGTATTTACAGACAGGGGGGGACAGCACGTACAATACACATTAATATACAGATAAAATGAACAAGACAGAAGAAGTAGAGAGAAAAAGATGGGGATGTAACAGGGGGTAGAAGAGTAGGCAATGGGGTAGAGGAGGCTAGGGGTAGGGGAGGTCATAGGCTTGGGTGAAGAGGTATGTTTTTAGGCGGGATTTGAATGTTGTGAGTGAGGGAGAGTGGCGGACAGGTTGGGGGAGGGAGTTCCAGAGTCGGGGTGCTGTTCGGGAGAATGCTCTGTCGCCAAAAGTTTTGAGTCGGGATGTTGGTGCAGCTAGGGTGAGAGAGGAGGAGGATCGGAGAGCTCGGGTGGGGCGGTGGGGGATGAGGAGGTCAGACAGGTAGGGGGGGGCAAGGTGGTGAAGAGCTTTGAAGGTGAGGAGGAGTAGTTTAAAGTTTATGCGCTGCTTGATGGGGAGCCAGTGGAGAGAGCGGAGAACGGGAGTGATGTGATCACGGGACCGGGTGTGGGTGAGGAGGCGGGCAGCGGAGTTTTGGACCATTTGGAGTCTATGGAGGGAATGGGAGGAGATGCCAGTGAGGAGGGAGTTGCAGTAGTCAAGGCGGGAGGAGATGAAGGCATGGATGAGGGATTCAGCAGCGGGGAGGGTGAGGCAGTGTCGGATTTTGGCGATGCGGCGGAGGTGGAAGTATGAGGTCTTGACGATGTGGCTGACATGGGGAGTGAAGGAGAGGGTGGGGTCCATGATGACACAGAGATTGCGTACCAGGGTAGAGGGGGTGATGGTCGAGGTGTCGATGCTGAGTGAAAAGGGACCAGTTTTATTGAGAGTGGATTTGGTGCCAATGAGGAGGAGCTCTGTTTTGTCACTGTTCAGTTTGAGGAAGTTGAGAGTGAGCCATGATTTTATTGTAGAGATGCAGGTTTCAATGTGGCTGAGGGGAGGGTTTTGGGTGGATTTGGTGGTGAGGTATATCTGGGTGTCGTCAGCGTAGCAGTGAAAGTCCAGGTTGAGTTGGCGGAGGATGTGACCAAGGGGGAAGATGTAGCAGATGAAGAGGAGGGGGCCGAGGACTGAGCCCTGGGGGACCCCTGCGTTACTGGGGAGAGGGTGGATGAGTGACCGGAGAGGGAAATGAACTCTTGCCTGTTGGTGAGGTAGGATGTGAGCCAGTCAAGTGCAGAGCCCTCAACACCCAGTTGGCGCAGCCTTTGTAGGAGGATGGAATGGTTTATAGTGTCAAAGGCTGCGCTGAGGTCTAGTAGTAACAGGATGTTGAGGGTCCCGGAGTCTGCAGAGGTGAGGAGATCTTTGAGTACTTTGACCAGGGCTGTTTCAATGCTGTGAAGTGGGCGGAAGCCAGATTGGAGGGGTTCATAGAGGTTGTTTGACTGGAGTTAGAAGTCATTGTTTCGTCAGGAGTGTAAACATTTCATGATTTGTACTTATGATTTCACGTGGGAGTTTTATGACTCTAAAAGAGACAAAAATGACCAGCAGCAACTGTTTTTATTGCAACAAAAAAAACAGTTGTGCTAATGGACGATTTTTCGGCGATTTGAGAACGCAGGTGGAAGTGCACATGCGCACTCCCCCGTGCGGACTGATACAACACACACGTGCGTTTGTTTATTAGCGTGACGGATCGCATCGCATCGCTCGTCTCCCGTAGATTTCAGTCCACTTCTGCGTCAGCTCGAACTGTCTTTCTCCGTCTTCATTTTGCCCCGTACACTGAGGGAACTATATTATGATAGATCCATACGCTTAGGCACGCGGAAACGTGGGGACGAGCCTGACGCGGCTGCAGGTGAGCGATAGGTGCGTTTTATGATTGATACGTGGCAGGACAAATGATTTATCCACGCCACGAGGAAATATGATACAAAATTTGATGAAAAAAAACGTCCATACCACCTTTAATGTCATTCATTTTTTGTGTAATCATAAACGAAAAAAAACACATTATTTTACATCACATTATGTTATTTTATACATTGTACTGTTTTATTTGTTGAAGCTGGTTAATTTTACTGCCTTTTATTTGAAGGTTACTTTTTATGTAATAATGTGTACCGTACTATACTTATATGTTTTGTATGACCAAAAATACAAGAGAAATATAAAAAATAATTACGGTATTTTTTCTCTTATTAACACCTAATGAGGAAGTGAACTACCTACTAATATTGAGTAACACTGTTTTTTATTTTTATTATGAAGTTAAAATCTCTACACACTTCTTGACCTTTAGCCCCGATGATGACCCCTGACCTTTACTGTCTGTATGTTTGTGAAAGATCTGGAAATAGCTTTGGCGCCTCCTTCAGTGTCGTACAGAGCGGGGTTTATCCAGGCGTGAGCGGAGTATGACAGGACGTTTCCCCGTCGCTTAACGTTCAGCCGCAGGAAGTCCGCCGCCGCACTTCCTCCTCACGCCCCCCTCCTCACGCCTCCCCCTCAGGCCTCCCCCTCGCGCCTCCCCCTCAGGACTCCCCCTCACGCCTCCCCCTCAGGCCTCCCCCTCAGGCCTCCCCCTCACGCCTCCCCCTCAGGCCTCCCCCTCAGGCCTCCCCCTCACGCCTCCCCCTAGCGCCTCCCCCTCAGGCCTCCCCCTCACGCCTCCCCCTCACGCCTCCCCCTCAGGCCTCCCCCTCAGGCCTCCCCCTCAGGCCTCCCCCTCACGCCTCCCCCTCAGGCCTCCCCCTCACGCCTCCCCCTCACGCCTCCCCCTCAGGCCTCCCCCTCAGGCCTCCCCCTCACGCCTCCCCCTCAGGCCTCCCCCTCACGCCTCCCCCTCAGGCCTCCCCCTCACGCCTCCCCCTAACGCCTCCCCCACAGGCCTCCCCCTCACGCCTCCCCCTAACGCCTCCCCCACAGGCCTCCCCCTCACGCCTCCCCCTCAGGCCTCCCCCTCAGGCCTCCCCCTCACGCCTCCCCCTCAGGCCTCCCCCTCACGCCTCCCCCTCAGGCCTCCCCCTCAGGCCTCCCCCTCAGGCCTCCCCCTCACGCCTCCCCCTCACGCCTCCCCCTCAGGCCTCCCCCTCAGGCCTCCCCCTCACGCCTCCCCCTCAGGCCTCCCCCTCAGGCCTCCCCCTCAGGCCTCCCCCTCAGGTCTCCCCCTCACGCCTCCCCCTCAGGCCTCCCCCTCGTCACAAGGCTTTATCTGTCTGAGGCTGAGATCGCAAACTCGGTCACAGTCTGTCGTGCATTAGGGACGCCAATCCGGCCCCACGGCAGGAAGTACGCACTGCAGGGCGTAAAGGCAAAACAGAAACATGTTGTAGGTTCACACTTTGTCCTGGTTTGTTCCTGGTTTGATCCTGGCTTGATCCTGGTTTAGTCCTGGTTTGGTCCTGGTTTAGTCCTGATGTAAGCTTGGTTTGATCCTGTTCTAGTCCTGGTTTAGTCCTGATGTACGTTTGATCCTGGTTTGATCCTGTTTGATCTGGTTTCGTCCTGATGTAGGCTTGGTTTGATCCTGGATTAATCCTTGTTTGATCCTGGTTTGATCCTGTTTGATCTGGTTTAGTCCTGATGTAGGCTTGGTTTGATCCTGGATTAGTCCTTGTTTGATCCTGGTTTGATCCTGGTTTAGTCCTTGTTTGATCCCTGTTTAGTTCTGGTTTGATCCTGGTTTAGTCCTCATGAAGGCTTGGTTTAGTTCTGGTTTGATCCTGGTTTAGTCCTGGTTTGATCCTGGTTTGATCCTGGTTTAGTCCTGGTTTAATCCTGGCTTAGTCCTGATATTGGCTTTTTTTTATCCTGTTTGACGACAAATTCTTTGGTTTGTCTTGATATCATACTTAGACAATACATCTTTACATTAAATTACACTTATTTGACATTAGGAGATCAGAAGCATGCACGAGCAGCGTAGAAAAGTCTAGAATATCAAGTCACTTAACCCTGTATTAGTGCCTGTAACGAGCGCTTCTTCACCTCTTTTCCCATCAGTCCATCACTCGAGCAGTGTCATCATCTGTTTGTTCCCCAATCTTTACTGCGACTGTTACTGCAGCCGTGCTTTTGCAGGCTCCACCACCCTCAGCAATTACTCTTCACTCACATGGCTGAGTCCAATTCCTCTCTCTCTCTCTTCCTCCCCCTCTCCCCCCTTCTCTCTCTCTCTCTCTCTCTCTCTTTCTCTCTCTCATGTTAGAGGCTGTTCCGGCCCTAAACATCGCCTCATTTCACTTCTGTCTCCAACACAAGCGCACATTTTAGAATTCAGCGCTTTTTTTTGTAAATTGTCAAAATCACAATGGTCTTATTTATTAAATTATTTTACTGGCGAAATATTATTATTTTTTTTGTTATTGTATTTTTTTTCAATTTAATTTTTGATCATGTTTTTTCTTTCCAACTTTAAACACAAGACAGACAAACATGACACAGACTAAAACAAACATGTCATGTCATCCATTAAGAGTGGATCACCTCTGGAAGACCCGGTGCGTAAAGTTCAGTACATTTGGACCGGACCACTCATTTGGATTCATGCTTTGAAAATGAGACCCCGACTCTTTTGTTACATCTCACTCATCTGTCGTTTTTTGGGCGTTTCTTCCAACCGTCATGACATTAAACCAATTGTAGCTTGTTGAAGTCTGAGTTCCATTTTCTCTCTCACCCTCTCTCCTCTTCCCTCACTTTCTCCCCTTTTGTGTCTCATTTACTCTTTCATTCTATGTCTCTTCCTCTGTAACTCATTTCTCTCTTTCTCTTTCCGAATCACTCTATCTGTCCTCTTTTTTTCCCCACGCCTCACTTCCTCCCTCTCTCCCCACCACCCTCTCTTTCTGCTCCTCTAAGTTCTTTGCCCACTTCTTTTTCTTCCTCTCTCTGTCCCTCCATCTCGCTCTTGTTCTTGTGATTTTCCCACCATTTCCTCTTCTTTCCTCATTTACCTTTCTCCTCACTCTCTCTTCTTCTTTCTCCGTCTCTGCCTCTCTCTCCTCCCCATCTTTGTCTCTCTCCCTCTCATTCTCTCTACCTCTCCATCCCATTCTCTCTTTCCCTTCAGTCCTTCCTTTCCCAACCTCTCTTCTCCCTTTCTTTCTGCTCCTCTAAGTTCCTTTCCCACTTCTTTTCTTCCTCTTCCTTCCTCACTTACCTTTCATCTCACTCTCTCTTCTTGCCTCTCTCCTCTCCTCATCTTCCTCTCTCCTTCTCATTTTGTCTCTTTCCCCTCACACTTTCCTTTCCCAACTTCACCTCTGCTTTCCATCCTCCCTCTCATTCCCCCAATCCCCCTTTTCTCTCCCCTCTCAGTCAGACATTTCACTCATCTCTCTCTTCTTTCTCTCTCTCATCTTAATAGCATTAAAACACGAGTTGAGATGGGAAAAATAGCTAAATGAAAGCCTTAAGTACTCATTTACAATCTACAATTTTTCAGAGAAGATTATCAATTCGACGTGGAGACAGACTCTCCACGTGTGCAAAAACCAAACAAACTGTACATACGATAAATATTGAACTACAAAAGCATCATTTATTGGATGATTGTTGGACGATAAGTCACTATAGTAATGATGGTGTCAGAAGAACACCTTGTTTCACTTCTTTCTCCCTGCCGCTCCTTTCCTTCCTCTACCTCTCTTCTCCTCTCGCTCCTTTCATCCCCCTCTCTCTTCTCCCTCTCTTCTCCTCTACATCTTAAATGAACTCCGCCGGGGCCCTCCAGAGACTCTCCATCTCGAGCGCAGACGCTTCTCTCCTCAGATAAACTCGGCTTAAGTCGGTGCCAACTCCGTCACGTGCGCACGCTCCTTTGAATCGTACCGACGTGGGCGTGGTGTAATGAATGGTGGGACGCGGTTTCGGTGTCTCCTTGTTTGCCCCCGGCGAGCCTTTCATCTTCGGCACTCGGCCCGAGCGCTGGCGTTTTTTCTTTTCTTTGCGTTGTATGTTTGGGCAGATCGGAACAGACCGCCGAAGCTTTGATGGAAGGGGTGGGTGGCATTTTGGCACACTCAAACGGACAGTGACGGATCCTCGCTCAGATCTGCGCTCTTTGTGCCCCATTGATGTAAAGGTGAAAGGGGTGGGCCTCTGTCTGCAGGCTAATTTTAGCATCTCTGTGTATTGTGGTTCGGATTGAAAGACGAGACGAGGGAAGCTCCATGTGAGACCTGCAAATGAAGAGTTATTCAATTGTATCACACTTCACTGGTATTAAAAATAATACAGTAGTGAATAGTTAGGCTGTCAGGGATAACAAATGAAAAATAGCTTTGGCTAATTCTGGTACATTTACAATCATGTTTCTTGATCTACACATCAAATAAACAGACACAAAAATAAATACTTTTTCACATGTTAAACATCTAGCACTTTTCAGTAGCTGCACTTCTTAGTGAAGCCGATCACCTTCTCAGCAGAGGGCGCTGTAGTCTCTGTCTGTCCCTGGCTGTGGCTCCAGTGTACCACACTCTGTGATGGAGGAGGTGAAGGAGGTGATGGAGGAGGTCAGGATGGACTCATTGATGGTCGTGTAGAACTGCATCATCATCTCCACTGTCAGCTTGTCTTTCCTCAGCTGCTGCAGGAAGTACATCCTCTGCTGGGCCTTCTTGATGAGCTGATGGTCGGCTCTCAATTGAGGTCCTGGTGATGGTGGTGCAGAGGAAGCGGGGGGAGTCCACAGTGGAGATGGGGGAGTCTGAGATGGTGAGGGGGGCTGAGGGGCTGTGACTTCCCTGAAGTCCATGAACATCCACATCCTTGTGGAGCTCCAGCGCTGATAGTCCGAGTGTCAGGATCCTGGCATAGGTTCCCGGGGAGTCCAGGTGCTGCAGGGTGAAGTGGAGGGCCAGGTTGATGGCTTTGTCCACAGACCTGTCTGCTCTGTAGGAGAACGGCAGGGGGTCCAGCAGGGGGGAGGTGAAGGACTTGAGGTGGGGGAGGACAAGGTGCTCAAATGACTTCATGACTACACACGTCAGCGCCTCAGGCTTGTAGTCATTAAGTCCAGTGATCCGGGGCTTCTCGGGGATAGGGACGATGATGGACGACTTGAAGCAGGCTGGGACATGGCATGACTCCAGGGAGGTGTTAAAATGTCTGTGAACTCTGGAGTCAGCTCTTCTGCACAGTGTCTCTGGGTTTAAGGTCCAGCAGATAAGTTTAATGCCATACTCGCCATATCTCCATGGAGTCGAGCAGCTGGCAAACTCTCAAAAAAAAAAGGTTACTCCGGTGCAACCTTTAAAATCTAAAGCTGAAAATATATGGTTTAGAATTTCGAAAAAAAAAGCCCTCTTAATGACAACGCAGACTACTATTTTACCTGCTCGTTCTGGCTTATTTCCACACGACAACATCCTCTCTATGCAATATCCTGGACCCTGAGTACATTTTGACACCATAATGCTGAGCGCCTGCCTGCGCCTCACGCCCCCCAAAGTGGGAAAAAACATGTTTTGACATCCATGAATCTTAAATGCCGAATTTGTTTACACATCGCAGGGGAGAATATTTAACAAATGTCAAGGGAATCTGTTTGTGAGACGCTGACAAATGCTGCGTCATGGGAGCAGAATGTGTAACTGTGCTGTGTGAGGGTGTGTGAGGGTGTGTGGGGCGTGTGAGGGCGTGTGTGGCGTGTGAGGGTGTGTGAGGGTGCGTGTGGCGTGTGGGGTGTGTGAGGGCGCGTGGGGTGTGTGAGGGCGTGTGAGGGTGCGTGGGGCGTGTGAGGTGTGTGGGGCGTGTGAGAGTGCGTGTGAGGGTGTGTGGGAAGTGTGAGGGTGTGTGGGGCGTGTGAGAGTGCGTGGGGCGTGTGAGGGTGTGTGGGGCGTGTGAGGGTGCGTGGGGCTTGAGAGTGCGTGGGGTGTGTGAGGGTGTGTGGGGCGTGTGAGGGTGCGTGGGGCGTGTGAGGGTGTGTGGGGCGTGTGAGAGTGAGTGGGGTGTGTGAGGGTGTGTGGGGCGTGTGAGGGTGTGTGGGGTGTGTGGGGCGTGTGAGGGTGTGTGGGGCGTGTGAGGGTTTGTGGGGCGTGTGAGGGCGTGTGGGGCGTGTGAGGGTGTGTGGGGCGTGTGAGGGTGTGTGGGGCGTGTGAGGGCGTGTGAGGGCGTGTGGGGCGTGTGAGGGTGTGAGGGCGTGTGAGGGTGTGTGGGGCGTGTGAGGGCGTGTGAGGGTGTGTGGGGCGTGTGAGGGTGTGTGGGGTGTGTGAGGGCGCGTGGGGCATGTGAGGCGTGTGGGACGTGTGGGGCGTGTGAGGGCGTGTGGGGCGTGTGAGGGCGTGTGGGGCGTGTGAGGGTGTGTGGGGCGTGTGAGGGTGTGTGGGGCGAGTGAGGGTGTGTGGGGCGTGTGAGGGCGTGTGGGGTGTGTGAGGGCGCGTGGGGCGTGTGAGGTGTGTGGGGCGTGTGAGAGTGTGTAGGGCGTGTGAGGGTGTGTGGGGTGTGTGAGGGTGTGTGGGGCGTGTGAGGGTGTGTGGGGCGTGTGAGGGTGTGTAGGGCGTGTGAGGGTGTGTGGGGTGTGTGAGGGTGTTTGGGGCGTGTGAGGGTGTGTGGGGTGTGTGAGGGTGTGAGGGTGCGTGGGGCTTGAGAGTGCGTGGGGTGTGTGAGGGTGTGAGGGTGTGTGGGGCGTGTGAGAGTGTGTGGGGTGTGTGGGGCGTGTGAGGGTGTGTGGGGCGTGTGAGGGTGCGTGGGGCGTGTGAGGGTGTGTGGGGCATGTGAGAGTGAGTGGGGTGTGTGAGGGTGTGTGGGGCGTGTGAGGGTGTGTGGGGTGTGTGGGGCGTGTGAGGGTGTGTGGGGCGTGTGAGGGTTTGTGGGGCGTGTGAGGGCGTGTGGGGCGTGTGAGGGTGTGTGGGGCGTGTGAGGGTGTGTGGGGCGTGTGAGGGTGTGTGGGGCGTGTGAGGGTGTGTGGGGCGTGTGAGGGTGTGTGGGGCGTGTGAGGGTGTGTGGGGCGTGTGAGGGTGTGTGGGGTGTATGAGGGCGCGTGGGGCATGTGAGGCGTGTGGGACGTGTGGGGCGTGTGAGGGCGTGTGGGGCGTGTGAGGGCGTGTGGGGCGTTTGAGGGTGTGTGGGGCGTGTGAGGGTGTGTGGGGCGAGTGAGGGTGTGTGGGGCGTGTGAGGGCGTGTGGGATGTGTGAGGGCGCGTGGGGCGTGTGAGGTGTGTGGGGCGTGTGAGAGTGCGTGTGAGGATGTGTGGGGCGTGTGAGGGTGTGTGGGGCGTGTGAGAGTGCGTGGGGCGTGTGAGGGTGTGAGGGTGAGTGGGGCGTGTGAGAGTGTGTGGGGTGTGTGAGGGTGCGTGGGGCGTGTGAGGGCGTGTGAGGGCGTGTGGGGCATGTGAGGGTGTGTGGGGCGTGTGAGGGTGTGTGAGGGTGTGTGGGGCGTGTGAGGGCTTTTGGGGCGTGTGAGGGTGTGTGAGGGTGTGTGGGGCGTGTGAGGGTGTGTGTGGCGTGTGAGGGTGTGTGAGGGTGTGTGGGGCGTGTGAGGGTGTGTGGGGCGTGTGAGGGCGTGTGGGGCGTGTGAGGGCGTGTAGGGCGTGTGAGGGTGTGTGGGGCGTGTGAGGGCGTGTGAGGGGGCGTGGGGCGTGTGAGGTGTGTGGGGCGTGTGAGAGTGCGTGTGAGGGTGTGTGGGGCGTGTGATGGTGTGTGGGGCGTGTGAGAGTGCGTGGGGCGTGTGAGGGTGTGAGGGTGTGTGGGGCGTGTGAGAGTGTGTGGGTGTGTGAGGGTGTGTGTGGCGTGTGAGAGTGTGTGGGGCGTGTAGGGCGTGTGAGGGCGTGTGGGGCGTGTGAGGGTGTGTGGGGCGTGTGAGGGCGTGTGGGGCGTGTGAGGGTGTGTGGGGCGTGTGAGGGCGTGTGGGGCGTGTGAGGGTGTGTGGGGCGTGTGAGGGCGTGTGGGGCGTGTGAGGGTTTGTGGGGCGTGTGATGGCGTGTGGGGCGTGTGAGGGCGTGTGGAGCGTGTGAGGGTGTGTGAGGGTGTTCGGGGCGTGTGAGGGTGTGTGAGGGTGTTCGGGGCGTGTGAGGGTGTGTGGGGCGTGTGAGGGCGTGTGAGGGCGTGTGGGGCGTGTGAGGGTGTGTGAGGGCGTGTGGGGCGTGTGAGGGCGTGTGGGGCGTGTGAGGGTGTGTGGGGCGTGTGAGGGTGTGTGGGGCGTGTGAGGGTGTGTGGGGCGTGTGAGGGCGTGTAGGGCGTGTGAGGGTGTGTGAGGCGTGTGAGGGTGTGTGGGGCGTGTGAGGGTGTGTGAGGCGTGTGAGGGTGTGTGGGGCGTGTGAGGGTGTGTGGGGCGTGTGAGGGTGTGTGGGGCGTGTGAGGGCGTGTGGGGCGTGTCAGGGTGTGTGAGGGTGTGTGGGGCGTGTGAGGGCGCGTGGGGCGTGTGAGGGTGTGTGAGGCGTGTGAGGGTGTGTGGGGCGTGTGAGGCGTGTGAGGGTGTGTGGTGCGTGTGAGGGTGTGTGGGGCGTGTGAGGGTGTGTGGGGCGTGTGAGAGTGTGTGGGGTGTGTGAGGGTGTGTGGGCCGTGTGAGGGTGGTTGGGGCGTGTGAGAGTGTTTGGGGTGTATGAGGATGTGTGGGGCGTGTGAGGGTGTGTGGGGCGTGTGAGGGTGTGAGGGTGTGTGGGGTGTGTGAGGGCGCGTGGGGCATGTGAGGCGTGTGGGACGTGTGGGCCGTGTGAGGGCTTGTGAGAGTGCGTGGGGCGTGTGAGGGTGCGTGGGGCGTGTGAGGGTGTGTGGGGCGTGTGAGGGTGTGTGGGGCGTGTGAGAGTGTGTGGGGTGTGTGAGGGTGTGAGGGTGTGTGGGGCTTGTGAGAGTACGTGGGGCGTGTGAGGGTGTGTGGGGCGTGTGAGAGTGTGTGGGGTGTGTGAGGGTGTGAGGGCGTGTGAGAGTGTGTGGGGTGTGTGAGGGTGTGAGGGTGTGTGGGGCTTGTGAGAGTGCGTGGGGCGTGTGAGGGTGTGTGGGGCGTGTGAGAGTGTGTGGGGTGTGTGAGGGTGTGAGGGCGTGTGAGAGTGCGTGGGGCGTGTGAGGGTGCGTGGGGCGTGTGAGAGTGTGTGAGGCGTGTGAGGGTGTGTGAGGCGTGTGAGGGTGTGTGGGGCGTGTGAGGGTGTGTGGGGCGTGTGAGGATTGTGTGGGGCGTGTGAGGGTGTGTGGGGCGTGTGAGGGTGCGTGGGGCGTGTGAGAGTGTGTGAGGCGTGTGAGGGTGTGTGAGGCGTGTGAGGGTGTGTGGGGCGTGTGAGGGTTTGTGGGGCGAGTGAGGGTGTGTGGGGCGTGTGAGAGTGTGTGAGGCGTGTGAGGGTGTGTGGGGCGTGTGGGGCGTGTGAGAGTGTGTGAGGGTGTGTGAGGCGTGTGAGGGTGTGTGGGGCGTGTGGGGCGTGTGAGAGTGTGTGAGGCGTGTGAGAGTGCGTGGGGCGTGTGAGAGTGTGTGAGGCGTGTGAGGGTGTGTGGGGCGTGTGGGGCGTGTGAGAGTGTGTGAGGCGTGTGAGGGTGTGTGAGGCGTGTGAGGGTGTGTGGGGCGTGTGAGGGTGCGTGGGGCGTGTGAGAGTGTGTGAGGCGTGTGAGGGTGTGTGGGGCGTGTGAGGGTGCGTGGGGCGTGTGAGAGTGTGTGAGGCGTGTGAGGGTGTGTGGGGCGTGTGGGGCGTGTGAGAGTGTGTGAGGCGTGTGAGGGTGTGTGAGGCGTGTGAGGGTGTGTGGGGCGTGTGAGAGTGTGTGGGGCGTGTGAGGGCGTGTGAGGGTGTGTGAGGCGTGTGAGGGTGTGTGGGGCGTGTGAGGGTGTGTGAGGCGTGTGAGGGTGTGTGGGGCGTGTGAGGGTGTGTGGGGCGTGTGAGGGTGTGTGGGGCGTGTGAGGGCGTGTGGGGCGTGTCAGGGTGTGTGAGGGTGTGTGGGGCGTGTGAGGGCGCGTGGGGCGTGTGAGGGTGTGTGAGGCGTGTGAGGGTGTGTGGGGCGTGTGGGGCGTGTGAGGGTGTGTGGGGCGTGTGAGGGTGTGTGGGGCGTGTGAGGGTGTGTGGGGCGTGTGAGAGTGTGTGGGGCGTGTGAGGGTGTGTGGGGCGTGTGAGGGTGTGTGGGGCGTGTGAGAGTGTGTGGGGCGTGTGAGGGCGTGTGGGGCGTGTGAGGGTGTGTGAGGCGTGTAAGGGTGTGTGGGGCGTGTGAGGCGTGTGAGGGTGTGTGAGGCGTGTGAGGGTGTGTGGGGCGTGTGAGGGTGTGTGGGGCGTGTGAGGTGTGTGGGGCGTGTGAGAGTGCATGGGGCGTGTGAGGGTGTGAGGGTGTGTGAGGCGTGTGAGAGTGTGTGGGGTGTGTGAGGGTGTGTGGGGCGTGTGAGGGTGTGTGGGGCGTGTGAGGTTGTGTAGGGCGTGTGAGGGTGTGTGGGGTGTGTGAGGGTGTTTGGGGCGTGTGAGGGTGTGTGGGGCGTGTGAGGGTGTTAGGGTGCGTGGGGCTTGAGAGTGCGTGGGGCGTGTGAGGGTGTGTGAGGGTGTGTGGGGCTTGTGAGAGTGTGTGGGGTGTGTGGGGCGTGTGAGGGTGTGTGGGGCGTGTGAGGGTGCGTGGGGCGTGTGAGGGTGTGTGGGGCGTGTGAGAGTGAGTGGGGTGTGTGAGGGTGTGTGGGGCGTGTGAGGGTGTGTGGGGCGTGTGAGAGTGTGTGGGGTGTGTGAGGGTGTGTGGGCCGTGTGAGGGTGTGTGGGGCGTGTGAGAGTGTTTGGGGTGTGTGAGGGTGTGAGGGCGTGTGAGGGTGTGTGGGGCGTGTGGGGTGTGTGAGGGCGCGTGGGGTGTGTGTGGGCGTGTGAGGGCGCGTGGGGCGTGTGAGGTGTGTGGGGCGTGTGAGAGTGCGTGTGAGGGTGTGTGGGGCTTGTGAGGGTGTGTGGGGCGTGTGAGAGTGCGTGGGGCGTGTGAGGGTGTGTGGGGCGTGTGAGAGTGTGTGGGGTGTGTGAGGGTGCGTGGGGCGTGTGAGAGTGCGTGGGGCGTGTGAGGGTGTGAGGGTGTGTGAGGGTGTGTGGGGCGTGTGAGAGTGTGTGGGGTGTGTGGGGCGTGTGAGGGTGTGTGGGGCGTGTGAGGGTGTGTGGGGCGTGTGAGGGTGTGTGGGGTGTGTGAGGATGTGTGGGGCGTGTGAGGGTGTGTGGGGCGTGTGAGGGTGTGAGGGTGTGTGGGGTGTGTGAGGGCGCGTGGGGCATGTGAGGCGTGTGGGACGTGTGGGGCGTGTGAGGGCGTGTGAGAGTGCGTGGGGCGTGTGAGGGTGCGTGGGGCGTGTGAGGGTGTGTGGGGCGTGTGAGGGTGTGTGGGGCGTGTGAGAGTGTGTGGGGTGTGTGAGGGTGTGAGGGTGTGTGGGGCTTGTGAGAGTGCGTGGGGCGTGTGAGGGTGTGTGGGGCGTGTGAGAGTGTGTGGGGTGTGTGAGGCTGTGAGGGCGTGTGAGAGTGCGTGGGGCGTGTGAGGGTGCGTGGGGCGTGTGAGAGTGTGTGAGGCGTGTGAGGGTGTGTGAGGCGTGTGAGGGTGTGTGGGGCGTGTGAGGGTGTGTGGGGCGTGTGAGGATTGTGTGGGGCGTGTGAGGGTGTGTGGGGCGTGTGAGGGTGCGTGGGGCGTGTGAGAGTGTGTGAGGCGTGTGAGGGTGTGTGAGGCGTGTGAGGGTGTGTGAGGCGTGTGAGGGTGTGTGGGGCGTGTGAGGGTGTGTGGGGCGTGTGAGGGTGTGTGGGGCGTGTGAGAGTGTGTGAGGCGTGTGAGGGTGTGTGGGGCGTGTGGGGCGTGTGAGAGTGTGTGAGGGTGTGTGAGGCGTGTGAGGGTGTGTGGGGCGTGTGGGGCGTGTGAGAGTGTGTGAGGCGTGTGAGAGTGCGTGGGGCGTGTGAGAGTGTGTGAGGCGTGTGAGGGTGTGTGGGGCGTGTGGGGCGTGTGAGAGTGTGTGAGGCGTGTGAGGGTGTGTGAGGCGTGTGAGGGTGTGTGGGGCGTGTGAGGGTGTGTGAGGCGTGTGAGGGTGTGTGAGGCGTGTGAGGGTGTGTGGGGCGTGTGAGGGTGCGTGGGGCGTGTGAGAGTGTGTGAGGCGTGTGAGGGTGTGTGGGGCGTGTGAGGGTGTGTGGGGCGTGTGAGAGTGTGTGAGGCGTGTGAGGGTGTGTGAGGCGTGTGAGGGTGTGTGGGGCGTGTGAGAGCGTGTGGGGCGTGTGAGGGCGTGTGAGGGTGTGTGAGGCGTGTGAGGGTGTGTGGGGCGTGTGAGGGTGTGTGAGGCGTGTGAGGGTGTGTGGGGCGTGTGAGGGTGTGTGGGGCGTGTGAGGGTGTGTGGGGCGTGTGAGGGCGTGTGGGGCGTGTCAGGGTGTGTGAGGGTGTGTGGGGCGTGTGAGGGCGCGTGGGGCGTGTGAGGGTGTGTGAGGCGTGTGAGGGTGTGTGGGGCGTGTGAGGCGTGTGGGGCGTGTGAGGGTGTGTGAGGCGTGTAAGGGTGTGTGGGGCGTGTGAGGCGTGTGAGGGTGTGTGAGGCGTGTGAGGGTGTGTGGGGCGTGTGAGGGTGTGTGGGGTGTGTGAGGGACGTGTGAGGGTGTGTGGGGCGTTTGAGGGTGTGTGGGGCGTGTCTGGCGTGTAGGACGTGTGAGACGTGTGAGACGTGTGAGGATGTTTGGGATGTATGAAGGTGTGTGGGGCAAGTGGGACGTGTAGGGCGCGTGGGGCGTGTGAGGGCTTGTGAGGGTATGTAGGGCGCGTGTGAGGGCGTGTAGGGTGCGTGGGACGTGTAAGGGCGTGTAGGGCTTGTGGGGAGTGTGCGGCGTGTGGGACATGTGAGGACAAGTGGGTTGTGTGAGGGCGTGATGGGCGTGTGGGACGTGTGGGACATGTGAGGACAAGTGGGTTGTTTGAGGGCGTGATGGGCGTGATGGGCGTGTGGGACGTGTACATACATTTATATTTATCAGTGCGAAGCAGGAACAGAGCTCTTTGCTTGATTGGTTAAATTAGTTGAAGCTTATTTGCTTTCACAGCCAAATCCTTTGCTCCGCTTTTTATCGTGTTAATCACGCCGCGACCGTCGTTCCGAATGCAGCTCGTACCTTGTCCCGGCAAAAAGAGGAACACATCATTGTTATTTTGTGTCCTGCTTGCTCCCTCTGAGGCGTTTGTTTTCTTCTGTGATGTACACCAAAGGCGACCGGAATGAGATTATTTAGTCCTCCACAGACGAACGCCTCGCCCGAAAACGAATCCCTACGCGTCTGGAGCGGAGCCAAAGCGCAACGTTTGCTTACAGACGACTACAAGTGCCACGCAAGACTCATTAAACAACATAATAGCTTTTATGATGAAGTTTGTGCGAAGTTAATATAGTGAAAATGAAAAATGTACTCGTGGCTTAATGGAGGGAGACGAGTTGTGTGCGTGTGTTTCTGAGCGAAGATGGAATCAGATTAAACTGGAGTGTTATAATAAGAGACAGAAACACGAGGCGCACTATGGAATGTTCTGCAGTATGGCATTAAATCATCTGGCATTCATTCGGTTTCAGTCTTATTTATTTATTTTTACTTAGTTTATTTCACATGTTTTTTAACTTTTCCGCAGCTCTTGGGTCTCATCACAAAACGGGGGTAACTTATGCGATTTTACACGTTATGTTTGGGATTTATAAAAAGACAACAGAGAATGATATAATAATGTGTTAATAATATCACATATTAGTCGCTCCGGAATATAAGTCGCACCCCGGCCAAACTATGAAAATGGTGCGACTTATAGTCCGGGAAATACGGTAATCGTGATCGTTGCCAACAAAGATAATCACCATTTTACCACCGCATTCTGCAGAAAAAAATCTACGTATTCATAATAAATTATAAAATATAAATAATAAATTGATTTGATTTGATTTGATGATGATGATTTGATTTGATTTGATAATGCTTGGACTAAAATTGTTTGAACATGGAACATAGACATTATATTTCAATTTGAATTATTAATCAATTCCATTACATTTTCAGACCGTCAGCAGTTTTAATTATCGCGATATTATCCTAAATCGCAATAATTTTTGCCCCGATAATTGTCGTACAAAATGTCAATATCGTCCCTTGCCACTCGTAACTGGACCTGTTTAATGCCCTACTGCGGAACACTGTTGACAAAGCAAGAGCATCTCCACGGCGACGAGAATGTGGCTCACCCTCTGCACCAGCAAAGTTACATTAAACTACAAATCTGCGTCGCTGTTTTTGCTCGTGTTTGCATGTCAATCGTGTGTTTTTTTGTTTTTTTTACACTTTTATTCAGTCACCATTTTAAACACAGCGTTACTCCCTTGGTAAGAAGGTCGCAGCACATTTAGACGTCAGAAATTTAAAGCACATTTCAGTCTCAAGGATTCATTTTCATACATTTGCGCCGCTTTGTCGTGAAGATTGCGACTCCTTTTTATACGATGAATCCGTCCCCGTTGTCCACATGAGTCACTGTTAAACTGTTACTTAAAACACGGCGAGCTGTTTGGTCGGGAGGCTCCAGGAGAAGTTTCAAAAGTAGGCTCACTCGCTGACTTTGATTTAATCTGCCTTTTAATTTACCTCTCACGCTGCCCCGGGCTTCACCCCGACTCTTCTGCGACTCCGGCCCGGTGCCCCGGTTACGCCTGTGTTTGCCCAGGACCGCCGGCCGGCCATTAATCCCACCGACCGAGCTGTCAACCGCAACGTGGACTGAAAACCACTGCTTGTTTTCAGCCTCTAGAAAGTAATAAAGGCATAATCTAAGACGGGACAGGAGGAGCTGAGTTTTCAAAAAGCTTAGGATTTTTCAAAACCGCATAAGGAGGACATTTATATTTACAGTAATTCAACGGTCTACTTCAACTTACCCTTTGATAAAGCGTTAATATTTTTTATTTGCTTGAATTTTGCAGCTTTCTTCAGACGCAAAGTGAAACTGGGGCGGGCCGTGGAAGCTCAGCCAATTAGAGCGCTGCTTCCTTGCTCTATTGTGATGGGCAAACAGCGCACAGCGGTCTGATTTTGACACACGATGCTCACACTTACTAGATGCTAAATGGGGCCGGGTCTAAATTTACTCATTTACAAGGAAATAAGTTGTGCATCCTTTACATAATAATAATAAAATGATAATATAATAATAATGATAAATATAGCCGCAAGCGGCAATGATCGGCCCTCGCCACGCCGCCGCCACACCGCCGCCACGCCGCAAGAGGAGGGGGCGCTAACGCGCCCCAATTGTCCTTTTATTACGCCTACTGCTGAATCTGTGACGCTGTCACATCTTCTCCCCTTTGTTTTACCATCAAAAAGCTATTTTATTTTGAATTCTTGGCAAAATGTGCGGCTTTGCCGCACAGACACCG
>NW_027315723.1:19836545-19889045 GCF_026437365.1 Eucyclogobius newberryi | reverse complement strand
TGTGACCGCTCTGAGGCACACAGCCAGACCCTTTGAAGTAAATGTAGGATTGTAAACGTCATGTCCCCAGATGTAAGTTCAGATCAAATATTGCGTTTACTGATGATGATGTTTTTATTCATAATTACAAAAGCATTGGACACAATAGTCAAGTTGTTTATGTTATCATTTTGCGTTTTGGATCTCAAGACGATTCTTCCTTCAGAAAGCAGACTGAGCCTCACATGCCTTTAAACCAGCACTAAACCAGGACTAAACCAGGACTAAACCAGGACTAAACCAGGACTAAACCAGGATTAAGCCAGGACTAAACCAGCACTAAACCAGGACTAAACCAGGACTAAACCAGGACTAAACCAGGACTAAACCAGGACTAAACCAGGATTAAGCCAGGACTAAACCAGCACTAAACCAGGACTAAACCAGGACTAAACCAGGACTAAACCAGGACTAAACCAGGACTAAGCCAGGACTAAACCAGGACTAAGCCAGGACTAAACCAGGACTAAACCAGGACTAAATCAGGACTAAACCAGGACTAAACCAGGACTAAACCAGGATTAAGCCAGGACTAAACCAGCACTAAACCAGGACTAAACCAGGACTAAACCAGGACTAAACCAGGACTAAACCAGGACTAAGCCAGGACTAAACCAGGACTAAACCAGGACTAAGCCAGGACTAAACCAGGACTAGGCCAGGACTAAACCAGGACTAAACCAGGACTAAACCAGGACTAAGCCAGGACTAAACCAGGACTAAACCAGGACTAAACCAGGACTACACCAGGGACTAAACCAGGACTAAACCAGGACTAAACCAGGACTAAGCCAGGACTAAACCAGAACTAAACCAGGACTAAACCAGGACTAAACCAGGACTAAACCAGGACTAAGCCAGGACTAAGCCAGGACTAAACCAGAACTAAACCAGGACTAAACCAGGACTAAACCAGGACTAAGCCAGGACTAAACCAGAACTAAACCAGGACTAAACCAGGACTAAACCAGGACTAAACCAGAACTAAACCAGGACTAAACCAGGACTAAACCAGGACTAAACCAGGACTAAACCAGGATTAAGCCAGGACTAAACCAGCACTAAACCAGGACTAAACCAGGACTAAACCAGGACTAAACCAGGACTAAGCCAGGACTAAACCAGGACTAAGCCAGGACTAAACCAGGACTAAACCAGGACTAAACCAGGACTAAATCAGGACTAAACCAGGACTAAACCAGGACTAAACCAGGATTAAGCCAGGACTAAACCAGCACTAAACCAGGACTAAACCAGGACTAAACCAGGACTAAACCAGGACTAAACCAGGACTAAGCCAGGACTAAACCAGGACTAAACCAGGACTAAGCCAGGACTAAACCAGGACTAAGCCAGGACTAAACCAGGACTAAACCAGGACTAAACCAGGACTAAGCCAGGACTAAACCAGGACTACACCAGGACTACACCAGGGACTAAACCAGGACTAAACCAGGACTAAACCAGGACTAAGCCAGGACTAAACCAGAACTAAACCAGGACTAAACCAGGACTAAACCAGGACTAAACCAGGACTAAGCCAGGACTAAGCCAGGACTAAACCAGAACTAAACCAGGACTAAACCAGGACTAAACCAGGACTAAGCCAGGACTAAACCAGAACTAAACCAGGACTAAACCAGGACTAAACCAGGACTAAACCAGGACTAAACCAGAACTAAACCAGGACTAAACCAGGACTAAACCAGGACTAAACCAGGACTAAACCAGGATTAAGCCAGGACTAAACCAGGACTAAACCAGGACTAAACCAGGACTAAACCAGGATTAAGCCAGGACTAAACCAGAACTACACCAGGACTACACCAGGGACTAAACCAGGACTAAACCAGGACTAAACCAGGACTAAACCAGGACTAAGCCAGGACTAAACCAGAACTAAACCAGGACTAAACCAGGACTAAACCAGGACTAAACCAGGACTAAACCAGGACTACACCAGGGACTAAACCAGGACTACACCAGGACTAAACCAGGACTAAACCAGGACTACACTAGGACTAAACCAGGACTACACCAGGGACTAAACCAGGACTAAACCAGGACTAAACCAGGGACTAAACCAGGACTACACCAGGGACTAAACCAGGACTAAACCAGGACTAAACCAGGACTACACTAGGACTAAACCAGGACTACACCAGGGACTAAACCAGGATTAAGCCAGGACTAAACCAGGACTACACCAGGACTACACCAGGGACTAAACCAGGACTAAACCAGGACTAAACCAGGACTAAGCCAGGACTAAGCCAGGACTAAACCAGAACTAAACCAGGACTAAACCAGGACTAAACCAGGACTAAACCAGGACTAAACCAGGACTAAGCCAGGACTACACCAGGACTACACCAGGACTACACCAGGGAATAAACCAGGACTAAACCATGACTAAACCAGGACTAAACCAGGACTAAACCAGGATTAAACCAGGGACTAAACCAGGACTACACCAGGGACTAAACCAGGACTAAACCAGGACTAAACCAGGACTACACCAGGGACTAAACCAGGACTACACCAGGGACTAAACCAGGACTAAACCAGGACTAAACCAGGACTAAACCAGGACTAAACCAGGGACTAAACCAGGACTACACCAGGGACTAAACCAGGACTAAACCAGGACTAAACCAGGACTACACCAGGACTAAACCAGGACTAAACCAGGACTACACCAGGGACTAAACCAGGACTAAACCAGGGACTAAACCAGGACTACACCAGGACTAAACCAGGACTAAACCAGGGACTAAACCAGGACTAAACCAGCACTAAACCAGGACTAAGCCAGGACTAAACCAGAACTAAACCAGGACTAAACCAGGACTAAACCAGGACTAAACCAGGACTAAACCAGGACTACACCAGGGACTAAACCAGGACTAAACCAGGACTACACCAGGACTACACCAGGACTAAACCAGGACTACACTAGGACTAAACCAGGACTACACCAGGGACTAAACCAGGACTAAACCAGGACTAAACCAGGGACTAAACCAGGACTACACCAGGGACTAAACCAGGACTAAACCAGGACTAAACCAGGACTAAACCAGGACTACACCAGGACTAAACCAGGACTAAACCAGGACTAAACCAGGATTAAGCCAGGACTAAACCAGGACTACACCAGGACTACACCACGGACTAAACCAGGACTAAACCAGGACTAAACCAGGACTAAGCCAGGACTAAGCCAGGACTAAACCAGAACTAAACCAGGACTAAACCAGGACTAAACCAGGACTAAACCAGGACTAAACCAGGACTAAGCCAGGACTAAACCAGAACTAAACCAGGACTAAACCAGGACTAAACCAGGACTAAACCAGGACTACACCAGGGACTAAACCAGGACTACACCAGGACTAAACCAGGACTAAACCAGGACTACACTAGGACTAAACCAGGACTACACCAGGGACTAAACCAGGACTAAACCAGGACTAAACCAGGGACTAAACCAGGACTACACCAGGGACTAAACCAGGACTAAACCAGGACTAAACCAGGACTAAACCAGGACTACACCAGGGACTAAACCAGGACTAAACCATGACTAAACCAGGACTAAACCAGGACTATACCAGGGACTAAACCAGGACTACACCAGGGACTAAACCAGGACTAAACCAGGACTAAACCAGGGACTAAACCAGGACTACACCAGGGACTAAACCAGGACTAAACCAGGACTAAACCAGGACTAAACCAGGACTACACCAGGGACTAAACCAGGACTAAACCATGACTAAACCAGGACTAAACCAGGACTAAACCAGGACTACACCAGGGACTAAACCAGGACTAAACCAGGGACTAAACCAGGACTACACCAGGACTAAACCAGGACTAAACCAGGGACTAAACCAGGACTACACCAGGACTAAACCAGGACTAAACCATGACCAGAGAAACAGCACAAACAAACTGAGAGCAAAACCAAGGCCAAATCAGGATACGTATGTCCACGGGTTTCAGAGTGATGAAAAATTGGCAATTAACAAATTAAATCAAAATATTACGTCTTCAGCGGTGAGAAGTCCTCAAAATGTCGACAGGAAACAGGAATCTGATGATAAGATTAGAAATTTCCTTTCCCTGAATGCCAGATCAAATCAAATATTGCGTTTACTGATGTGTAAATCATCTGTGTAAATTATAAGCGCGGCGACGTGGCGAGCGTGACTTCCTGTCGCCGTCGTCTCTGACCCCGCGACATGCTAACGCTAATGTGCGCTGTATATTTCACGGCCGTTTACATCACGTCGGCACACGTTTCACACCACTTCCTGTGTCGGATTGATTTCGGGCTCGTGTGCTTTTTATAAACCTCAACGTGACACGGTTTATGTTATGGATCATTGTGTAACACTGAGGACTAGGCAGCGCATGTATATCGTGATATTATACTTTATCTGATTTGTGTTAGAATGGGGATCGTTTTCTGGCCGGTGTTTGTCCAGAACGGCTCCTTAAGTTTGAACTTTTATTCAAAACAAAGTGGCTATTTGAAAGATAAATAACTTCGGGGTCAGTTTTGTAATACTTTTAATCCTATTTTTAGTCTCTACTTTAGGTATTGGCAGATATTGATTCTAAATTCTACTAATCAAGTACTATTCTCATCCCCTGCTTTATTTACATATTTATTTTTACCTTAACTACTATCAGTTACTATGAAATTCGACAAAAAAGCGTATAATGAGCTAAAAAGTGACATAATTAATTAATAAAAATAGCTTTTAATGTTGGTTGCAATAGTTTAATGTGCTAACTTTTATGTTTTTTTGTTTTAGTTTTTTTTGCTTTATAAGACAAAACAGCACAGCATGAAGTGGGGATGAGAGAGGGAAGGACATGCAACAAACTGCCGGATATGGATATTACAAAATGAAATGTGATTTTTGAGTAGGTTAGATTATTCAACTCGTATTTAGATTCGCAAGCAATATTATGTGCAGTATTTATGTATATCAGATTGTCATAAAAGCTTATGCTGAGGTCGATTCAATCAATTTAGAATGTGTGCTTTGCCACTGATAAATAAAGCATTATCACATACACTTGGTTCTAATCCTGGTCTGGTCCAGGTTTAATTTGAGCATTTAGTCCCAGTTTAGTCCCAGTATTGCGTAAGCATGTACTTACTTGTGCAAAAATACCCCCAAAACGTGGACTCTAACGTGTACCTTTCGTTGCAGGAATGGGCCGAGGAGCTGTTCAAACTGGCGTCTAACCTCCTGGTGCAGAACATGTCCAGAGAAGACTGTCTGGAGAAGGCGTACGTCTCCCACACACTCGCACATAAACAAACGTCTCCCACAATACGGCTCAGTAATCCTGTATTTAACTCCAGGACAAATATGGAGCTCCAGAGACAACAGCATGAGCCCGTGTATTTGCGCTATTATAATCAACGTGCAACGAACAATCTGCTGTTAATATCGTCTTCAATCAAATGATCGCATGGTTTTTTAAGGGGGAACAGTTTGTGCTAGGTTTCACTCACTTGCTGTATAGCTTAGCACCTTTTTTCGTATTTTGGCTGGGTTGCGACTTATACTCCAGAGCGACTTATATGTGATTTTTTTCGTTATTTTCACACTGGCAACCACAAGAGGGCGCTCTAGGCTCTAAGCGACGCAGAAGAAAAATCTGCACTTCCTCTACCTCTAGTTATCTCTGTTTTAGTCAAAGCGGAACTAAGTAACGCTGGCGGTAGAGCTCCCCCTGCTGCTCCATCGTGAAAGTGCATTGTCGGAAATGAGACGTGTCGCTTCACATTGTTTATTTTCCTTTCTTTATCGTAATAACACGGTAGAATCGCAAGCAAAAACACGTAACGTCGCCCAATGTGGAGATAAAGAGCGAGGGTTTCTCAGGAGAGTTGTCTTGGTTTTCCGCCCGGAGACAGCAGGGGGCGACGACGGGCACTCCAGACACCCCAAAAATACATATTTGACCGTCACCAGAGACTTACAAAGACGTAAACATAACTACAGTAGTGTTGTAATAGTTGTTACTGTAAAAGTAGTTGCTGCAGTAATTGTCAGTATTGGGAAGTAACTAAACACATGTGCTGAAAATACTTTTGATTCAGGTATTCAGTATTCTGTAAATAAACAGATTTTCATAGTATTTTTCCATCACTGGTAATGGTAAAAGTTGAAGTAGTCGTCGGTAGGAGGTAGTAATTATTCTCTGTAATAAAAGAAAGTTAAAGTATCTAGTCACTAAATGTCAAATGCTGATGTTACAATATGTGATCTATAAAACAAAACCTTTTGAATCAGATGCAGTTGCTTCTAAAACGATGGACTGTGTCGCCGTGCCCGTACCTCTGCTTGAGACACACTGGCGTAGCTTCTATACATTTCTCTTTCATGCGTGACCTTCGCTCCCCTGTGGAACGTTGGCGGGGTCTGGCTGGAGGCGTTTAGACATACTTATTACACGGATCAGAGAGCTGTTGAAATGATTGATTCAAGCGACAAACACAAGCTGACATTACCTGCTGGTCACAGATATTTAATGAACTCTGTGGGAATTACACAACGTATTTCACTACGAGCGACAGTATTCTGTATCCCACCACTAATGCTGAACCAGGACTAAACCAGGACTTAACCCGGACTAAATCAGGACTTAACCAGGACTGAACCAGAACTTAACCAGGACAGAACCAGGACAGAACAAGTCTTGGCTAAGTCCTGGTATTTTACTCAGGAGGCTTTATTTTTGGGTTAGTTACAGTTAAGTTTTGAATTAGCATTTGTTTAGTCCTGGTTTGGTCCTGGTTTGGTCCTGGTTTAGTCCTGGTTTACCTGACCTTGTCCTTGTTTAGTCCTGGTTTGGTCCTGGTTTAGTCCTGGTTTGGTCCTAGTTTGGTCCTGGTTTGGTCCTGGTTTAGTCCTGGTTTGGTCCCTGTTTGGTCCTTGTTTAGTCCTTGTTCGGACCTGGTTTAGTCCTTGTTTAGTCCTTGTTCAGACCTGGTTTAGTCCTTGTTTAGTCCTTGTTCAGACCTGGTTTAGTCCTTGTTTAGTCCTTGTTCAGACCTGGTTTAGTCCTGGTTTAGCCCTTGTTCAGACCTGGTTTAGTCTTTGTTCAGACCTGGTTTAGTCCTTGTTCAGACCTGGTTTAGTCCTTGTTCAGACCTGGTTTAGTCCTTGTTCAGACCTGGTTTAGTCCTAGTTTAGTCCTTGTTCAGACCTGGTTTAGTCCTGGTTTAGCCCTTGTTCAGACCTGGTTTAGTCCTGGTTTAGTCCTTGTTCAGACCTGGTTTAGTCCTTGTTCAGACCTGGTTTAGTCCTTGTTCAGACCTGGTTTAGTCCCGGTTTAGTCCTCATTCAGACCTGGTTTAATCCTGGTTTAGTCCTCGTTCAGACCTGGTTTAGTCCTAGTTTAGTCCTTGTTCTGACCTGGTTTAGTCCTAGTTTAGTCCTTGTTCTGACCTGGTTTAGTCCTAGTTTAGTCCTTGTTCTGACCTGGTTTAGTCCTAGTTTAGTCCTTGTTCTGACCTGGTTTAGTCCCTCTCAGACACTTCCCATTCAAAGCGAGTGTCTCTGATCTGTCAGTGCACTTTTGCAATGACAGAATACACTGTGTAGTTTTTCAGTGCCACCTCCCAGCTGTCCCGTGTTTATCAGCGAACCCAAACCATTACATTCACCCCTGGAGGAGAATAATTGACTTATGAGACAATAAAAGTGCCCATCGACCTGGCAGTGAGCAGAGATTGTGCTGAAATGGAATAGAGCAGTGTTGGTCGGTCACGCTGTGTTGCACTCAGCAGTGGCTCTGTGCAGCGAGTGCTTACAAATATGAGCCTCTGCGTCTCCGCCATGGGAGAGCTTTATCCTGGAGTGATGACGCTCATGTGCTGCTTACAGCTGTTTAGACTTGGTTTAACCCTGCTTTAGACCTGGTTAAGTCCTGCTTTAGTCCTGCTTTAGTCCTGCTTGAGTCCTGCTTTAAACCTGGTTTAGTCCTGGTACAGTCCTGGTATAGTCCTGGTGTAGTCCTGGTTTAGTCCTGGTTTAGTCCTGGTATAGTCCTGGTTCAGTCCTGGTTTAGTCCTGGTTTAGTCCTGGTATAGTCCTGGTTCAGTCCTGGTGTAGTCCTGGTTTAGTCCTGGTATAGTCCTAGTATAGTCCTGGTTTAGTCCTGGTTTAGTCCTGGTTTAGTCCTGGTTTAGTCCTGGTATAGTCCTAGTATAGTCCTGGTTTAGTCCTGGTTTAGTCCTGGTATAGTCCTGGTATAGTCCTGGTATAGTCCTGGTTTAGTCCTGGTATAGTCCTAGTATAGTCCTGGTTTAGTCCTGGTATAGTCCTAGTATAGTCCTGGTTTAGTCCTGGTATAGTCCTGGTTCAGTCCTGGTATAGTCCTAGTATAGTCCTGGTTTAGTCCTGGTATAGTCCTGGTTCAGTCCTGGTATAGTCCTAGTATAGTCCTGGTTTAGTCCTGGTATAGGCCTGGTTTAGTCCTGGTATAGTCCTAGTATAGTCCTGGTTTAGTCCTGGTATAGTCCTAGTATAGTCCTGGTGTAGTCCTGGTTTAGTCCTGGTACAGTCCTGGTTTTGTCCTGGTTTAGTCCTGGTGTAGTCCTGGTTCAGTCCTGGTTTAGTCCTGGTATAGTCCTGGTATAGTCCTGGTTTAGTCCTGGTATAGTCCTGGTTTAGTCCTGGTATAGTCCTGGTTTTGTCCTGGTATAGTCCTGGTATAGTCCTGGTATAGTCCTGGTTTAATCCTGGTATAGTCTTGGTTCAGTTCTGGTATAGTCCTGGTATAGTCCTGGTATAGTCCTGGTTCAGTCCTGGTTTAGTCCTGGTTTAGTCCTGGTTTAATCCTGGTATAGTCTTGGTTCAGTTCTGGTATAGTCCTGGTATAGTCCTGGTATAGTCCTGGTTCAGTCCTGGTTTAGTCCTGGTTTAGTCCTGGTTTAATCCTGGTATAGTCCTGGTTCAGTCCTGGTATAGTCTTGGTTCAGTCCTGGTTTAGTCCTGGTATAGTCCTGGTATAGTCCTGGTTCAGTCCTGGTTTAGTCCTGGTGTAGTCCTGGTTTAGTCCTGGTATAGTCCTGGTTCAGTCCTGGTTTAGTCCTGGTATAGTCCTGGTTCAGTCCTGGTTCAGTCCTGGTTCAGTCCTGGTTCAGTCCTGGTATAGTCCTGGTTCAGTCCTGGTATAGTCCTGGTTCAGTCCTGGTTCAGTCCTGGTTCAGTCCTGGTATAGTCCTGGTTCAGTCCTGGTTCAGTCCTGGTTCAGTCCTGGTATAGTCCTGGTTCAGTCCTGGTTCAGTCCTGGTATAGTCCTGGTTCAGTCCTGGTATAGTCCTGGTTCAGTCCTGGTTCAGTCCTGGTTCAGTCCTGGTATAGTCCTGGTTCAGTCCTGGTTCAGTCCTGGTATAGTCCTGGTTCAGTCCTGGTTCAGTCCTGGTTCAGTCCTGGTTCAGTCCTGGTTCAGTCCTGGTCTCTGCTGTGGGGAGCGTTGCTCCCTGAAGTGCTCCTCATGTTCCTGTGGTTCAGATCTAATTGTCTTCAGACTCTGGACTTGAGGATAAATGGAGCAGATGAAGAGCGGGAAACTATCCAAAACCATTATGTCCTCATTTGTTTCCAGATGTTACTCAGCGATCAATACAGACATGACCAGGGCTTTTTCTTGCATTTCAGATTGTTTTTTTTAGTTTATCATTATTATTAACTCTTAACTCCATTATTAACTTTTTCATCATTCATTTACTTCTTTGCAAAAGGACGTCATTTCCTTTTAATCAAATCAAGGACTTGTGGTGTAGTTCTGTGTCGTGACTGTTGCCATATTTTACAAAAATTAACTGGTTGTATGTTGTCCCGTTCTAAAATAATATAGTATTTCACTTTTGGCGGTATAATTCACATGTAATAATTGTTATTGACGCTTTAGGTCATCATCAGTACGTTTAAAACAACTTACAGAAGTCATATTTTGACATTTTCCCCTGGTTTAATGTAAAATGCGCGTGACGTGTTCATGTGACACATCACGAGAGTGAAATATTTTGTTAATGGAAAAAATAATATTCTAAGTAAAAAAAACTAAAAAAGTCCACAGAAACACAGTATTTCACGTATTGGAAGTATTTTACTGCCAGGACAACATCAGAGTAATTGAAATAGACCCAAAAAGTCACCAAACATCACGTCCCGATTGTTCTTGGATTGTCATTTGTAAATCGATACATAATGTATTAGAAGTGACCGTTGGCCCGCGCTGGACGAGGACGAGAGCGGTTTGTTTAGCATTTCCTCCAAAAATACGTCCTTTGTGTATTTGGAGACGCAGCGGTGAGTCACGGCTGGAGTCTGTAAAAAACAACAAAAGAACAGTTTAAGCCACAGGGAAGAGAACGAGGAGAAACAGCAGATTCAGCTCGTCCTCGTTAGTTCTGTTCAATGACGGAAAGTAACAAGTACAAGAGCAACTAAAATCCTACTTTTAGACATCTGCACTTAAGTCTTATTTAGCACGGGTGCTTTTTATTTTGACTTTAAACTGGACTGAAAAGTGGGAGATAGTTTTAGCACCTTTATGGTGACGAAAATATACACATATAATTTGCTGGGAAAATTAAGACATTTACTTGAATTTACTTTTTATTTTTAAATCAAATACTGAAAATGTCATTAAAAAACATAAAATAATTCTGTTCACTTAAATCTAGACCAACTAAATAACTAATCTACTGAATAAACGCTAAGTAAGTTATTTAAATAAGGCGAGAGCTTTTGCATTTGCTGTTTCATGGATTTGCCTTGGCATTTTTAAAAGGGGAGGACGGAATAAAAATCAAATTTTATTTTCCCATTTTCAAATCACATTTCTACCATCCAAAAGTCGGAGTTGAATTTAAAAATAAAAATTGTATTCTAAATAATTTTGGGATTCTTAGAATATAGGCTCTACTCCCACCTCTCTACATTATCTACATATTTTTAGTTATCAATGCAAGACATTTAAAATAACTCTTATTATACTGCAGTCTGTCACTGCAGTGACCAAACAAGTCGGTTTGATAAACTTTATTGAGTCTTGACAGAAACACAAAGTGTGCAATGAATGAAAATGTCTTATTGAGCTTAAAGGTGGTATGGACGATTTTTTTCAGCAAATTTTGTATCATATTTCCTTGTGGCGTGGATAAATCATTAGTCCTGCCACGTATCAATCATAAAACGCACCTATCGCTCACCTGCAGCCGCGTCAGGCTCGTCCCCACGTTTCCACGTGCCTAAGCGCATGGATCTATCATAATATAGTTCCCTCAGTGTACGGGGCAAAATGAAGACGGAGAAAGACAGTTCGAGCTGACGCAGAAGTGGACTGAAATCTACGGGAGACGAGAGATGCGATGCGATCCGTCGCACTAATAAACAAACACACGTGTGTGTTGTATCAGTCCGCACGGGGGAGTTCTGCGTTCTCAAATCGCCGAAAAATCGTCCATACCGCCTTTAAAGGCGCAATGGACGATTTTTCGGTGCGCATGCGCACTCCCCCGTGCTGGTACAGAATACATTTTTATTTTTACTTTTATTGAGGTTTTGGGCAAAAAAACGTCGGAAAATCGGCTAAAACAGTCAAAACTATTTTTTTTTTAGAATCTTCGTTTTTGACTTCGGCGGGCTCGCAAAACCTAGTCCAAACCGGGCCAAAGTGGACTCGAATCAGGGCCAAACCAGCCGCTTGGTCCCCATAAGTCCAGTTTTAGACTTGGTTTTATCCCGTTTTAGCTCATTTTTAGATGTTTTGGCTTAGGTTTTGTTTGGTTCTTGCTCAGTCCTGTTTTAGTCCTGGTTTGGCTTTGGTTCAGTTCTGTTTTAGTCTTGGTTCACGATAGAAGCTTCAGGATAAACTAATAGTTCTGTAGTGATTTGATTTTGGTTTCGATCTGATGATTTAGACTTTTAGACCCTGATTTAGTTTAGGTTTAGACCTTTTTCTAGTCCTGCCTTATATCTTTTTAGACCTATTTTTTTTCTCCTGGTTTTAGTCCAGATTTAGACCTGTTTTAATCTTCATTTAGACTTGATTCCGCCCTGATTCCGCCCTAGTTTATGCCTGTTTTAGTCCCTCAGAACCACTGATCTCGACAGATGTACTTTTTTTAGCTCTCTTCATGATAAATTATCCAGCAGCGGCCCGGCACGTGAGAACATTAAGATGTACTTTTCCTTTCTGCTTCGCTTCCAAAGTCCACTTGAGACTCTACGTCTAAAACCGTGTCTCCCGTTAGAAAAACAAGCCCCTTTTAACCGCTGCATGAGCCGGTGACTGTCCCCGTAGCCTCGGCGCGCTCTGCCCCCTCAAGTGGACACAGTAATAGATATTAATTATTAGTTAGCGGCCACTTAAAGCTTAGCCCGTAATGATGGCTCCTGTTGCAGTGGACGAGCTATTTTTAGCCCGTTCTGTGCGGCTGTGTTCTGCCAATGCAAGGATTAGCTTCTGTTCCAACCTGCTCCAAGCAAACACTACAGCAGTGCATGGTTTACTTTACACTGTTGTACGCCTGTTTACACTGTGTTTACACTGTTGTAAGCATGTTTACACTGTGTTTACACTGTTGTACTCATGTTTACACTGTGGTTATACTGTTGTAAGCATGTTTACACTGTGTTTACACTGTTGTACTCATGTTTACACTGTGTTTACACTGTTGTAAGCATGTTTACACTGTGTTTACACTGTTGTACTCATGTTTACACTGTGGTTATACTGTTGTAAGCATGTTTACACTGTGTTTACACTGTTGTACTCATGTTTACACTGTGTTTATACTGTTGTAAGCATGTTTACACTGTGTTTACACTGTTGTACTCATGTTTACACTGTGGTTATACTGTTGTAAGCATGTTTACACTGTGTTTACACTGTTGTACTCATGTTTACACTGTGTTTACACTGTTGTACGCATGTTTACACTGTGTTTATACTGTTGTAAGCATGTTTACACTGTGTTTACACTGTTGTACTCATGTTTACACTGTGGTTATACTGTTGTAAGCATGTTTACACTGTGTTTACACTGTTGTACTCATGTTTACACTGTGGTTACACTGTTGTAAGCATGTTTACACTGTGTTTACACTGTTGTACTCATGTTTACACTGTGGTTACACTGTTGTACTCATGTTTACACTGTGTTTACACTGTTGTACTCATGTTTACACTGTGTTTACACTGTTGTAAGCATGTTTACACTGTGTTTACACTGTTGTACTCATGTTTACACTGTGGTTACACTGTTGTAAGCATGTTTACACTGTGTTTACACTGTTGTACTCATGTTTACACTGTGTTTACACTGTTGTACGCATGTTTACACTGTGTTTATACTGTTGTAAGCATGTTTACACTGTGTTTACACTGTTGTACTCATGTTTACACTGTGGTTATACTGTTGTAAGCATGTTTACACTGTGTTTACACTGTTGTACTCATGTTTACACTGTGGTTATACTGTTGTAAGCATGTTTACACTGTGTTTACACTGTTGTACTCATGTTTACACTGTGGTTATACTGTTGTAAGCATGTTTACACTGTGTTTACACTGTTGTACTCATGTTTACACTGTGGTTACACTGTTGTACTCATGTTTACACTGTGTTTACACTGTTGTACTCATGTTTACACTGTGTTTACACTGTTGTAAGCATGTTTACACTGTGTTTACACTGTTGTACTCATGTTTACACTGTGGTTACACTGTTGTACGCATGTTTACACTGTGCTTACACTGTTGTACACCTGTTTACACTGTATTTTTACTGTTGTACACATGTTTACACTGTCGGACGCATGGCAAGGCAAGTGTATTTGTAGAGCACAATTCATACACAAGGGAATTCAAAGTGCTTTACACAACAGGAAAAAAATTATTAAAATCACAAAGACATGACAGAAATGTTGGATTTGAACATTGTCAGAGCAGAATCTGTCTCACATCTTCAGGAAGACTGTTCCAGATTTTAGCTGCATAAAACTGAAACGCAGATTCCCCATGTTTAGTCCTGACTCTGGGCACCAGCAGGAGGCCGGTCCCTGAGAACAGGACTAATGTGATGGTACTTCCTGGTTCTAGTCAGGACCCGAGCAGCAGCGTTCTGGATGTACTGCAGCTGTTTTACAACTCGTTTGGAGAGACCAGTGAGCAGGCCGTTACAGTAGTCTAATCTACTGGAGACAAACGCATGGATAAGTCTCTCTTAGTCTGAGTCTGTTATTAGCCCCAGATGTCTAACTTGGTTTGTAAGTTTCAGAGCGAGTCTCTGGAGGTGACACTTTCTCTTTGTTTCGCCAAAGACCATGATTTCAGTCTTGTTTGAGTTCAGCTTGAGAAAGTTGTTTTGCATCCACACTGATCTGTTGGATGCAGTGACAGAGTAAATACATGAATGCATGTTTACACTGTGTTTACACTTGTACACATGTTTACGCTGTTGTAAGCATGTTCTGGTTACCCTACGACTTGTATATAAAGGCTGTGTTCTGAAACTCGCGCCACAGACTTGACCGAAGCGTTTAAGCGCACAAGGAGCAGGGAGAGAACGTGAGAATTAGGACAGTTCGTTTTCAGAGCGTTGTGAATGCGGTAAACAAAAACAGAAGCATAAAACGGCTGTAAGTGTGTTGTTAAACCGCAGTTGAATAACGTTTTTACAGCGCTGGTGCTGGAAAGTCGCAGATTCAGTCAAAATATCATCAGTTTAAGACGTTTCTTTCCATCATTTCCTGTTAGCTCTCGCCGCTAAGTTGCTAAAGTACAACCGCTGCACCCTTTGAAAGGAGTGCAGTGAAATGCATTGTGGGGAATGTCGTCATCTCTCGGCACTTGCAGGACATGAAGAGGGGAATGTGCGCCTGAAGTGGACTAGTGCGAGTGTTGGGACGGGGCCAGAGCTGTGAACATTTGATATTCATTCAGGATAGGATATCCTTGTATTTGTTTGTTTTTGTGTGTGGTGTGGCAGTGTTCAGTCACTCTTTTGGCCTCACGTCTGGTCAGGACAGATGGACGACTTATGAAAAGATTATCTCAATTTTGAAGTAAAAAACATATTCATAAAAAATGTCCCTGCTCTGTAATTAATTTTGGAATGAGCCATGTGTTATCGTTATGATAAGAAACTGACCGACAAGAGCTACTGCTGAGCCACTGTCTGAAGTTAAAGGTGCATTATGTCACTTTTCTGGTGGAAGGCCTTGTGGAGATTGTATTTATTTGCTTAGAATTTTCCACAGTATGGCATTGTTATTTACGCAGACAAATATTGTGTTTACATGCATTTAACCCAGACTTTTGTTGTGTCCGCTGCAGATACACTCGGCTGAAGCTGCAGCTCAACCCCGAGGGGAAGATTCCTGTCAAGAAGTAAGTCCGGCCCGTGACTCAGCCCCGTCTTCCTCCCGCTTCCACCTCGCTCGTGTTTTCACAAATCGATGTCTACAGCGAAGCCCCTCGAGCTGCGCGTTTGTTCCCCCATCTCTCTTTCTCTCTAAAAAAACCTAAATAAACAGAAAACACAACACATTTTATTATTTATGACGCGTTCAAAGAGACAGTGGGCGGACTTTGATGGTAAAAAATAGCGGTTTTAGTCACGGGCGAGGGCGGGAAAACTGAACTAGCGTGATGTTTCCAGATAGGTTTCTCCCTAGAGTTCTTGGTGGTTATGGTTAAGTTTTCAGCTATTTCAACACATTTATAAGCGCAAAAACAGAACAAGGCCAGAAAGCAAAAATAAAACAAGTCCAAAGAAACTCAAAGGCACATACAACGTCCAACGCAAACGTCCCACTTGGTCCAACGTCCAGAATTTTTTTTCCAGTTTGTGATGGTCTGTTATAGTTTTGGTCCAGTCCCTGATTGTTGGTCCCATTTTAGTCCATTAATACATACATTATTTACTCAGAAACTATGAGAAGAAAATGTCTTATTCAAGTCTAAAATGATAACTAATATAAATAACGAATATGTGTTTAGTTTTAAGACTGAATATCTGTATTAAGTGCATTTTTAACATATTCCGATGCATCAGAGCGCTGTATTCTGACCACTTTTGAGTTTAGTTGCGTTATATTAGTGTAAAAAAAAAACGTGATTAAAACAGCTTTATGTTTGTTTCACGGTGAGTTGTGCTTTTACTTATTACTGATTATAGAAGGAGAAAATATACTCAGCGTTTCTCTTTCTAGTACTAAAGACCTGCAATTTGAAGCCTAAATTGTGTCGTCAAATACATAAACTACGTTGTATTCCTTTGATTTTAGGAATGTAACTGTTTTCCAAATTAAAGAGTAACAGAACCAGGAAATACAATTACTTCTGAATATTTTGGCAGATGGGTGTTTAATTACTTCCTAAAACTGTCATAAATACCATTGGTTTAACATGCTATTAAATGTGTAAATCTGCTTTAGTAAACTGAATATTTTAACTTGGGTAGTTCTGATTGTGTAAAATAAGTTATAGATTATCATTTGACTTTCATTTGACACATACTAAGAGTAAATATAATGAAAAATCAGACGCAAAGTAAATAATGCTACTGTAGATTTCAGAATGTGCCCTGTGTACAGCGCTCTTCTAAACCTTCTGCTCCTCAAATGATGAAGCAATAAAAAAGTATATTATGTAAATTATGTCTTGATTACAGCTTTAAAGTGCTTATGACGGGTTTTTACAATTGTCTAATTTTGACTTTATTTGATTTGATCATTTGATTACCTGTTGTACATATAAATTATAGTTTTACGCCAATCGAGCAGGTATTTGTGGAGAAAAATGTAGAATGTAGAAAGATCTGTAGAAAATGACAGGAAGTAACATCACACTAGCAACACTCATTCAAGACAAAGTTTATGCAGAATTTACACAAAGAAACAACTTTTTTTTTTTAAATCAACAAAATAAAGTCTCTCTCATATATTTTTATTTGTCAAATTTTTAAAAAAATGTGGCATTAGATGAGTTTATTCCCAGTGTTTGCTGGGTAATTTCCTACTGTGATGTCATCAATTACAAACACTAAGTGAAATGATAAACTTAAAAAATGTAGATGATATTTTTACATAGATGATATTTTTACAGCAGATAAAAGCATAATACGTCTATTTTCTCATCAAATAAAATATGTTTAGTTTAGTTGCATGTTTTGTCTTGCTGTGTTACATCTGGACACTTTAACTTCTTATAAGTGCACATTTTCTACTCCACGTTCCACATTAAACAGGTTATTTCCCCCCCTCACTATATATGTCTTTACATCGTCATCACTTCCATAGGAAATCCTCCCGCTTTCATTACTCAAGTGGAGCGTTGAGGCGGCGGCAGCGGCATCAGACTCCGTCGATAACCTCCAGAGCGAAACCAGTGGGTGTCAACGAGCAAGGCACTCCAGGCCGCCTCGCACCGTTTAGGGAATTAACCTCCCGGCTGCGCGGACATGTCAGTTTGAGTAATGTCAGCGTGCTCCTCGCTCCCCCGCCGAGCCCGCCGAGCCCGCTGTACACGGAGGAACATTAAACCTGGTCACGCGGCGCACGCTAAGCTAAACACTGCACCATGGCTCTGCTAGCAAAGGGCTATAAATTACTTTTATTATTACATACAAGGGGCAGTAGCACAAGAAGCGTCAGGCTGTACTAAAGGGTCTGACTGTATTAAAGGGCTTAGGCTGTTAAAGTGTCACACTGCACTAAAGCGTCAAGCTGTACTAAAGGGTCTGACTGTATTAAAGGGCTTAGGCTGTATCAAAGTGTCACACTGCACTAAAGCGTCAGGCTGTACTAAAGGGTCTGGCTGTATTAAAGGGCTTAGGCTGTATTAAAGTGTCACACTGCACTAAAGCGTCAGGCTGTACTAAAGGGTCTGGCTGTATTAAAGGGCTTAGGCTGTATTAAAGTGTCACACTGCACTAAATTGTCAGGCTGTACTAAAGGGTCTGGCTGTATTAAAGGGCTTAGGCTGTATTAAAGTGTCACACTGCACTAAAGCGTCAACCTGTACTAAAGGGTCTGACTGTATTAAAGGGCTTAGGCTGTATTAAAGTGTCACACTGCACTAAAGCGTCAGACCGTACTAAAGGGTCTGGCTGTATTAAAGGGCTTAGGCTGTATTAAAGTGTCACACTGCACTAAAGCGTCAAGCTGTACTAAAGGGTCTGACTGTATTAAAGGGCTTAGGCTGTATTAAAGTGTCACACTGCACTAAAGCGTCAGACCGTACTAAAGGGTCTGGCTGTATTAAAGGGCTTAGGCTGTATTAAAGTGTCACACTGCACTAAAGCTCAGGCTCTACTAAAGGGTCTGGCTGTATTAAAGGGCTTAGGCTGTATTAAAGTGTCACACTGCACTAAAGCATCAGGCTGTACTAAAGGGTCCGGCTGTATTTAAGGGTTATGACTGTACTAAATTGTCTGGCTGTATTAAAGGGTCTGGCTGTATTCAAGGGTCTGACTGTATTAAAGGATCAGGCTGTACTAAAGGGTCTGACTGTACTAAAGCGTCACATTGTACTAAATGATGGTGAGTGTACTAAAGGGTCTGACTGTACTAAAACGTCACACTGTACTATAGGATTTGGAGTGTACTAAAGGGTCACACTGTACTAAAGGATCTGAGTGCACTAAAGGGTCTGGTTGTATTAAAGAGCCAGGGTGTACTAAAGGGATAACTTATGACTGTACTAAAGGGTCAGGTTGTATTAAATGGTCTGACTATATTAAAGGTTCTGGTTGTATAAAGGGTCTAGCTGTACTGTAAAAGTAGGCTCCATTATTATATCCATTCATTGCGTTCATGACAGAAGTTTGGAGATCTCCTCTTCAAGGAGTGACCTGACATTAAAACAGGACTACATTCAAAAGCACAAACAATATTCATCTGTGATTTGTGTACTTTGTTTTTTTCAGTATAGCAATAAACTCTAAAAAAAAAAAAACGCTCACAAAGTTTCAGCTCAGTTTGACACATATTCCAAGCTGTGGGAGCAGCATAACTGAACGTGTACTCATGAAAATATTAACAAAAGCATTGATCACACCTGAAAGTGTCGTTGTTGTTGTTGTGGTTGTTGTTGTCGTGTTACTTTTGATGGCGGTTGGCAGCTATATGAAAAGGTGCATTTACCGCCACCTACTGTAGTTGTACGTCTTTAAAGTATGTGTTTTACGCTTTACCACAAACATTTTGATTAAAATTTAAAAAAAACAACAAGAAGAGAAAAACAGAGAAAGAAAGAGAGAGAGAGAGAAAACTAAAAACATCAAGAGCAGACGACCACAAACACAAAACAGTAACAGTAATCATCGTCATGGCAACAAAACGATTATTTGGATTATTATAACAGTTGGCAAAAGCAAAATGGTTAAATCAAAACTGGTTATTGTATTTCCCGTCGTCGCGTTTACCCCGTCGTTTCATAACGCTGTGCTGTTCCTTCGCTCGGGTGCCATTTTCCTCAACCATATGGCGCAGCAAGTGTTGCAAATCCTCCTCAAAGTGAAGCGAGCGCGGCGTCCCTGGCAGCACTCGGTCGTCCCTGGCAACGTGCGGTCGAGGCGGCGTTGCTCAGAACTGTCCCGTTTTGTCTGTGCAGCATCTTCAGGACGTTCACGGCCGACCGGAAGAGGGTGGAGACCGCGCTGGAAAACTGCAACCTCCCGTCTGTCAGGGTAAGACACGGACACATTAAACACAACACGGACACATTAAAGTGCGACACGGACACATCAAACACAACACAGACACATTAAACACAACACGGACACATTAAAGTGAGACACGGACACATTAAACACAACACGGACACATTAAACACAACATGGACACATTAAAGTGCGACACGGACACATTAAACACAACACGGACACATTAAAACACAATACGGACACATTAAACACAACACGGACACATTAAACACAACACGGACACATTAAAGTGCGACACGGACACATTAAACACAACACGGACACATTAAAGTGCGACACGGACACATCAAACACAACACAGACACATTAAACACAACACGGACACATTAAAGTGAGACACGGACACATTAAACACGACACGGACACATTAAACACAACATGGACACATTAAAGTGCGACACGGACACATTAAACACAACACGGACACATTAAAACACAATACGGACACATTAAACACAACACGGACACATTAAACACAACACGGACACATTAAAGTGCGACACGGACACATTAAACACAACACGGACACATTAAAGTGCGACACGGACACATCAAACACAACACAGACACATTAAACACAACACGGACACATTAAAGTGAGACACGGACACATTAAACACGACACGGACACATTAAACACAACATGGACACATTAAAGTGCGACACGGACACATTAAACACAACACGGACACATTAAAACACAATACGGACACATTAAACACAACACGGACACATTAAACACAACACGGACACATTAAAGTGCGACACGGACACATTAAACACAACACGGACAGATTAAAGTGCGACACGGACACATTAAACACAACACGGACACATTAAAGCACGACACAGAGACATTAAACACAACACGGACACATTAAAGCACGACACAGAGACATTAAACACAACACGGACACATTAAACACAACACGGACACATTAAACACAGACACATTAAACACAACACGGACACATTAAACACAGACACATTAAACACAACACGGACACATTAAACACAACACGGACACATTAAACACAGACACATTAAACACAACACGGACACATTAAACATGACACGGACACATTAAACACAACACGGACACATTAAACATAGACACATTAAACACAACACGGACACATTAAACATAGACACATTAAACACAACACGGACACATTAAACACAACACAGACACATTAAACACATCACGGACACATTAAACACAACACGGACACATTAAACACAACACAGACACATTAAACACATCACGGACACATTAAACACAACACGGACACATTAAACACAACACGGACACATTAAAGCACAACACAGAGACATTAAACACAACACAGACACATTAAAGCACGACACAGAGACATTAAACACAACACGGACACATTTAACACAACACGGACACATTAAACACAACACGGACACATTAAACACAACACGGACACATTAAACATAGACACATTAAACACAACACGGACACATTAAAGCACGACACAGAGACATTAAACACAACACGGACACATTAAACACAACACGGACACATTAAAGCACGACACAGAGACATTAAACACAACACGGACACATTAAACACAACACGGACACATTAAAGTGCGACACGGACACATTAAACACAACACGGACACATTAAAGTGCGACACGGACACATTAAACACAACACGGACACATTAAACACAACACGGACACATTAAAGCACGACACAGAGACATTAAACACAACACGGACACATTAAAGCACGACACAGAGACATTAAACACAACACGGACACATTAAACACAACACGGACACATTAAACGCAGACACATTAAACACAACACGGACACATTAAATACAACACGGACACATTAAACACAGACACATTAAACACAACACGGACACATTAAACACAACACGGACACATTAAACACAACACGGACACATTAAACACGACACGGACACATTAAACACAACACGGACACATTAAACATAGACACATTAAACACAACACGGACACATTAAACATAGACACATTAAACACAACACGGACACATTAAACACAACACAGACACATTAAACACATCACGGACACATTAAACACAACACGGACACATTAAACACAACACAGACACATTAAACACATCACGGACACATTAAACACAACACGGACACATTAAACACAACACGGACACATTAAAGCACAACACAGAGACATTAAACACAACACAGACACATTAAAGCACGACACAGAGACATTAAACACAACACGGACACATTTAACACAACACGGACACATTAAACACAACACGGACACATTAAACACAACACGGACACATTAAACATAGACACATTAAACACAACACGGACACATTAAAGCACGACACAGAGACATTAAACACAACACGGACACATTAAACACAACACGGACACATTAAAGCACGACACAGAGACATTAAACACAACACGGACACATTAAACACAACACGGACACATTAAAGTGCGACACGGACACATTAAACACAACACGGACACATTAAAGTGCGACACGGACACATTAAACACAACACGGACACATTAAACACAACACGGACACATTAAAGCACGACACAGAGACATTAAACACAACACGGACACATTAAAGCACGACACAGAGACATTAAACACAACACGGACACATTAAACACAACACGGACACATTAAACGCAGACACATTAAACACAACACGGACACATTAAATACAACACGGACACATTAAACACAGACACATTAAACACAACACGGACACATTAAACACAACACGGACACATTAAACACAACACGGACACATTAAACACGACACGGACACATTAAACACAACACGGACACATTAAACATAGACACATTAAACACAACACGGACACATTAAACATAGACACATTAAACACAACACGGACACATTAAACACAACACAGACACATTAAACACATCACGGACACATTAAACACAACAGGGACACATTAAACACAACACGGACACATTAAAGCACGACACAGAGACATTAAACACAACACGGACACATTAAAGCACGACACAGAGACATTAAACACAACACGGACACATTAAACACAACACGGACACATTAAACACAACACGGACACATTAAACATAGACACATTAAACACAACGCGGACACATTAAAGCACGACACAGAGACATTAAACACAACACGGACACATTAAACACAACACGGACACATTAAACACAACACGGACACATTAAAGTGCGACACGGACACATTAAACACAACACGGACACATTAAACACAACACGGACACATTAAACACAACACGGACACATTAAACACAACACAGACACATTGAACACAACACGGACACATTAAACACAACACGGACACATTAAACATAGACACATTAAACACAACGCGGACACATTAAAGCACGACACAGAGACATTAAACACAACACGGACACATTAAACACAACACGGACACATTAAACACAACACGGACACATTAAACACAACACGGACACATTAAACATAGACACATTAAACACAACACGGACACATTAAAGCACGACACAGAGACATTAAACACAACACGGACACATTAAACACAACACGGACACATTAAAGTGCGACACGGACACATTAAACACAACACGGACACATTAAACACAACACGGACACATTAAAGTGCGACACGGACACATTAAACACAACACGGACACATTAAAGTGCGACACGGACACATTAAACACAACACGGACACATTAAACACAACACAGACACATTAACATTAAACACAACACGGACACAATAAACACAACACGGACACATTAAACACAACACGGACACATTAAACATAGACACATTAAACACAACACGGACACATTAAAGCACGACACAGAGACATTAAACACAACACGGACACATTAAACACAACACGGACACATTAAAGTGCGACACGGACACATTAAACACAACACGGACACATTAAACACAACACGGACACATTAAAGTGCGACACGGACACATTAAACACAACACGGACACATTAAAGTGCGACACGGACACATTAAACACGACACGGACACATTAAACACAACACGGACACATTAAACATAGACACATTAAACACAACACGGACACATTAAAGCACGACACAGAGACATTAAACACAACACGGACACATTAAACACAACACGGAGACATTAAAGCACGACACAGAGACATTAAACACAACACGGACACATTAAACACAACACGGAGACATTAAAGCACGACACAGAGACATTAAACACAACACGGACACATTAAACACAACACGGAGACATTAAAGCACGACACAGAGACATTAAACACAACACGGACACATTAAAGTGCGACACGGACACATTAAACACAACACGGACACATTAAACACAACACGGACACATTAAACACAACACGGACACATTAAACACAACACAGACACATTGAACACAACACGGACACATTAAACACAACACGGACACATTAAACATAGACACATTAAACACAACACGGACACATTAAACACAACACGGACACATTAAACACAACACGGACACATTAAAGCACAACACAGTGACATTAAACACAACACGGACACATTAAACACAACACGGACACATTAAACACAACACGGACACATTAAACACAACACGGACACATTAAACACAACACGGACACATTAAACATAGACACATTAAACACAACACGGACACATTAAAGCACGACACAGAGACATTAAACACAACACGGACACATTAAACACAACACGGACACATTAAAGCACGACACAGAGACATTAAACACAACACGGACACATTAAACACAACACGGACACATTAAAGTGCGACACGGACACATTAAACACAACACGGACACATTAAAGTGCGACACGGACACATTAAACACAACACGGACACATTAAACACAACACGGACACATTAAAGCACGACACAGAGACATTAAACACAACACGGACACATTAAAGCACGACACAGAGACATTAAACACAACACGGACACATTAAACACAACACGGACACATTAAACGCAGACACATTAAACACAACACGGACACATTAAATACAACACGGACACATTAAACACAGACACATTAAACACAACACGGACACATTAAACACAACACGGACACATTAAACACAACACGGACACATTAAACACGACACGGACACATTAAACACAACACGGACACATTAAACATAGACACATTAAACACAACACGGACACATTAAACATAGACACATTAAACACAACACGGACACATTAAACACAACACAGACACATTAAACACATCACGGACACATTAAACACAACAGGGACACATTAAACACAACACGGACACATTAAAGCACGACACAGAGACATTAAACACAACACGGACACATTAAAGCACGACACAGAGACATTAAACACAACACGGACACATTAAACACAACACGGACACATTAAACATAGACACATTAAACACAACGCGGACACATTAAAGCACGACACAGAGACATTAAACACAACACGGACACATTAAACACAACACGGACACATTAAACACAACACGGACACATTAAAGTGCGACACGGACACATTAAACACAACACGGACACATTAAACACAACACGGACACATTAAACACAACACGGACACATTAAACACAACACAGACACATTGAACACAACACGGACACATTAAACACAACACGGACACATTAAACATAGACACATTAAACACAACGCGGACACATTAAAGCACGACACAGAGACATTAAACACAACACGGACACATTAAACACAACACGGACACATTAAACACAACACGGACACATTAAACACAACACGGACACATTAAACATAGACACATTAAACACAACACGGACACATTAAAGCACGACACAGAGACATTAAACACAACACGGACACATTAAACACAACACGGACACATTAAAGTGCGACACGGACACATTAAACACAACACGGACACATTAAACACAACACGGACACATTAAAGTGCGACACGGACACATTAAACACAACACGGACACATTAAAGTGCGACACGGACACATTAAACACAACACGGACACATTAAACACAACACAGACACATTAACATTAAACACAACACGGACACAATAAACACAACACGGACACATTAAACACAACACGGACACATTAAACATAGACACATTAAACACAACACGGACACATTAAAGCACGACACAGAGACATTAAACACAACACGGACACATTAAACACAACACGGACACATTAAAGTGCGACACGGACACATTAAACACAACACGGACACATTAAACACAACACGGACACATTAAACACAACACGGACACATTAAACACAACACGGACACATTAAAGTGCGACACGGACACATTAAACACGACACGGACACATTAAACACAACACGGACACATTAAACATAGACACATTAAACACAACACGGACACATTAAAGCACGACACAGAGACATTAAACACAACACGGACACATTAAACACAACACGGAGACATTAAAGCACGACACAGAGACATTAAACACAACACGGACACATTAAACACAACACGGAGACATTAAAGCACGACACAGAGACATTAAACACAACACGGACACATTAAAGTGCGACACGGACACATTAAACACAACACGGACACATTAAACACAACACGGACACATTAAACACAACACGGACACATTAAACACAACACAGACACATTGAACACAACACGGACACATTAAACACAACACGGACACATTAAACATAGACACATTAAACACAACACGGACACATTAAACACAACACGGACACATTAAACACAACACGGACACATTAAAGCACAACACAGTGACATTAAACACAACACGGACACATTAAACACAACACGGACACATTAAACACAACACGGACACATTAAACACAACACGGACACATTAAACACAACACAGACACATTGAACACAACACGGACACATAAACACAACACGGACATTTTTGTTGGTAGATGTCTTTTTGTAATTTATTTTATTGTATTATTCTTCACAATTTTGCTTTCTGGTTCTGTTCTGTGTGAACAATTTGAAAATATATATATATATATATATATTATAAAATGAATTAGGAAAAGTTTTTTTTTTGCCCCAGTTCAAGTGATTATTTCTCATAAAACCTAAAACAAAATACATTTCCGAAACAGTTATTTCAAATACATTTTATTTGATTATAGTCCATTTTGTGTTAGTATATATGTGTTTCTGGTGTATTTGTTTTAATTGGAGGGTTGCTGGTAAAATCTTCTTTCTTCAATTTTCCTTTTAGAATGTTTATATTATTTTTTAAAAGATATGTAAATGTCCAAAGTTTTTTCAGTCCTGTCCTTGTTAGATTTTTCTTGTTACTGCCTTTTTTGCTGCTGCCAAAAGTACACACTCCACAGGTATCCATCAATCATCTCCATCGCTGGAGCCCTAAAAATTTGGTTATAGTGATTATTCAGGTTGCATTATAATTGTAAGAACTAAAAACTAATAATCGTGACTATTTTAGAAGCAAAATTATGTCATTTCGATTCAATCTATTCTATTCTAATTCTATTCAATAAGTTAATACCTGAATGTATGGCGTTTGTTATGGGGCTGTTTATGTCACAATAACTTTACTTTCACATTCAGAGAGTTTGATTTCATAGTATTGAGGCAGTAATGTAGTAGAACGATTGTCTGGTATTTATGAATAATAGTCTCAAAGCACATGGTAAAAAACAAAATGTATATTAAAAAAGATTTGCATACAAATGTAAAATGTACAAATAACTGAAAATAAAATTAAAAAATGACAAAAAAAACGGAATAAAATAGAACAAAATATAACAAATTACAAATAAAATAGAACAGAATAAAATAACATAATATAAAATAGAAGAAATTGCAAAAAAATAAATTAAAGTGTGTCTGATATCAAATTCAGCAAAATCAACAGTTGATTTTTTTTTCATAATAATCAGATTTCTTCAAGATATTTCTACATTTATTCATTAACTTGTCTGAAATGTACACCCAAAACTAAATGTTTCAAAATAGTGTGGCAGGCCATTTGAACTCAATACAAGAAAAAATTAAAATTAAAAATAAAAACAATTCTACACATCGCTTCTACAAAATTAAACTTGTCAAACCATCTCCTAATTAGACCATTAATTCTGAATTCACGTGGCTGTAACTCATCTCGACACTCACTTTAAAGTTGTGTATCTCTTCGTCTAAACATGCATAATTCCCCTCCTCTTTTCTTATCTGCGTCACCTGCTTTATCGCCTTTTGTTTTTCAATCAGCTCTCTCCATTCTCCCGAGACGCCGCTTGATTGTTTGTTCGCTCGTTTGTTAAGAGCCTTATTTTCGGGACGTATGCCTGACTGGCCCCGCTCCCGTTCACGCAGGTGCCTCAACAGTACCTAAAAGTGTGTACCGTTACTGCAAAACGAAATGAAGACAGTACCATCACCTGAGTACTACAGAGCGATGATGGTACTACTGTTATTACTTCAGTTGTTGCTGAAGTTAAAGGTGAACTATGTAACTTATACGCGCCATTTTGAGCACTTTTTCCCCTTAAAAGATAATATTTTTAGGGCTGCAGTCCTTTCAGCCTTGTCTTATATTGACTAATATTGTTTTAATAATTTCGATGAATCTCAGTGTAAAGGAGAAAGCGTAGAGTGAATAAGCAGGAGTTTTGGGAATTAATTGTGAATTTAATTTGCCTTTTAAATATGCACTTTGGGTTGGATCACGGAGATGATTTTGTTACCTTTTGCTAATTCTACGCCCCCTTTTTGTCGACTAATTGATGCATAGCTTATGGATAAGTTGATTACAGCCCTACTATTTTTGGATTTGAATTGTTAATTGCTATGGCAACAGTGCTAAATTCACGCACTCACTGGAATCTTCCGCAGTGCAGCATTAAACATGTCTTTCTTGGAACATTCCGGGCAAAGCAGTAAAAACATGTTAAAAAAAGTGTTAGAATTGAAAAAGAATGTTATATTATTGGTAATAAATATGTACAGCCCTTTTGAGTAGTTAATACCTGTTTGTATTTGGTAAAACCCACTGATTTAAAGCAGATTTAGCGTTAACTTCTTTAGCACACCATTCACAACAAAAATAGGGTAAATCTTAACTTTTAGCTGTGGGTATTTTGCATTTGCGTGCGATCCAAAATACACACTTTCTGCTGATTCTTTTCAAAGAGTGAGTCTGGATCCAAACTCAAACACAATTGTGCAATCAGATGTGTTTATTTTGTGAAATGGAAGAGGTCAGAGGTCACTTTATCATTTAGCACAATATCAAACTTCTCTATGCTCAGATTAAGAGAGTTTTCCAGTCCCTGTGATGTTTTTTTTTACCTTGCGTGTCCCCGATTGGCCGATCCACCTGACAATCACGCCCATCTGAATTTGAGGACACAAACATGGTGTCCAGACTGATGAAGACAAATGTACAAATACCAATATGTGGCAGGTAAAACCCAAGGATCTAAAATGGACAAAAGCCACATACTAAACATAGTGTAAATCTTAACACTTTTTGCAGTCTATTTTGCATAACTTTTGCTAAAAAAATTTGATTACAGTTTTTTACAATTGAATAAACACAATTTTGATGGTTTTGTTTTATTTAGCAAAACCCTACACACAATTAGCACAACCACAAACCCAATTATCAAAACACCTTTGCAAAATGTAACACTCTTGTAAAAACTCTACACTAATTGATCAAAACCATATTTTTTTACCATATGAAACACACACGTTGTATATGACTTAACTATGTTTGCACCAGTTACACACCAGTTACACACCAGTTACACATCAGTTACACACCAGTTACACACCAGTTACACACCAGTTACACATCAGTTAGACACCAGTTACACACCAGTTACACACCAGTTACACATCAGTTAGACACCAGTTACACACCAGTTACACACCAGTTACACACCAGTTACACACCAGTTACACACTGCTGTGGAAAACCTTAAACACTTTCGGCTAATTCTGCTTCTAAGTGCTCAGAGTCGTGTGGGTGAAGAACACCGTGAATTTGCAAAACATGGCTCGGATTTGCACAACTGGAAACACAATGTCTGCTCACACTTTTTGCAAAACAATACACACAGTGAACACTACACGCTTGTGTGCATGACTGTAGACACCACAAAGACTAATGCTGTTGACAACGTCATTTATTTTTTTCCACATACTCAAGCCAACATGGCGGAAAAGAAAAAAATTCCCAGTTTTCATGAACATTACATTTTATCCAGTACAAAAAAGAACCCTCCCAAACTCCTCCCCCTCTTCCTCCTGCTTGAAGTCTTCCTCTTCCTCTTCCTCTACCTTTACCCTTACCTAGACCTCCACCTCTGGCACGGCCTCTGCCTCCTTCTTCTCCTTCTCCTCTTCCTCCTTCTCATCCTCACTCTTCCGCTTCCTTCCATTTTGGTTCAGTTTGGTGAACTCACATGCTGCATTTTTATAGTGCTTAAATCTGATTGGTGTGTCTACAATTAAGCAATCTTGTGTTTGGTCACCTAATGGCAGTGTTCAATGAGCTGGCACATGGGTGTGGTCATTTGGCACATGGGTGTGGTCATTTGACAGTCAGTGCTTTAGAATTGCAAAGAAGTGACATCTTGATAAACATCTGTGTCTAAATACATACAAGTGTGTTCAGAGTTGTAAATCACTGTGTGTATTGTTTTGCACAAAGTGTGAACTGACTCATTGTGGTTACAGTGGTGCAAATCTGAGGCCGAGTTTTGCTCCTTGAGTGTAAGGTTTTGATAATTGGGCTAAACTTTAGATTTGAGTGTTTATTCAATCGTAAAAAAAACTGTAAATTGGTCTGTAAAGTCTTGAATTTGAGCCAAAATAGCCAAAACAGCTTTAAAATGTATTTTATTGAGAGATAAAAACAACCTTACAATAAAATGTCTCAAAAGTGACATTTATATAAACTGACATGAGGCGTAACATTCTGTACCTTTAAATAATGAGCTTATATAATCTATTTTCCTCCGCCGTCCATTAGAGAGTCCAAGGAAAACATACTTATCTTTGGATGACACTGGCTCATTATAACATCCCTTACATATGGACCCGTCAAGTCAAGTGACGTGACGCATGCTACACCGCTACACGTGCGCTACATCGCTACGCGCGCGCACGGCCGATGTGGCTTTAACGAACGACTTCACTGCAAAGTAAACACAACGAGCGCCTTATTGTCCCCGACGCGCAGGCTTCACACGCTAACACTTAATTAGCAGGAAGTCGGAAGCGTAAGTGCGTCGCCCGGCGGAAGTCCACAGGGATTCGCCATGTGCAAGTAATTACGACTAAACGGCAGAGCTGCTAATCCTTTTAAACACAAACGCACAGACGCTGACCGACGCGCACCGGTCCACGGAATGACGTGCGCAGGCTGTAAACTGCTGACAACAAGGGCTTTTTACGTGAGCTAAAATGTGATATTATCTGATTTCTTGACTTTAAAAAATTACACACAAAACCACAAAGCACAGCATCTGATGTGAGTAACCAGAGGGACCGTGGTCAGAAAGACATACGCTCGTTTTTATCGTTTACAGGTCATTTCAATAATATTGTAACGAAAAAAAATATCCGCTAATAATCAGTATTTGATCGTGCAGCGCAATAATGTATTAAATTGACACTTTGTTATGTAGAATAACATGTTCACATTGCCCTTAAGATCAGAACATAATTGTCTGATATTGTCTGATTGTTGTTGTTATCTCGATACTAGACGTGGGAGATACATAAAAATGTATATTGTTGTCTTTAAGTGACGCACAGACAGAACTGTGGTAAGTGTCTGGTATGTTAACGTAACATATGAACAGTTATTCAGATAACTATAGCATAAAGAACATGCTAACAAGTTTACCAAAGCATCAGTTTTACCCCAAATCACTAAATCCATTGAATTCTTCTTCCTCTGTGTCACTTCTAAACAACTCCACAAACTCCAGAGGTAGAGGAAGTGCAGATTCTTCTTCTGCGTCGCTTAGAGCCTAGAGCGCCCTCTTGTGGTTGTCAGTGTGAAAATAACAAGTAATATCACATACAAGTCGCTCTGGAGTCTGGCCAAAACTATGACAAAAGGTGCGACTTATAGTTCGGAAAATACGGTATATCATGATTAGAAATATTACAAATGTCTAGATTTACGCAGGTTTTAGCGCTGGCTTCCAACATGCAGAGGCAGGACGACAGCGCCATCTGCAGTCCAACTCCCTCAAGACAGTGCGCGAGAGTGACAAGCTCCCATCTTCTCGGTTTATGCATCTCATTTCCCTCCTTTAACTGGCAACAGTGTTTGTCTTTGAATGACGTTAATGATGATTGTTTACAATGTCTGAGACGAGATGGTACGTCACAGCTTCATCACATGACCATCTGAAGAAGACTGTTAGTGAGCCGTTTGTATGGAAGAGACGCTAACGTCTGTTACAGTAGTTGTTTTAGACAGACCCAGTGGATAGAGAGACATTTTATTAAATGTTTTGTTTGTGTTCTAGTGTCCCGTGTTTGTATGTTGTTTATTTTGTGTCGTGTTTTAACAGGTTACCCATGAGCTTTTCTCATTGGGTTTTCCCTGTCTAAATAAATTAACTGTGAACTAGGGGTGGGCGAAATTGACAAAATATATACCGTATTTTCCAGAGTATAAGTCGCACCAGCCAAAAAATGCATAATAGAGAAGAAAAAAACATATATAAGTTGCACTAGAGTATGAAATGCGGTTGTAAATGTGAAAATAACAAATAATATCACATATAAGTCGCCCCGGAGTATAAGTATATAAGTATGAATATAAGTATAAGTCGCACCCTGGCCAAAACTATAAAAAAAAAAAATTCTCTTTACTATTTTTTTCTTTACAAAATCAAAAAAAAAACCTGACAAAATAATGTATTTGATTTTCAAACACACACACCCACAGAAAAGGGGGGAAGCAGAAAACACAAAATAAAGGCTAGTGGCATAAAAAAAAAATAAGCACTGGTATATCTCAATTTTATATTTGGAGCATTCAACATTCAATATTACAACACAATATTTGGTCAATCCAACAAAAATGTGTCTTTAAACGTTCTAGTTGCGGTTTCGTCATCAGACAATTGTAAAATGTCTGTAAAATGAATCACAAAATACAGAAATATCACCTCACACTCTCATTTGAACATAACATAACCAGTTTTTCCTTATGTTTAATCAGCTCTTTTAGGAGCATTTTTCACTCTAAACGATGTCCTTGCTGTTCAGAGTGTGCATGAATTCAAAACAACATTCACAATATGACGATATGATCTACATTTTGAAATATTGCTCACCTCGACCTTGACACCCCCCCCGACGTTACACAGAATGTGCCCTTTAAGAATCGTACGACTTAATGTGAACCGTTTCCTCGCCCGCTCGCTCGCTCCAGCGCGCGTGCATTTCAAACGCACCTGCTCCACCGCCATGACCCTCGGATCCTTGTGGATAACTGTTGGAGGTTATCTGGATGCTTAATGAGTTGCGTGTTAAATTTTGCGTGTGGGCAGCCATGCGGGGAGGAAGGTCAGAGGTTGGGCTCAGTCGATTGCCCTGAGGTTGTAAAGTCGTCCTAAAAGAAACGCTGTCGGTTTCTGTGCATGTTTCACCCAGTAATATGTTTTTGTATGGACTCCTAATCTCTTCTATTGTTCTACTCATCCTAATTGTACTGTATATAATGTAAATGTATGTTGCTGGGCATTTTTTACACCTCACCTGCAACGAAACTACAGCTAATACATTTACAGACATGTTGATTCATGTGCACCGTCCCAGTTCAATAATCATAATCATAATCATAATAAATAAATACATAAATAAATAAAAGATAATAACAATATTAAAAAAAAATGTGGTCGTTTTTTTGTTTCATTATTGGCAGACTTTGATGAAAAAAGTGGTTTCTAGAGGGCCTCAGGAGGATAGGATTAGCTTTTATCATGATTAATATTTATCATGATCAATATTAGCGTGTTTACACCTGAACTAGAGGTCTGTACTGGTTTGAAATGTGTATCTACACTAGGGCTTATGGGATGGACAGACATATACAATATTCAATGCATAACCTCAACCTTGACAATAGTAATAATTTGAATATTGGCTTGGATTTATATTGACTTTTGTAAGATGGACAGACGTTTCGACTCTTGGATGAGAGTCGAAACGTCTAATTTTTCTAACTGAGTCCAGATGACTACAACTGAAGCTTTTTCTACGGTGATAGAAGTTGTTGAATTTAGTGCCAGTTTTGGTTTCATGTGGATTGGCCCAGTGATTACAGAGATGTGAACCATGAACTGTCTGTGTTTTAGAATGTGTAGAACATTATTGAAGTGTGTGTTCCTGTTGTGTGTTGTGTGTTTCAGAGTGACTCGATACCACAGGAGGACTTCACTCCAGAGGTCTACACTCAGTTCCTCTGTAACATCTGCCCTCGGCCAGAACTCGACAACATCTTCTGCGACATGTGAGATTCAATTACAAAGACGTCTGTGTCACAAGGCTGTGCTCCTTATTTAACCCCATTTTACCCCCGATGTGGCATTGTTTTAGTCCTGGTTTAGTCCTGTTCTAGTCCTGATCTAATCCTGGTTTAGTTTTGTTTTTAGTCCTGGTCTAGTCCTAGTTTAGTCCTGGTTTAGTCCTGGTTTCGCCCTGGTTTAGTCCTGGTCTAGTCCTGGTACAGTCCTGTTTTAGTCCTGGTGTAGTCCTGGTACAGTCCTGTTTTAGTCCTGGTCTACTAGTCCTGGTTTAGTCCTGGTTTAATTTAATCTCAGTTTAATTCTAATTTGTGTTGTGAGAATGCCGTCATGTGTTTTTGAGCCTTTAGATTCTCTGCTTTCAGGTTTAATGGCGCTCTGAGTAAACACTTCATTAACACGAGTATAAAGTGATCTAATTGTCCTGGTGCTTTGGCACGACTTGTTTTCTGTAGAATGTGATCTTGTCCGTCTACAACAGAGGTGGATTCCTGCATCAATTGTAAATTGTATAAAAAAAATCCATGGACTCTTTATGTATTCATCAGAAACAGAACAGAATCACTGAGCTTCCAGCAAAAGGAGATTAAAGCTGATTTAACATCGCAAAACCAGGAGAGGAATTCACATCTTGTTCCTAGCTCTCACAAACACAATCATACTAATACTAATACTACTAATAATATTCACGTGTGTTCATTTTCACCTTTTTTCGGTCCTCACGGGCACAGCCAATCAGAGCTCTGCTTTTGGTCCTTACTTCCAGGTTGATGAGAAATAAAATACTTTATTACTGGCAGAAAATGTGCAGTAGTCTAATGTAGTCTCAGTTATAAAATACTACTTGGTGTTAAATGCCCTAGCGTTAATTAAAGGTGCACTATGTAACCTTTTCTGGTAGAATGCACAGCGCCTGCTCGTCTCCATGGAGACGAGCTTTGCCCTGAATGTTTCACAGTTTTAACTTGTCCTGCTCGCATTTATTCAATTACAGTTACTAAATAATATCTATAAGTCATGTGTTCTTACTGTGTGCGGTGTTGCCTTTCCACAGATCTGATCTGTAACTTGACACATGTTTGTCTTAGTTAATATATTCATATGTGGAACAATCCAGGCAAAGCTAAAACTGCTCCGAGGACAAAGTAAGTAGTAATAATGGTACTTTAAGGCCAGATTGTGAGAAGTAAATATTTTTCATGAACATGTTACAAATACATTTATCTGTAGAAATAATGTCTCATGTTTGTGATATTAGATCAATATTAGTGACAATGTTCATTAGAATACTACATTTATCTAACCACACCATAAAAACTGCATTACAGCCACAGATGATCTCACTTAAGCAGCACAGGGCCGTACGATGACGTCATCTGAAAGCAGCATTAAAAGCCTATTTGGCCCCGAGGGTTTTAAACCATCAACCACGGAGCGGGGCCAGTGTCACCCGGGACGAGCCCCGGACCACGCTGCACACTGGAGGAAGTGTTCAAGATTATAATGTTTGAAGCGACCGGCTGCAGCACAGTCTCAACTACAGCTGTGCTCAATATATCGACATCGTGATCTATATCGTGACAGACTTCTTGGCAATACGAGTATCGATACAGAGATGTAGTTAGCCTCCTGCCTGAGGGGAGTGGCCTCCTGCCTGAGGGGAGTGGCCTCCTGCCTGAGGGGAGTGGCCTCCTCCCTGAGGGGAGTGGCCTCCTGCCTGAGGGGAGTGGCCTCCTGCCTGAGGGGAGTGGCCTCCTGCCTGAGGGGAATGGCCTCCTCCCTGAGGGGAGTGGCCTCCTCCCTGAGGGGAGTGGCCTCCTCCCTGGGGAGTGGCCTCCTGCCTGAGGGGAGTGGCCTCCTCCCTGAGGGGAGTGGCCTCCTCCCTGGTGAGAGGCCTCCTCCCTGAGGGGAATGGCCTCCTCCCTGAGGGGAGTGGCCTCCTGCCTGAGGGGAGTGGCCTCCTCCCTGAGGGGAGTGGCCTCCTGCCTGAGGGGAGTGGCCTCCTGCCTGAGGGGAATGGCCTCCTCCCTGAGGGGAATGGCCTCCTCCCTGAGGGGAGTGGCCTCCTGCCTGAGGGGAGTGGCCTCCTGCCTGAGGGGAGTGGCCTCCTCCCTGGGGAGTGGCCTCCTCCCTGAGGGGAGTGGCCTCCTCCCTGAGGGGAGTGGCCTCCTGCCTGAGGGGAGTGGCCTCCTGCCTGAGGGGAATGGCCTCCTCCCTGAGGGGAGTGGCCTCCTGCCTGAGGGGAGTGGCCTCCTGCCTGAGGGGAGTGGCCTCCTGCCTGAGGGGAGTGGCCTCCTCCCTGAGGGGAATGGCCTCCTGCCTGAGGGGAGTGACCTCCTGCCTGAGGGGAGTGGCCTCCTGCCTGAGGGGAGTGGCCTCCTGCCTGAGGGGAGTGGCCTCCTGCCTGAGGGGAGTGGCCTCCTCCCTGAGGGGAGTGGCCTCCTGCCTGAGGGGAATGGCCTCCTCCCTGAGGGGAATGGCCTCCTGCCTGAGGGGAGTGGCCTCCTGCCTGAGGGGAGTGGCCTCCTCCCTGAGGGGAATGGCCTCCTCCCTGAGGGGAATGGCCTCCTGCCTGAGGGGAGTGGCCTCCTGCCTGAGGGGAGTGGCCTCCTGCCTGAGAGGAGTGGCCTCCTCCCTGGGGAGTGGCCTCCTCCCTGAGGGGAGTGGCCTCCTCCCTGAGGGGAGTGGCCTCCTGCCTGAGGGGAATGGCCTCCTCCCTGAGGGGAGTGGCCTCCTGCCTGAGGGGAGTGGCCTCCTGCCTGAGGGGAATGGCCTCCTCCCTGAGGGGAATGGCCTCCTGCCTGAGGGGAGTGGCCTCCTGCCTGAGGGGAGTGGCCTCCTCCCTGAGGGGAATGGCCTCCTGCCTGAGGGGAGTGGCCTCCTGCCTGAGGGGAGTGGCCTCCTGCCTGAGAGGAGTGGCCTCCTCCCTGGGGAGTGGCCTCCTCCCTGAGGGGAGTGGCCTCCTCCCTGGGGAGTGGCCTCCTGCCTGAGGGGAGTGGCCTCCTCCCTGAGGGGAGTGGCCTCCTCCCTGGTGAGAGGCCTCCTCCCTGAGGGGAATGGCCTCCTCCCTGAGGGGAGTGGCCTCCTGCCTGAGGGGAGTGGCCTCCTCCCTGAGGGGAGTGGCCTCCTGCCTGAGGGGAGTGGCCTCCTGCCTGAGGGGAATGGCCTCCTCCCTGAGGGGAATGGCCTCCTCCCTGAGGGGAGTGGCCTCCTGCCTGAGGGGAGTGGCCTCCTGCCTGAGGGGAGTGGCCTCCTCCCTGGGGAGTGGCCTCCTCCCTGAGGGGAGTGGCCTCCTCCCTGAGGGGAGTGGCCTCCTGCCTGAGGGGAGTGGCCTCCTGCCTGAGGGGAATGGCCTCCTCCCTGAGGGGAGTGGCCTCCTGCCTGAGGGGAGTGGCCTCCTGCCTGAGGGGAGTGGCCTCCTGCCTGAGGGGAGTGGCCTCCTCCCTGAGGGGAATGGCCTCCTGCCTGAGGGGAGTGACCTCCTGCCTGAGGGGAGTGGCCTCCTGCCTGAGGGGAGTGGCCTCCTGCCTGAGGGGAGTGGCCTCCTCCCTGAGGGGAGTGGCCTCCTGCCTGAGGGGAATGGCCTCCTCCCTGAGGGGAATGGCCTCCTGCCTGAGGGGAGTGGCCTCCTGCCTGAGGGGAGTGGCCTCCTCCCTGAGGGGAATGGCCTCCTGCCTGAGGGGAGTGGCCTCCTGCCTGAGGGGAGTGGCCTCCTGCCTGAGAGGAGTGGCCTCCTCCCTGGGGAGTGGCCTCCTCCCTGAGGGGAGTGGCCTCCTCCCTGAGGGGAGTGGCCTCCTGCCTGAGGGGAGTGGCCTCCTGCCTGAGGGGAATGGCCTCCTCCCTGAGGGGAGTGGCCTCCTGCCTGAGGGGAGTGGCCTCCTGCCTGAGGGGAGTGGCCTCCTCCCTGAGGGGAATGGCCTCCTGCCTGAGGGGAGTGGCCTCCTGCCTGAGGGGAGTGGCCTCCTGCCTGAGAGGAGTGGCCTCCTCCCTGGGGAGTGGCCTCCTCCCTGAGGGGAGTGGCCTCCTCCCTGAGGGGAGTGGCCTCCTGCCTGAGGGGAGTGGCCTCCTGCCTGAGGGGAATGGCCTCCTCCCTGAGGGGAGTGGCCTCCTGCCTGAGGGGAGTGGCCTCCTGCCTGAGGGGAGTGGCCTCCTGCCTGAGGGGAGTGGCCTCCTCCCTGAGGGGAATGGCCTCCTGCCTGAGGGGAGTGACCTCCTGCCTGAGGGGAGTGGCCTCCTGCCTGAGAGGAGTGGCCTCCTCCCTGGGGAGTGGCCTCCTCCCTGAGGGGAGTGGCCTCCTCCCTGAGGGGAGTGGCCTCCTGCCTGAGGGGAGTGGCCTCCTGCCTGAGGGGAATGGCCTCCTCCCTGAGGGGAGTGGCCTCCTGCCTGAGGGGAGTGGCCTCCTGCCTGAGGGGAGTGGCCTCCTGCCTGAGGGGAGTGGCCTCCTCCCTGAGGGGAATGGCCTCCTGCCTGAGGGGAGTGACCTCCTGCCTGAGGGGAGTGGCCTCCTGCCTGAGGGGAGTGGCCTCCTGCCTGAGGGGAGTGGCCTCCTGCCTGAGGGGAGTGGCCTCCTCCCTGAGGGGAATGGCCTCCTGCCTGAGGGGAGTGACCTCCTGCCTGAGGGGAGTGGCCTCCTGCCTGAGGGGAATGGCCTCCTCCCTGAGGGGAGTGGCCTCCTCCCTGAGGGGAGTGGCCTCCTGCCTGAGGGGAGTGGCCTCCTGCCTGAGGGGAGTGGCCTCCTGCCTGAGGGAGTGGCTCACATAGTCCATGTCGAGGGTGAGAAGGGTCGGCTGTGATCCGACCTGTTCGGAGACGTACAGCTCCTGCAGAGATGGAAGTCTGCAGCCGATCACCTTCTCAGCAGAGGGCGCTGTAGTCTCTGTTTGTCCCTGGCTGTGGCTCCAGTGTACCACACGGTGATCCAGACGAGGCAGCAAGAGCAGGTGTCTCCAGACCAGAAAACTGACATTTAAGATTGTATATTTCGCAGTATTGAAGTAGTAGTTTTCCTTGGTGAGAAGAAGAGGGGACATTTATCTATTTGCTAATCTCCTGTGAACATTCTTTAATCTGCTCCTCCATTCCACTGTCGAAATGGGATTAGTCCAAACTTCTTAAATCGTTCAGATGAATGTTCTGAACTCCAGCCATTTTGACTCATTTCCACAGCATATGTTGCGACTCACCATCCCAGCCTGAGAAATGAAACACGTTTTAATCAGATCTCATAATTTACGCCAAATGTAATCACCAGCCCTTCGGTGCGTCCCCCCCCCCCCCCCCCCCCCCAACTCCTCGCCGCCTCCTCGCCTCTTTAATTACCCCTGTTCGAAATCATCAAATCGCTCCTGTTTCTCGCTATAATTCTATTTGGTGTCCACAGGGGGGCGAAGAGCCGGCAGTTCCTCACCTTGGAGCAGATGACCGAGTTCATAAACAGTCAACAGCGGGACCCGCGGCTGAACGAGATCCTCTACCCGCCGCTCAAGCCCGAGCAGGTGCAGCTCCTGGTGGACAAGTACGAGACCGATCCGGAGCTGGCCAAGAAAGGTCAGTGAGGACGGGGGCACGGGGACACGGGGACACGGGGACACGCACGCACGCACGCACTTTCACAATGTAACGAGGTTCTGTTCTTCGTGTTATAGATATATAGTCGTGTAATGAATGTAGTTACAGTAATATACCAAAAACACAGAGCAAATGTTGAGGTTATTGCTTTGCCTGTAATGCTCCACAGAATGGCATTAGACAGAAGTTCACAGATCCACAAGGGAAATTACTTGGACATAGTATCTCACACGTCACACAATATGTAACAAAGAGCTAAAAAAAACAAGAATTACCTGTACAATTTACCGTATTTTACGGACTATAAGTCAGTCACCAGTCAAAAAATGCATTATAGAGAAGAAAAAAATATATATGAGTCGCATTTTGGGGGGAAATTTATTTGATAAAATCCCAGACCAAGAACAGACATTTCATCTTGAAATGCAGTTTAAAATAATAACAGATGAGAGAACATGGTGAATAGGTGTACGTATGCTAACGCTAACACCTTCAGCTACATGACGCACAGACAGAACTGTGGTAAGTGTCTGGTATGTTAACGTAACATATGAACAGTTATTCAGATAACTATAGCATAAAGAACATGCTAACAAGTTTACCAAAGCATCAGTTTTACCCCAAATCACTAAATCCATTGAATTCTTCTTCCTCTGTGTCACTTCTAAACAACTCCACAAACTCCAGAGGAAGAGGAAGTGCAGATTCTTCTTCTGCGTCGCTTAGAGCCTAGATCGCCCTCTTGTGGTTGTCAGTGTGAAAATAACAAATAATATCACATATAAGTCGCTCCAGAGTATAAGTCGCACCTTTTTACATAGTTTTGGCTGGGGTGCGACTTATAGTCCGGAAAATCCATCCATCCATTTTCTACCGCTTGCTCCCTTTCGGGGTCGCAGGTGACTGCAGAGTCCGGAAAAGAAAAAAAAAAAAAATCAGGAAAATATGGTGGATAAATAAACTAAGTCACTTTTTTTTTTAGCTTTTAGACGTGTTATTGTTGAATTGTGTTCACAACGAACATGTGGCTCTTGTTGCATAGCGTATATGTTCATCCCCACTGCTGACAGTAGAGGGCACTCTGAAGCCTAAATCACCTTGGAAACGGCCAAATGTATACTGTACTAAAGATACTGATCCCAATGTGACCAAAAAGCATGTTTAAACTCCACGTGAAGCCACAAGATGTTCACTATAAAATATCAAATAAATATATCTATATCCATGGTGATGCCACAAGGCCGGGTTACAGCTCAGGTCTGTGAAGAGGCGATCCTGCTCACAGTGAAAAGGTATTTTTGCAATGGAATAAACTACAATTGCGTAAATGTAAGATGAGTTTGTTGTTTAGTTTAAGTTTCATTGCGATTGCCACGAGCCGGTGGATGAACTGAGCTCCAGAAAAGTGACAGTGGCTTATTAGAAAAACAAGCTCAGACCAGTTGAATGTTTGTCATCTCCTAGCAACAAAAAGAAAACACCTGAGAGCTCTGTGTTTATTTGCAAACTGGGCCCAAACATATTTACCAGTGACGTGCTGTGTAAGTATTTCAAGGTCTCGCTCCCCCGCCGGCCTGTCCAACCCCCCCTCGTCCCCGTCTTCCTCTGTGATTTTGGCAGGGCCGTCTCCATGGCAACGTGCCGCGTCCGAAGGCACAGAAAGAGAGGTCATGATTGTGGGGTGCCAAGGAATGCAATGCTGGAGAGTCTGTAAATATCACATGGCACTCAGTAGGGCACCGTTTGGCACAGATGAACTGCAAACTCAAACAACCTGGAAAGTGTGGTACAAATGATAGAATTGGTACATGTCAGATTTTTTTACACGAAAAAATTACTTTTTGGAGTATTTGACACATTGTTCCATCATCAGAAACATACTTTGAGTTGTATTCAGCTTCACTCGCGCTTGTTTCGTTCAAGTGACGAATGACGGGTTTTTACAATGTTCTAATTTTGACTTTATTTGATGTATTTATACCTGTTGAACATATAAATTATAGTTTTACACCAATCGAGCAGGTATTTGTGGAGAAAATGTTGTAAAATCTGTTGAAAATGACAGGAAGTGACATCACACTAGGGCAGGGGTAGGCAAACTAAGGCCGGATCCCTTTCAATCCGGCCCGCCAAGCTTGTCCAAGTAATATTTAAAAAAATTATAATAATAATATTTTTCCTTTTTTGCCCTCAGGCATCTGTCTGCACGTGTATCCTTAATACATATGACGTGAAATCAATTAAATAATAGATTCAATAGCCTATATTTGACAGAAAAGTTATATTTTATTTGATATTTAATTTTTGGGATTTATTTTTATCCACACCAATTATGGCGGGCCGGATTCGAATATGGCCCCCGGAGGAAAATAATTGCCCACCCCTGCACTAGGGACACTAATTCCAGATTTACACAAAAAAATAAAGTCGCTCTCATATGTTTTTATTGGTCAAATGAAAAAAAAAGTACATTAGATGAGTTTCTGCCCAGTGTTTGCTGGGTAATTTCCTTGTGTGATGTCGTCAATTACAAACAGGAAGTGAAATTATAAACCTTAAAAATGTGCTTTGCTGTATAAAATTTTTGTGATTTTTTTTTTGTGCAAAATTCTAAATATATTTAGCTTGACAGCATTTTAGTTCAATGAGTCATCCGACCTGTAGGGGGCGCTTTAATCCTGTTTATAAGAAGAGACTCACAAAAACACTCAGTTTCAAATTTCCCAGAATTGTCATCAAAGTTTACACAGTTTAAACTTGACTTTAAAACATGACGTGCTAATCCTGACCTCAATCACAACATAAGAAAAAAGCCAAAACATCCACATAAAAGTTAGCATTATAATTATTTAAAAAAAAAAAAAAAAACATGTACAAAAAACATTTAAATACCAGGTAACCTTGAGTCATGAAAGGCGTTTTATGTTTTCCGGTCTTGCTCTTGTTTACTCATAGCCTCTAGATGGCGCCGTGGTTACGAAGTCGTGCAGAGTCTGTTTGTTTCCATGTTGTAATTCCCTCCGCGGGCAACAAAGCGACATTTACTGAAAACGAGCGATGTAAATGTTGATTACGCTGACATTTTTGTGCCTTTTATCGAATCGGGGGGCAAAACGTGCCCCTCACTTTGGGTTGCCAGCTCCTACTATAACTATCCCATGTTTATTATGAGCTCAAAAGGGCTTTTTATGATATCAACGATGTTCTCAGTGCTTTTATTTCACACTTAAGACTTAGAAAATTGATAAAAAGACAAAATAAATGCTGATTATATCAAAGTATACACTGACTTTGTGGCAAATTCTTACATAAAAAGACTGGCACGGGCACGACTTTTCATTCTGCGTGAACACAGACGTCTACGCTTTAAAAAACAAAACATCGTTCCACCGACTTGTTGGTTTTTTCCTCCTTTTCAATTTATCGCTCGACACCTGCGCTCCTCCGCTCGACGCCGTCTGCCAATTCACTTGGATTCACGCCGCTCACAGCGCCGCGGTTCTGCCGGGCCAATTTCCACCCGGCGTCAGATTGAACGCACTCACCAAAAATATGATAAGAAACCTGCTCATGCTATCAGCTTTCAGCGAGCGGTGATCGTATTTCATATGGATAACAGGCGCACGCTTTAGGTTTTGTTGAGTTTTAGTGATTATAAAGCTTATTTACGTCATATTCTACGACCAATTTGTGATTAAATGGTGTTTTGCTGTTAATATTGCACTGTTTTTATGAATGAGAATACATTTTCTTATGATTGGCTAATAAGTACCATATTTTCCAGACTATAAGTCGCACCAGCCAAAAAATGCATAATAGAGAAGAAAAAAACTTAAGTTGCACTGGAGTATGAAATGCAGTTGCAAGTGTGAAAATAAAAATAATATCAGTATAGTAGGACTATGCGCTATTGACAAAAATAATGTATGTTTTTAATGATTTATGATTGTAATTGAAATGATCATAACAACAATTCGTCAAAAATGTACCAAAAAAATTTACTAAAAGGTGAACTGTAACTTAATCACAAATATCCCTTTATACCCTCATTGTATCACAGAATAGCAGATTTTTTAGGTTTATAATTTCACTTCCTGTTTGTAATCGACGACATCACACTAGGAAACTCATCTTATGTCAAATGTTTTGACATTTATATGTCACCTATATATGAGAGCGACTTTATTTTGTTTAATTAATGTTTAGAGCATCAAAAATTATTTATTTTGTGTAAATTCTGCATAAACTGCCTGGAATACTTCTCCCTAGTGTGATGTCACTTTCTGTCATTTCTGATTTTTCAATGTTTTCTCCACAAATACCTGCTCGATTGGTGTAAAACTATAATGTATATGTACAACAGGTATAAATACACCAAATAAAGTCAAAATTAGACAATCGTAAAAACCCGTCATACGTCACTTTAATATTTTCTTGTCAATCTGCTCTTTTTGTGTGCCATATTATACATTTTCTGACTCCGGTTATAAAACACAAGTCCTGTTTGGCAGTTAAAATCGATGGACACGGCTAAAAGCTGCTCAAAGACATGAAGCGCTTTCGTTTCCGTCTGTGGCGTGAGCTGCCAGAATCCAGACAAGAACCGTGTAAAGCTGACGTCTCGGACACGGACGACTCATTTGCATTTTCAGTCTCTCAGTTCTGCCAACCCAGCGCTGCATTTGACGCCGCATTAGCCTCAAACTAAAGCAAAACGAGTGTTGCCAAATGCCTTTTCAAACACAAAACTTAAGCGTCAGAGATACTTTATTGAGAGGACGGTAGGGCAGGAAAAGTATACGTCATGTATTTTTTTTAATTCTTTCTTTCCTTGACATAAGATGAGTTGCTTGAAAGACAGAAATCTATCAAATACACAACAACAAAGATGTTAATTAAATCTAAAATCCTAGTCTAATATTTAGGAATGTGCAGAAGAAAGTAGTTTTGTTTGAATCCATATATAACAAAAGCTCAAACTACTGCATATAAAGCTCAAACTACTGCATATAAAGCTCAAACTACTGCATATGAAGCTCAAACTACTGCATATAAAGCTCAAACTACTGCATTTAAAGCTCAAACTACTGCATATGAAGCTCAAACTACTGCATATAAAGCTCAAACTACAGCATATAAAGCTCAAACTACTGCATATAAAGCTCAAACTACTGCATATGAAGCTCAAACTACTGCATATACAGCTCAAACTACTGCATATAAAGCTCAAATTACAGCATATAACGCTCAAACTACTGCAAATAAAGCTCAAACTACAGCATATAAAGCTCAAACTACTGCATATAAAGCTCAAACTACTGCATATAAAGCTCAAACTACTGCATATAAAGCTCAAACTACTGCATATAAAGCTCAAACTACTGCATATAAAGCTCAAACTACTGCATATAAAGCTCAAACTACTGCATATAAAGCTCAAACTACAGCTTATAAAGCTCAAACTACAAACCTGCACATTTTAGTGGAAACCAAAGAAAACCTGTTCATGTGTTTCAGTCACGTGACTTATCTGCTGTCACCTTGATTTTGAAGACGTCCCATGTGCTGTTGCCATGCCACTGTTAGAGAGTCATGAAAAACAGAGCATGAAACTGAAAATGAAAAGAGTTGACACACAGACAGAGGCTTTGAGCCTTATCTACAGCGGCGAGTCACGACAGCTTGTCACAACAAACCTTTATGAACATTTCCATCTGCTCTTACTCGTCCACACACCCTCTGCACCGGACACGCCCTCTGCACTGGACACGCCCTCTGCACTGGACACGCCCTCTGCACGGGCCGCGCCCTCAGCACCGGACACGCCCTCTGCACTGGACACGCCCTCTGCACGGGCCACGCCCTCTGCACTGGACAGGCCCTCTGCACTGGACAGGCCCTCTGCACGGGCCACGCCCTCTGCATGGGCCACGCTCTCTGCACCGGACACGCCCTCTGCACTGTACACGCCCTCTGCACGGGCCACGCCCTCTGCACCGGACATGCCCACAAAGCTTTCAAGCGCACGGACTTTGTGTCTGTGCTCTATCCGGACAGTTGGCAATGAGGCTCGTTAAAACTGTCTGCAAAGGCTAACGTTTATTAGCATAGCCACGTAATAATATGTAGACTAGCATTAGCTGCTAGCGACCTGAAACTAACAGCACAGCCTCAGTCTGAAGTCCACTGGCCCCTCCTGACTACAATAACACATTTCTGGACAAACGGGGTCTTTGGGGACGTGAGAGAAGAGAAAGAATCCTTTGTTTTGAGGCTTTTCGTTGACACAGCCCACAGTGAGCACGCAGCTTATGTCCTCAAGATGGCAGTAGCATCGAGTGTGTCACGTCACTTCAGAATCATGGATAGACACAGTGAGAGCGTGCAAACTCCACACAGAAATAAGTCGTTCATTAGAAATACCGGGCTGTCATGTGGCTTGTAAATGGACATTAAAAAGATATAACGAGACGTGAGTACATGATGTGAGTACATGACATGAGTACATAACGTGAGTACATAACGTGAGTACATAATGTGAGTACATAACGTGAGTACATAACATGAGTACATAGCGTGAGTACATAACATGAGTACATAACGTGAGTACATAACAAGAGTACATAGTGTGAGTACATAACATGAGTACATAACGTGAGTACATAACATGAGTACGTAGCGTGAGTACCTAACGTGAGTACATAGTGTGAGTACATAGTGTGACTACATAACGTGAGTACATAACGTGAGTACATAATGTGAGTACATAACGTGAGTACATAGTGTGAGTACATAGTGTGACTACATAACGTGAGTACATAACATGAGTACATAACGTGAGTACATAACATGAGTACGTAGCGTGAGTACATAACGTGAGTACATAGTGTGAGTACATAGTGTGACTACATAACGTGAGTACATAACGTGAGTACATAATGTGAGTACATAACGTGAGTACATAACATGAGTACATAGCGTGAGTACATAACGTGAGTACATAATGTGAGTACATAACGTGAGTACATAACATGAGTACATAGCGTGAGTACATAACGTGAGTACATAAGTGCGGCGCTGTGATGTTCTGTGTCGATCTGTTCCGGATTCTCGTCCTTCTCTGTCCCTCGCGCTCATCTCTCCATTTGAAGTATTTATCCAGCCTGAGGAAGACCACCAGCTGGTCCGTACAAGTGTCCTCCCATCCACATGCTGCCCTCCCTTCTGTCTCTCCCTCTCTCTCTCCTTCCTTCCCTTTCCTCTTTCTAACCCTCTGTTCTCTTTTTCGCACTCCACGCTTCTTAAAAATGTCTCTTCTTTATTTCTTCTGTCGTTCTCTCTCTCACCCTCCTTCTCCTCTTTCTTCTTTTCTTACCCCCTTCTCTTTCCGTTTGCCTTTTCCCTCTCTTTCCTTTACTATCGTTCTCATTCTCTATTGCTCGTGTTTCTTCCCTTCTCCCCATGCATCTTCCATTCTTTTGTTTTCTCACCCCCATCTCCCGATATTTTCTCTCCTCTCCTTGTCCACCTTTCCCTCTCTCTTCCTTCTCTCAGTCCCCTTTTCTAATCGTTGTCCTATTCTTTCCTCGTCTTACAGCCTCTCTTTCGCTCTCTCTCCCTCCTTTTCTGTCTCCATCCTTTCTCCTCCATCTTCTTTTCTCGCCCCATTGTCTTTCTGTTTTTCTCTTTTTCCTCCCTCTCCTTTACTATCATTCTCTTCTTCGTGTTTCCTCCCTTCTCTCTATGCATCTTCCATCCTTTTGTTTTCTCACCCCCATCTCCCTCTCTCTTCTCTCTCCTGTCCTCCTCTCTTCCTTCTCTCTGTCCCCTTTTCTAATTTTTCTCCTCTTCTCTTGTTGCCCTCGCTCTCTCTCTCTCTCCTCTCTGTCCATCACTCTGTGTTTATCTCCTTCTTCACCGGTCTTCTCCCATCCATCTTCCCTCCCTCTCTCTCTCTCCCCCTCCTGTCTCTTCTGTCTTTACCTCATCCCTCTTTCTTTCTTTCCCTCTCTCTCTCTTTCTCCCATTGACAGATGCATTGATCCGTAAACCATCCACATTAAAGGTTCACTGTGTAACTTTCCCCTCTTGTCCTCTTAAACGCTGTGGTTTTATAGCTCAGAAAACCTGCATTTTCACGCTCGCCTCTCCGCAGACCTGCCCCGTAACTGGCCCCAGCAGTGCCGCCTGATGTCATGTTTTAATCATAACAACACGTTTATTCTTGTAGCGCTTTTCAGGACTCTCGACAAAAAGAAAGCAGTCGATTTAAAGAACATTGACTGTTTTATGACTTTCCTGGTGGATGTGCGAGTCTCTAGTGTTATTGCTGTTGCCGGAGTCTCTCTCTAAAACCTACAAACCAAGTTAGAAATCTGTGGGTAATAACGGACTCAGACTTGAACTTTAAAAGCCACGTGACATCAATGACATCAGCAGCTTTTTACCATCTAAAAAACATTGCCAAAATCAAAAGTTTAGTGTCTAAGCCAGACTTGTAGAGACTTATCCATGCGGTTGTCTCCAGTAGATTAGACTACTGTATTTTAGTTTTAAGATGAATACTGTTTTGTGATTTGACAACAGTTTATCCATATTACAGACAGGTACAATCTTTCCCCTTGAACTGGACTAAACTGTGATAATGCTCGAGTGAGACGTGTTTAATTTTCTTTCTTCTCAGTTGCCATGTGACTTTAAACTTTTGGGGACGATACTGTCCTGTAAAATGTCAGATATGGTTACTTTAAATCTGAATCAATGTAACTTTCCATCAGTTTCATCAGTTTGTAAGACACACACGGTGCCATGGCGACGCCCTCCAGGACTGACACATTTACACATAAAAGGTAATTCACCTTTGATGGAAAAAAGAAGGGGAGACGAGGGTGGTGTAAATAATCATTATCGTTTTAATATAGAGTTTATATACGGTTTAATTTGTATATTACCAACTATTAAAAATAATTAATTTATTCATTATATACTACTTCAATTATATACTATGACAATTATGTACTATTTCTTTCTTTAAAAAGACAAGTAGGTGAAGCCACAAGGCAAAGTTACAGGTCAGATCTGTGAAGAGGAGAGCCTGCTTACAGCGAGAATGCAGATTTGAAATGAAACGCAATGTTCGATGAAGACGCTGAACCGATATGCCATTTACACACACACTGCGCCCCCTGCTGGTGACACCTGCAGCGCCCTGGAGCTGAGCACGGGTGGTTCTGTTTGTCCTGGAGCTGATGAAGTGACGGAGAGTGTGAAGCTAGAGTGTAAAGCTGGAGTGTGAAGCTAGAGCGTGAAGCTAGCGTGTAAAGCTAGAGTGTAAAGCTAGAGTGTGAAGCTAGAGTGTGAAGCTAGAGTGTGAAGCTAGAGTGTGAAGCTAGAGTGTAAAGCTAGAGTGTAAAGCTAGAGTGTGAAGCTAGAGTGTGACGCTAGAGTGTAAAGCTAGAGTGTAAAGCTAGAGTGTGAAGCTAGAGTGTAAAGCTAGAGTGTGAAGCTAGAGCGTGAAGCTAGCGTGTAAAGCTAGAGTGTAAAGCTAGAGTGTGAAGCTAGAGTGTAAAGCTAGAGTGTGAAGCTAGAGCGTGAAGCTAGCGTGTAAAGCTAGAGTGTAAAGCTAGAGTGTGAAGCTAGAGTGTAAGCTAGAGTGTAAAGCTAGAGTGTAAAGCTAGAGTGTAAAGCTAGAGTGTAAAGCTAGAGTGTGAAGCTAGAGTGTAAAGCTAGAGTGTGAAGCTAGAGTGTAAAGCTAGAGTGTAAAGCTAGAGTGTAAAGCTAGAGTGTAAAGCTAGAGTGTAAAGCTAGAGTGTGAAGCTAGAGTGTAAAGCTAGAGTGTGAAGCGCTTTTCCTTATTTATTTAGGGTGCGAGTCAGAATGTGGACGCGTCCCAAGTGTGAAGAACTCCACTTACTTCTCCATCAGGACTTCATCATGAGTCCTCTTTCCCCACACGACTTCTCCTCTGCGCAAATGCAGAACACATAAAGTTTGTACCGCACGGAGCAGAGCAGGGGGCCGCGCCCCTGGGGGCCGCGCCCAGAGACTGCTCCTTCTGCTGTTAGTAAAAGGGCCAGAGTCAGATAATTCTCCCTCGTACGCTTTCACAGAATAACTACTTAAACGTATTATTCGGAATGAAAATCACTTAACACGGGGCCAAGCTATTAATCATGAAATGTGTAAATGGCTCCTCAGATCCTCCCACTGGAGCAGAATGATATGCAGAGCGAGGGCAGGTCGGTGGAAGCGGGTCCCGCCGGCCTCTTTATGCTAATTAATGCGGGGTTGGCCCTGGTGCGGGGTCCTGGACTAATTAACGCTGGTTTGTGACATGTGAGCAGAACTCCCCCATCTCTCTCCACATCTTTCTCTCTCCCTGTACATCCTTTTTCTACCTCCCATGCTCTCTCTCCTCTTCCTCCCTTTCCTCCCGTTTTTCCCTCTTCCTCCTCTTCACCCTCACGCCTGGCGCCAGAGGAAGGGCTCGCCTCTACCAAAGGGGTACAGACCAACCACGCGTCCAGGGCAAACCGTTCTTAATGCAGTCGATATGTGGGAGTTTGAAGTCGCAGGTGGTGTAAACATGTAAAATATACATGTACGCGCTACACTTAAGTGACTGTAGTGATAAAAACGTGGTGGGTTGGACCATAATCATTCAATCATTCTTCTTACCAAGGATAACTTTATAATCACTAGACTCGTATGTAGCTTCATTCATGCTCGTTTGATGAATCCTGTTTAGTTCCTCTCTCTTTATATGAGCCTCAGAAAACACATGGTTTCAATTGTCCAGATTTGTGATGTCGTAGGGAGAGATTCAGACGACTCCTGGGTTGTTTTTAAGGCAATGAAGAATTATCACCAGACTCGTTCTGAGTATGTACCGTATTTTGCGCATGAAAAGGCGCACCGGATTATTAAGCGCACCATCAGCTATCTATGTACCATGTGTACTGGTCCATACATAAAGCTCACCGGACTCTAAAGCGCAAAAGATAAACAAAACAGACAAGTCAGAGTCAGTTGAGCTTTATGAAACGCGTTCAACTCATTCAGATCAACATTGTTCAACATCAAAACACACTCTGCTATCGCTAACAGACACGTTAGCATATCCAAATCAATTCTCAGTCAAGATCACTTGTAAACACGTAAAATACAAATACAGAACACACTCTGCTACCGCTAAAAGACACGTTAGCGTATTCACAACAACTCCCAGCCTCTCTCAGTTGCAACACGTAAAATACAACACAATACACTCACTTTTTCTGTTCATTCCTCATCAAATCCTTCAAATGCGCCGAAGTACATCCCGCATAGCTATGACCAGACGTCCCAATTTACCTGGGACAGCCCCAATTGTTTACGTCCCGTGTCCCGGTTTAATGTCTGCTGGGGCGCATAATGGTAAAAGCAGCCAAAGCGCCGATAGTGCTCCGTGCTAAAATCTCTTTGGTCATGTGATCCCGCATCTCGGATCCACGCGGCAGTTCAGTGATGATTCCGGCCTTTTGATCCCACAGTTGACTGATAATTTAGCCCGTAAGCGCATTTCTAATAATATAAGAGTTCCAATGGTTTCTTGGGGTCCTTTATTTACCGGTAGGTGTCTGCGTTGTGCCTGACTGAAAGTGTTGTTTACGTTTTGACAAAGTGTCGCGTGTGCCGCGTGCAAGTACTACTGTTCCCAGAATGCTTTGCACACATGTTGTTGGGACTTCCGGTTCCGGAGTACTGTAAATCTAGTCGCGCATCGCGTCTCGTGTCCCAAATCTTCTTTATACACCGTGTACCACACAAAATATCTTCGCGGTCAGTAAGCACAACCAGAAATAAACCATATATTAAGCGCACTGGACTATTAAGCGCACGGACGGCTTTTGAGGACTTTAAAGACTTTTACGTGCGCTTTATAGTGCGGAAAATACGGTATGGTGCAAGCTAGTTTTTTGTTTTGTTTATTTACTCAAAATTCCCCTTTTCTGCCAGTAGATGGAGCTCTGAAACAAATCCAGAACAGGAAGTGACTCAGAGACCTACACTACCTGTTAAACGTTTAAACAAACCTAAACAGAACAAAATACATAAACGACCTGAGAGTATGAATCAAAAGAAAAACGCAACTAAACACAAATACAAGCAAAAATCACAGTACAAATGACTGACAATAAAAGTCCCATTTAGTCCAAAGTCTATCGAATTTGTCCATTTCCAAATCAAAGTGCCCATGACATGTTTTTACGATTGTCTAATTTTGACTTTATTTGGTGTTTTTGAAAATTTTGAAAAATCTGTGAGAAATGACAGGAAGTGACATCACACCAGGGACATTCCAGTCAAAGTTTATGCATAATCTACACAAAAGAAACACATTTTTTGACTCTTTAAACGTGAATTGAACAAAATGCTGGGTAATTTCCTACTGTGATG